>NC_133272.1:25942398-26248681 GCF_965140265.1 Lepidochelys kempii
GGTATTTGTGTGTCTTTGGTTTCGTATTGTCAGTATCTGTATGTGCAGGGGCTTTGTGCTGGGAGAGAAGCTGAGCCCTGATTAGGGGGCGGTGCTTCCCTGACTAGGGGTCCTATAAAGGTAGCAGCCAGTCAGGCAGCGGCACAGGAGCTAGCAAACAGAGCTGTAAACAGGGGAGTTTGTGTGGGAGTTCTGTTGGAGGAGATGGTATTTGTGTGTGTTTGGTTTTGTATTGGTAGTATCTGTATGTGTAGAGGCTTGGAGGGGCTTTGAGCTGGGAGAGAAGCTGAGCCCTGATTAGGGGGCGGGGCTTCACTGACTAGGGGTCCTATAAAGGTAGCAGCCAGAAAGACAGCGGCACAGGAGCTAGAAAACAGAGCTGTAAGCAGGGGAGTTTGAGTGGGAGTTCTGTTGGAGGAGAAGGTATTTGTGTGTGTTTTTTTTGTATTGTCAGTATATGTATGTGCAGGGGCTTTGTGCTGGGAGAGAAGCGGAGCCCTGTTTAGGGGGCGGGGCTTCACTGACTAGGGGTCCTATAAAGGTAGCAGCCAGTCAGGCAGCGGAACAGACAGCTGCAGCGGCACAGGAGCTCGCAAACAGAGCTGTAAACAGGGGAGTTGGAGTGGGAGTTCTGTTGGAGGTGAAGGTATTTGTGTGTGTTTGGTTTTGTATTGTCAGTATCTGTATGTGCAGGGGCTTTGTGCTGGGAGAGAAGCTGAGCCCTGATTAGGGGGCGGTGCTTCCCTGACTAGGGGTCCTATAAAGGTAGCAGCCAGTCAGGCAGCGGCACAGGAGCTAGCAAACAGCTGTAAACAGGGGAGTTTTTGTGGGAGTTCTGTTGGAGGAGAAGGTATTTGTGTGTGTTTGGTTTTGTATTGGTAGTATCTGTATGTGTAGGGGTTTGGCGGGGCTTTGTGCTTGGAGAGAAGCTGAGCCCTGATTAGGGGGCGGGGCTTCACTGACGAGGGGTCCTATAAAGGTAGCAGCCAGTCAGGCAGCGGCACAGACAGCTGCAGTGGCACAGGCGCTAGCAAACAGAGCTGTAAACAGGGGAGTTGGAGTTCTGTTGGAGGAGAAGGAATTTGTGTGTGTTTGGATTTGTATTGTCAGTATCTGTATGTGCAGGGGCTTTGTGCTGGGAGAGAAGCTGAGCCCTGATTAGGGGGCGGGGCTTCCCTGACTAGGGGTCCTATAAAGGTAGCAGCCAGTCAGGCAGCGGCACAGGAGCTAGCAAACAGAGCTGTAAGCAGGGGAGTTTGAGTGGGAGTTCTGTTGGAGGAGAAGGTATTTGTGTGTGTTTTTTTTGTATTGGTAGTGTCTGTATGTGTAGAGGCTTGGAGGGGCTTTGTGCTGGGAGAGAAGCTGAGCCCTGATCAGGGGGCGGGGCTTCACTGACTAGGGGTCCTATAAAGGTAGCAGCCAGTCAGGCATCGGCACAGACAGCTGCAGCGGCACAGGAGCTAGCAAACAGAGCTGTAAACAGGGGAGTTGGAGTGGGAGTTCTGTTGGAGGAGAAGGTATTTGTGTGTGTTTGGTTTTGTATTGTCAGTATCTGTATGTGCAGGGGCTTTGTGCTGGGAGAGAAGCTGAGCCCTGATTAGGGGGCGGTGCTTCCCTGACTAGGGGTCCTATAAAGGTAGCAGCCAGTCAGGCATCGGCACAGGAGCTAGCAAACAGCTGTAAACGGGAGTTTGTGTGGGAGTTCTGTTGGAGGAGAAGGTATTTGTGTGTGTTTGGTTTTGTATTGGTAGTATCTGTATGTGTAGGGGTTTGGCGGGGCTTTGTGCTGGGAGAGAAGCTGAGCCCTGATTAGGGGGCGGGGCTTCACTGACTAGGGGTCCTATAAAGGTAGCAGCCAGTCAGGCAGCGGCTAAGACAGCTGCAGCCGCACAGGAGCTAGCAAACAGAGCTGTAAACAGGGGAGTTGGAGTTCTGTTGGAGGAGAAGGTATTTGTTTGTGTTTGGATTTGTATTGTCAGTATCTGTATGTGCAGGGGCTTTGTGCTGGGAGAGAAGCTGAGCCCTGATTAGGGGGCGGGGCTTCACTGACAAGGGGTCCTATAAAGGTAGCAGCCAGTCAGGCAGCGGCACCGGAGCTAGCAAACAGAGCTGTGAACAGGGGAGTTTGAGTGGGAGTTTTGTTGGAGGAGGAGGTATTTGTGTGTGTTTGGTTTTGTATTGGTAGTATCTGTATGTGTAGAGGCTTGGAGGGGCTAGGTGCTGGGACAGAAGATGAGCCCTGATTAGGGGGCGGGGCTTCACTGACTAGGGGTCTTATAAAGGTAGCAGCCAGTCAGGCAGCGGCACAGACAGCTGAAGCGGCACAGGAGCTAGCAAACAGAGCTGTAAACAGGGGAGTTTGAGTGGGAGTTCTGTTGGAGGAGAACGTATTTGTGTACGTGTTTGGTTTTCTTCTCTCCCAGCTTCTCTCCCAGCACAAAGCCCCTGCAAGCCTCTACACATACAGATAATACCAATACAAAAACACACACAAATACGTTCTCCTCCAACAGAACTCCCACTCAAACTCCCCTGTGTACAGGTCTGTTTGCTAGCTCCTGTGCCGCTGCCTGACTGGCTGCTACCTTTATAGGACCCCTAGTCACTGAAGCCCCGCCACCAAACCAGGGCTCAGCTTCTCTCCCAGCACAAAGCCCCTCCAAGCCTCTACACATACAGATACTACCAATACAAAACCAAACACACACAAATACCTTCTCCTACAACAGAACTCCCACTCAAACTCCCCTGTTTAGAGCTCTGTTTGCTAGCTCCTGTGCCGCTGCAGCTTTCTGTGCCGCTGCCTGCCTGGCTGCTAGCTTTATAGGACCCCTAGTCAGTGAAGCCCCGCCCCCTAATCAGGGCTCAGCTTCTCTCGCAGCACCTAGCCCCTCCAAGGCTCTACACATACAGATACTACCAATACAAAAAACACACAAATACCTTCTCCTCCAACAGAACTCCCACTCAAACTCCCCTGTTTACAGGTCTGTTTGCTAGCTCCTGTGCCGCTGCCTGACTGGCTGCTACCTTTATAGGACCCCTAGTCACTGAAGCCCCGCCACCAAACCAGGGCTCAGCTTCTCTCCCAGCACAAAGCCCCTCCAAGCCTCTACACATACAGATACTACCAATACAAAACCAAACACACACAAATACCTTCTCCTACAACAGAACTCCCACTCAAACTCCCCTGTTTAGAGCTCTGTTTGCTAGCTCCTGTGCCGCTGCAGCTTTCTGTGCCGCTGCCTGACTGGCTGCTACCTTTATAGGACCCCTAGTCAGTGAAGCCCCGCCCCCTAATCAGGGCCCAGCTTCTCTCCCAGCACAAAGCCCCTCCAAGCCTCTACACATACAGATAATACCAATACAAAAACACACACAAATACTTTCTCCTCCAACAGAACTCCCACTCAAACTCCCCTGTTTACAGGTCTGTTTGCAAGCTCCTATGCCGCTGCCTGACGGGCTGCTACCTTTATAGGACCCCTAGTCAGTGAAGCCCCGCCCCCTAATCAGGGCTCAGCTTCTCTCGCAGCACCTAGCCCCTCCAAGGCTCTACACATACAGATACTACCAATACAAAAACACACACAAATACCTTCTCCTCCAACAGAACTCCCACTCAAACTCCCCTGTTCACAGCTCTGTTTGCTAGCTCCTGTGCCGCTGCCTGACTGGCTGCTACCTTTATACGACCCCTAGTCAGTGAAGCCCCGCCCCCTAATCAGGGCTCAGCTTCTCTCGCAGCACCTAGCCACTCCAAGCCTCTACACATACAGATACTACCAATACAAAAACACACACAAATACCTTCTCCTCCAACAGAACTCCCACTCAAACTCCCCTGTTCACAGCTCTGTTTGCTAGCTCCTGTGCCGCTGCCTGACTGGCTGCTACCTTTATAGGACCCCTAGTCAGTGAAGCCGCGCCCCCTAATCAGGGCTCAGCTTCTCTCCCAGCACAAAGCCCCTCCAAGCCTCTACATATACAGATACTACCAATACAAAAAAACACACAAATACCTTCTCCTCCAACAGAACTCCCACTCAAACTCCCCTGTTCACAGCTCTGTTTGCTAGCTCCTGTGCCGCTGCAGCTGTCTGTGCCGCTGCCTGACTGGCTGCTACCTTTATAGGACCCCTAGTCAGTGAAGCCCCGCCCCTAATCAGGGCTCAGCTTCTCTCACAGCACCTAGCCCCTCCAAGCCTCTACACATACAGATAGTACCAATACAAAAACACACACAAATACCTTCTCCTCCAACAGAATTCCCACTCAAACGCCCCTGTTCACAGCTCTGTTTGCTAGCTCCTGTGCCACTGCAGCTGTATGTTCCGCTGCCTGACTGGCTGCTACCTTTATAGGACCCCTAGTCAGTGAAGCCCCGCCCCCTAATCAGGGCTCAGCTTCTCTCCCAGCACAAAGCCCCTCCAAGCCTCTACACATACAGATACTACCAATACAAAACCAAACACACACAAATACCTTCTCGTCCAACAGAACTCCCACTCAAACTCCCCTGTTTAGAGCTCTGTTTGCTAGCTCCTGTGCCGCTGCCTGACAGGCAGCTAGCTTTATAGGACCCCTAGTCAGTGAAGCCCCGCCCCCTAATCAGGGCTCAGCTTCTCTCCCAGCACAAAGCCCCTCCAAGCCTCTACACATACAGATACTACCAATACAAAAACACACACAAATACGTTCTCCTCCAACAGAACTCCCACTCAAACTCCCCTGTTTACAGGTCTGTTTGCTAGCTCCTGTGCCGCTGCCTAACTGGCTGCTACCTTTATAGGACCCCTAGTCACTGAAGCCCCGCCCCCAAACCAGGGCTCAGCTTCTCTCCCAGCACAAAGCCCCTCCAAGCCTCTACACATACAGATACTACCAATACAAAACCAAACACACACAAATACCTTCTCCTCCAACAGAAGTCCCACTCAAACTCCCCTGCTTACAGCTCTGTTTGCTAGCTCCTGTGCCGCTGCCTGACTGGCTGCTACCTTTATAGGACCCCTAGTCAGTGAACCCCCGCCCCCTAATCAGGGTTCAGCTTCTCTGCCAGCACAAAGCCCCTCCAAGCCTCTACACATACAGATACTACCAATACAAAACCAAACACACAGAAATACCTTCTCCTCCAACAGAACTCCCACTCAAACTCCCCTGTTTAGAGCTCTGTTTGCTAGCTCCTGTGCCGCTGCAGCTGTCTGTGCCGCTGCCTGACTGGCTGCTACCTTTATAGGACCCCTAGTCAGTGAAGCCCCGCCCCCTAATCAGGGTTCAGCTTCTCTCCAAGCACAAAGCTCCGCCAAACCCCGACACATACAGATACTACCAATAAAAAACCAAACACACACAAATACCATCTCCTCCAACAGAACTCCCACTCAAACTCCCCTGTTTACAGCTCTGTTTGTTAGCTCCTGTGCCGCTGCCTGACTGGCAGCTAGCTTTATAGGACCCCTAGTCAGTGAAGCCCCGCCCCCTAATCAGGGCTCAGCTTCTCTCCCAGCACAAAGCCCCTCCAAGCCTCTACACATACAGATACTACCAATACAAAAAACCACACAAATACCTTCTCCTCCAAAAGAACTCCCACTCAAACTCCCCTGCTTACAGCTCTGTTTGCTAGCTCCTGTGCCGCTGCCTGACTGGCTCCTACCTTTATAGGACCCCTAGTCAGTGAAGCCCCGCCCCCTAATCAGGGCTCAGCTTCTCTCGCAGCACCTAGCCCCTCCAAGCCTCTACACATACAGATACTACCAATACAAAAACACACACAAATACCTTCTCCTCCAACAGAACTCCCACTCAAACTCCCCTGTTCACAGCTCTGTTTTCTAGCTCCTGTGCCGCTGCCTGACTGGCTCCTACCTTTATAGGACCCCTAGTCAGTGAAGCCCCGCCCCCTAATCAGGGCTCAGCTTCTCTCGCAGCACCTAGCCCCTCCAAGCCTCTACACATACAGATACTACCAATACAAAAACACACACAAATACCTTCTCCTCCAACAGAACTCCCACTCAAACTCCCCTCTTTACAGCTCTGTTTGCTAGCTCCTGTGCCACTGCAGCTGTCTGTGCCGCTGCCTGACTGGCTGCTCCCTTTCTAGGACCCCTAATCAGTGAAGCCCCGCCCCCTAATCAGGGCCCAGCTTCTCTCCCAGCACAAAGCCCCTCCAAGCCTCTACACATACAGATAATACCAATACAAAAACACACACAAATACGTTCTCCTCCAACAGAACTCCCACTCAAACTCCTCTGTTTACAGGTCTGTTTGCTAGCTCCTGTGCCGCTGCCTGACGGGCTGCTACCTTTATAGGACCCCTAGTCAGTGAAGCCCCGCCCCCTAATCAGGGCTCAGCTTCTCTCGCAGCACCTAGCCCCTCCAAGCCTCTACACATACAGATACTACCAATACAAAAACACACACAAATACCTTCTCCTCCAACAGAACTCCCACTCAAACTCCCCTGTTTAGAGCTCTGTTTGCTAGCTCCTGTGCCGCTGCAGCTGTCTGTGCCGCTGCCTGACTGGCTGCTAGCTTTATAGGACCCCTAGTCAGTGAAGCCCCGCCCCCTAATCAGGGCTCAGCTTCTCTCCCAGCACAAAGCCCCTTCAAACCTCTACACATACAGGAACTACCAATACAAAAACACACACAAATACATTCTCCTCCAACAGAACTCCCACTCAAACTCCCCTGTTTACAGCTCTGTTTGCTAGCTCCTGTGCCGCTGCAGCTGTCTGTTCCGCTGCCTGACTGGCTGCTACCTTTATAGGATCCCTAGTCAGTGAAGCCCCGCCCCCTAATCAGGGTTCAGCTTCTCTCCCAGCACAAAGCCCCTCCAAGCCTCTACATATACAGATACTACCAATACAAAAAAACACACAAATACCTTCTCCTCCAACAGAACTCCCACTCAAACTCCCCTGCTTACAGCTCTGTTTGCTAGCTCCTGTGCCGCTGCCTGACTGGCTGCTACCTTTATAGGACCCCTCGTCAGTGAAGCCCCGCCCCCTAATCAGGGTTCAGCTTCTCTCCCAGCACAAAGCCCCTCCAAGCCTCTACATATACAGATACTACCAATACAAAAAAACACACAAATACCTTCTCCTCCAACAGAACTCCCACTCAAACTCCCCTGTTCACAGCTCTGTTTGCTAGCTCCTCTGCCACTGCAGCTGTCTGTGCCGCTGCCTGACTGGCTGCTACCTTTATAGGACCCCTAGTCAGTGAAGCCCCGCCCCTAATCAGGGCTCAGCTTCTCTCACAGCACCTAGCCCCTCCAAGCCTCTACACATACAGATAATACCAATACAAAAACACACACAAATACCTTCTCCTCCAACAGAACTCCCACTCAAACGCCCCTGTTCACAGCTCTGTTTGCTAGCTCCTGTGCCACTGCAGCTGTCTGTTCCGCTGCCTGACTGGCTGCTACCTTTATAGGACCCCTAGTCAGTGAAGCCCCGCCCCCTAATCAGGGTTCAGCTTCTCTCCAAGCACAAAGCTCCGCCAAACCCCGACACATACAGATACTACCAATAAAAAACCAAACACACACAAATACCATCTCCTCCAACAACTCCCACTCAAACTCCCCTGTTTACAGCTCTGTTTGCTAGCTCCTGTGCCGCTGCCTGACGGGCTGCTACCTTTATAGGACCCCTAGTCAGTGAAGCCCCGCCCCCTAATCAGGGCTCAGCTTCTCTCCCAGCACAAAGCCCCTCCAAGCCTCTACACATACAGATACTACCAATACAAAAACGCACACAAATACCTTCTCCTCCAACAGAACTCCCACTCAAACTCCCCTGTTCACAGCTCTGTTTGCTAGCTCCTGTGCCGCTGCCTGACTGGCTGCTACCTTTATAGGACCCCTAGTCAGTGAAGCCCCGCCCCCTAATCAGGGCTCAGCTTCTCTCCCAGCACAAAGCCCCTCCAAGCCTCTACATATACAGATACTACCAATACAAAAAAACACACAAATACCTTCTCCTCCAACAGAACTCCCACTCAAACTCCCCTGTTCACAGCTCTGTTTGCTAGCTCCTGTGCCACTGCAGCTGTCTGTGCCGCTGCCTGACTGGCTGCTACCTTTATAGGACCCCTAGTCAGTGAAGCCCCGCCCCCTAATCAGGGCCCAGCTTCTCTCCCAGCACAAAGCCCCTCCAAGCCTCTACACATACAGATAATACCAATAAAAAAACACACACAAATACCTTCTCCTCCAACAGAACTCCCACTCAAACTCCCCTGTTCACAGCTCTGTTTGCTAGCTCCTGTGCCACTGCAGCTGTCTGTGCCGCTGCCTGACTGGCTGCTACCTTTATAGGACCCCTAGTCAGTGAAGCCCCGCCCCTAATCAGGGCTCAGCTTCTCTCACAGCACCTAGCCCCTCCAAGCCTCTACACATACAGATAATACCAATACAAAAACACACACAAATACCTTCTCCTCCAACAGAACTCCCACTCAAACGCCCCTGTTCACAGCTCTGTTTGCTAGCTCCTGTGCCACTGCAGCTGTCTGTTCCGCTGCCTGACTGGCTGCTACCTTTATAGGACCCCTAGTCAGTGAAGCCCCGCCCCCTAATCAGGGTTCAGCTTCTCTCCAAGCACAAAGCTCCGCCAAACCCCGACACATACAGATACTACCAATAAAAAACCAAACACACACAAATACCATCTCCTCCAACAACTCCCACTCAAACTCCCCTGTTTACAGCTCTGTTTGCTAGCTCCTGTGCCGCTGCCTGACTGGCAGCTAGCTTTATAGGACCCCTAGTCAGTGAAGCCCCGCCCCCTAATCAGGGCCCAGCTTCTCTCCCAGCACAAAGCCCCTCCAAGCCTCTACACATACAGATAATACCAATACAAAAACACACACAAATACTTTCTCCTCCAACAGAACTCCCACTCAAACTCCCCTGTTTACAGGTCTGTTTGCTAGCTCCTGTGCCGCTGCCTGACGGGCTGCTACCTTTATAGGACCCCTAGTCAGTGAAGCCCCGCCCCCTAATCAGGGCTCAGCTTCTCTCGCAGCACCTAGCCCCTCCAAGCCTCTACACATACAGATACTACGAATACAAAAACACACACAAATTCCTTCTCCTCCAACAGAACTCCCACTCAAACTCCCCTGTTCACAGCTCTGTTTGCTAGCTCCTGTGCCGCTGCCTGACTGGCTGCTACCTTTATAGGACCCCTAGTCAGTGAAGCCCCGCCCCCTAATCAGGGCTCAGCTTCTCTCGCAGCACCTAGCCACTCCAAGCCTCTACACATACAGATACTACCAATACAAAAACGCACACAAATACCTTCTCCTCCAACAGAACTCCCACTCAAACTCCCCTGTTCACAGCTCTGTTTGCTAGCTCCTGTGCCGCTGCCTGACTGGCTGCTACCTTTATAGGACCCCTAGTCAGTGAAGCCCCGCCCCCTAATCAGGGCTCAGCTTCTCTCCCAGCACAAAGCCCCTCCAAGCCTCTACATATACAGATACTACCAATACAAAAAAACACACAAATACCTTCTCCTCCAACAGAACTCCCACTCAAACTCCCCTGTTCACAGCTCTGTTTGCTAGCTCCTGTGCCACTGCAGCTGTCTGTGCCGCTGCCTGACTGGCTGCTACCTTTATAGGACCCCTAGTCAGTGAAGCCCCGCCCCCTAATCAGGGCCCAGCTTCTCTCCCAGCACAAAGCCCCTCCAAGCCTCTACACATACAGATAATACCAATAAAAAAACACACACAAATACCTTCTCCTCCAACAGAACTCCCACTCAAACTCCCCTGTTCACAGCTCTGTTTGCTAGCTCCTGTGCCACTGCAGCTGTCTGTGCCGCTGCCTGACTGGCTGCTACCTTTATAGGACCCCTAGTCAGTGAAGCCCCGCCCCTAATCAGGGCTCAGCTTCTCTCACAGCACCTAGCCCCTCCAAGCCTCTACACATACAGATAATACCAATACAAAAACACACACAAATACCTTCTCCTCCAACAGAACTCCCACTCAAACGCCCCTGTTCACAGCTCTGTTTGCTAGCTCCTGTGCCACTGCAGCTGTCTGTTCCGCTGCCTGACTGGCTGCTACCTTTATAGGACCCCTAGTCAGTGAAGCCCCGCCCCCTAATCAGGGCTCAGCTTCTCTCCCAGCACAAAGCCCCTCCAAGCCTCTACACATACAGATACTACCAATACAAAACCAAACACACACAAATACCTTCTCGTCCAACAGAACTCCCACTCAAACTCCCCTGTTTAGAGCTCTGTTTGCTAGCTCCTGTGCCGCTGCCTGACAGGCAGCTAGCTTTATAGGACCCCTAGTCAGTGAAGCCCCGCCCCCTAATCAGGGCTCAGCTTCTCTCCCAGCACAAAGCCCCTCCAAGCCTCTACACATACAGATACTACCAATACAAAACCAAACACACACAAATACCTTCTCCTACAACAGAACTCCCACTCAAACTCCCCTGTTTAGAGCTCTGTTTGCTAGCTCCTGTGCCGCTGCAGCTGTCTGTGCCGCTGCCTGACTGGCTGCTAGCTTTATAGGACCCCTAGTCAGTGAAGCCCCGCCCCCTAATCAGGGCTCAGCTTCTCTCCCAGCACAAAGCCCCTCCAAGCCTCTACATATACAGATACTACCAATACAAAAACACACACAAATACCTTCTCCTCCAACAGAACTCCCACTCAAACTCCCCTGTTCACAGGTCTGTTTGCTAGCTCCTGTGCCGCTGCCTGACTGGCTGCTACCTTTATAGGACCCCTAGTCAGTGAAGCCCCGCCCCCTAATCAGGGCTCAGCTTCTCTCCCAGCACAAAGCCCCTTCAAACCTCTACAGATACAGGAACGACCAATACAAAAACACACACAAATACCTTCTCCTCCAACAGAACTCCCACTCAAACTCCCCTGTTTACAGCTCTGTTTGCTAGCTCCTGTGCCGCTGCAGCTGTCTGTTCCGCTGCCTGACTGGCTGCTACCTTTATAGGACCCCTAGTCACTGAAGCCCCGCCCCCAAACCAGGGCTCAGCTTCTCTCCCAGCACAAAGCCCCTCCAAGCCTCTACACATACAGATACTACCAATACAAAACCAAACACACACAAATACCTTCTCCTACAACAGAACTCCCACTCAAACTCCCCTGTTTAGAGCTCTGTTTGCTAGCTCCTGTGCCGCTGCAGCTGTCTGTGCCGCTGCCTGACTGGCTGCTACCTTTATAGGACCCCTAGTCAGTGAAGCCCCGCCCCCTAATCAGGGCTCAGCTTCTCTCCCAGCACAAAGCCCCTTCAAACCTCTACAGATACAGGAACGACCAATACAAAAACACACACAAATACCTTCTCCTCCAACAGAACTCCCACTCAAACTCCCCTGTTTACAGCTCTGTTTGCTAGCTCCTGTGCCGCTGCAGCTGTCTGTTCCGCTGCCTGACTGGCTGCTACCTTTATAGGATCCCTAGTCAGTGAAGCCCCGCCCCCTAATCAGGGTTCAGCTTCTCTCCCAGCACAAAGCCCCTCCAAGCCTCTACATATACAGATACTACCAATACAAAAAAACACACAAATACCTTCTCCTCCAACAGAACTCCCACTCAAACTCCCCTGCTTACAGCTCTGTTTGCTAGCTCCTGTGCCGCTGCCTGACTGGCTGCTACCTTTATAGGACCCCTAGTCAGTGAAGCCCCGCCCCCTAATCAGGGTTCAGCTTCTCTCCCAGCACAAAGCCCCTCCAAGCCTCTACATATACAGATACTACCAATACAAAAACACACACAAATACCTCCTCCTCCAACAGAACTCCCACTCAAACGCCCCTGTTCACAGCTCTGTATGCTAGCTCCTGTGCCACTGCAGCTGTCTGTTCCGCTGCCTGACTGGCTGCTACCTTTATAGGACCCCTAGTCAGTGAAGCCCCGCCCCCTAATCAGGGTTCAGCTTCTCTCCAAGCACAAAGCTCCGCCAAACCCCGACACATACAGATAATACCAATACAAAAACACACACAAATACTTTCTCCTCCAACAGAACTCCCACTCAAACTCCCCTGCTTACAGCTCTGTTTGCTAGCTCCTGTGCCGCTGCCTGACTGGCTGCTACCTTTATAGGACCCCTAGTCAGTGAAGCCCCGCCCCCTAATCAGGGTTCAGCTTCTCTCCCAGCACAAAGCCCCTCCAAGCCTCTACATATACAGATACTACCAATACAAAAACACACACAAATACCTCCTCCTCCAACAGAACTCCCACTCAAACGCCCCTGTTCACAGCTCTGTATGCTAGCTCCTGTGCCACTGCAGCTGTCTGTTCCGCTGCCTGACTGGCTGCTACCTTTATAGGACCCCTAGTCAGTGAAGCCCCGCCCCCTAATCAGGGTTCAGCTTCTCTCCAAGCACAAAGCTCCGCCAAACCCCGACACATACAGATAATACCAATACAAAAACACACACAAATACTTTCTCCTCCAACAGAACTCCCACTCAAACTCCCCTGTTTACAGGTCTGTTTGCAAGCTCCTATGCCGCTGCCTGACGGGCTGCTACCTTTATAGGACCCCTAGTCAGTGAAGCCCCGCCCCCTAATCAGGGCTCAGCTTCTCTCGCAGCACCTAGCCCCTCCAAGGCTCTACACATACAGATACTACCAATACAAAAACACACACAAATACCTTCTCCTCCAACAGAACTCCCACTCAAACTCCCCTGTTCACAGCTCTGTTTGCTAGCTCCTGTGCCGCTGCCTGACTGGCTGCTACCTTTATAGGACCCCTAGTCAGTGAAGCCCCGCCCCCTAATCAGGGCTCAGCTTCTCTCGCAGCACCTAGCCACTGCAAGCCTCTACACATACAGATACTACCAATACAAAAACACACACAAATACCTTCTCCTCCAACAGAACTCCCACTCAAACTCCCCTGTTCACAGCTCTGTTTGCTAGCTCCTGTGCCGCTGCCTGACTGGCTGCTACCTTTATAGGACCCCTAGTCAGTGAAGCCCCGCCCCCTAATCAGGGCTCAGCTTCTCTCGCAGCACCTAGCCACTCCAAGCCTCTACACATACAGATACTACCAATACAAAAACACACACAAATACCTTCTCCTCCAACAGAACTCCCACTCAAACTCCCCTGTTCACAGCTCTGTTTGCTAGCACCTGTGCCGCTGCCTGACTGGCTGCTACCTTTATAGGACCCCTAGTCAGTGAAGCCCCGCCCCCTAATCAGGGCTCAGCTTCTCTCACAGCACCTAGCCCCTCCAAGCCTCTACACATACAGATAATACCAATACAAAAACACACACAAATACCTTCTCCTCCAACAGAACTCCCACTCAAACGCCCCTGTTCACAGCTCTGTTTGCTAGCTCCTGTGCCACTGCAGCTGTCTGTGCCGCTGCCTGACTGGCTGCTACCTTTATAGGACCCCTAGTCAGTGAAGCCCCGCCCCTAATCAGGGCTCAGCTTCTCTCACAGCACCTAGCCCCTCCAAGCCTCTACACATACAGATAATACCAATACAAAAACACACACAAATACCTTCTCCTCCAACAGAACTCCCACTCAAACGCCCCTGTTCACAGCTCTGTTTGCTAGCTCCTGTGCCACTGCAGCTGTCTGTTCCGCTGCCTGACTGGCTGCTACCTTTATAGGACCCCTAGTCAGTGAAGCCCCGCCCCCTAATCAGGGCTCAGCTTCTCTCCCAGCACAAAGCCCCTCCAAGCCTCTACACATACAGATACTACCAATACAAAACCAAACACACACAAATACCTTCTCGTCCAACAGAACTCCCACTCAAACTCCCCTGTTTAGAGCTCTGTTTGCTAGCTCCTGTGCCGCTGCCTGACAGGCAGCTAGCTTTATAGGACCCCTAGTCAGTGAAGCCCCGCCCCCTAATCAGGGCTCAGCTTCTCTCCCAGCACAAAGCCCCTCCAAGCCTCTACACATACAGATACTACCAATACAAAAACACACACAAATACGTTCTCCTCCAACAGAACTCCCACTCAAACTCCCCTGTTTACAGGTCTGTTTGCTAGCTCCTGTGCCGCTGCCTGACTGGCTGCTACCTTTATAGGACCCCTAGTCAGTGAAGCCCCGCCCCTAATCAGGGCTCAGCTTCTCTCACAGCACCTAGCCCCTCCAAGCCTCTACACACACAGATAATACCAATACAAAAACACACACAAATACCTTCTCCTCCAACAGAACTCCCACTCAAACGCCCCTGTTCACAGCTCTGTTTGCTAGCTCCTGTGCCACTGCAGCTGTCTGTTCCGCTGCCTGACTGGCTGCTACCTTTATAGGACCCCTAGTCAGTGAAGCCCCGCCCCCTAATCAGGGCTCAGCTTCTCTCCCAGCACAAAGCCCCTCCAACCCTCTACACACACAGATACTACCAATACAAAACCAAACACACACAAATACCTTCTCGTCCAACAGAACTCCCACTCAAACTCCCCTGTTTAGAGCTCTGTTTGCTAGCTCCTGTGCCGCTGCAGCTGTCTGTGCCGCTGCCTGACTGGCTGCTACCTTTATAGGACCCCTAGTCAGTGAAGCCCCGCCCCCTAATCAGGGTTCAGCTTCTCTCCAAGCACAAAGCTCCGCCAAACCCCGACACATACAGATACTACCAATAAAAAACCAAACACACACAAATACCATCTCCTCCAACAGAACTCCCACTCAAACTCCCCTGTTTACAGCTCTGTTTGCTAGCTCCTGTGCCACTGCAGCTGTCTGTGCCGCTGCCTGACTGGCTGCTACCTTTATAGGACCCCTAGTCAGTGAAGCCCCGCCCCTAATCAGGGCTCAGCTTCTCTCACAGCACCTAGCCCCTCCAAGCCTCTACACATACAGATAATACCAATACAAAAACACACACAAATACCTTCTCCTTCAACAGAACTCCCACTCAAACGCCCCTGTTCACAGCTCTGTTTGCTAGCTCCTGTGCCACTGCAGCTGTCTGTTCCGCTGCCTGACTGGCTGCTACCTTTATAGGACCCCTAGTCAGTGAAGCCCCGCCCCCTAATCAGGGCTCAGCTTCTCTCCCAGCACAAAGCCCCTCCAAGCCTCTACACACACAGGTACTACCAATACAAAACCAAACACACACAAATACCTTCTCGTCCAACAGAACTCCCACTCAAACTCCCCTGTTTAGAGCTCTGTTTGCTAGCTCCTGTGCCGCTGCAGCTGTCTGTGCCGCTGCCTGACTGGCTGCTACCTTTATAGGACCCCTAGTCAGTGAAGCCCCGCCCCCTAATCAGGGTTCAGCTTCTCTCCAAGCACAAAGCTCCGCCAAACCCCGACACATACATATACTACCAATAAAAAACCAAACACACACAAATACCATCTCCTCCAAAAGAATCAGTGAAGCCCCGCCCCCTAATCAGGGCCCAGCTTCTCTCCCAGCACAAAGCCCCTCCAAGCCTCTACACATACAGATACTACCAATACAAAACCAAACACACACAAATACCTTCTCCTACAACAGAACTCCCACTCAAACTCCCCTGTTTAGAGCTCTGTTTGCTAGCTCCTGTGCCGCTGCAGCTGTCTGTGCCGCTGCCTGACTGGCTGCTAGCTTTATAGGACCCCTAGTCAGTGAAGCCCCGCCCCCTAATCAGGGCTCAGCTTCTCTCCCAGCACAAAGCCCCTCCAAGCCTCTACATATACAGATACTACCAATACAAAAAAACACACAAATACCTTCTCCTCCAACAGAACTCCCACTCAAACTCCCCTGTTCACAGCTCTTTTTGCTAGCTCCTGTGCCACTGCAGCTGTCTGTGCCGCTGCCTGACTGGCTGCTACCTTTATAGGACCCCTAGTCAGTGAAGCCCCGCCCCCTAATCAGGGCTCAGCTTCTGTCCCAGCACAAAGCCCGTACACATACAGATACTACTAATACAAAACCGAACACACACAAATACCTTCTCCTCCAACAGAACTCCCACTCAAACTGCCCTGTTTACAGGTCTGTTTGCTAGCTCCTGTGCCGCTGCCTGACTGGCTGGTACCTTTATAGGACCCCTAGTCAGTGAAGCCCCGCCCCCTAATCAGGGCTCAGCTTCTCTCCCAGCACAAAGCCCCTCCAAGCCTCTACATATACAGATACTACCAATACAAAAAAACACACAAATACCTTCTCCTCCAACAGAACTCCCACTCAAACTCCCCTGTTCACAGCTCTGTTTGCTAGCTCCTGTGCCACTGCAGCTGTCTGTGCCGCTGCCTGACTGGCTGCTACCTTTATAGGACCCCTAGTCAGTGAAGCCCCGCCCCTAATCAGGGCCCAGCTTCTCTCCCAGCACAAAGCCCCTCCAAGCCTCTACACATACAGATAATACCAATACAAAAACACACACAAATACTTTCTCCTCCAACAGAACTCCCACTCAAACTCCCCTGTTTACAGGTCTGTTTGCTAGCTCCTATGCCGCTGCCTGACGGGCTGCTACCTTTATAGGACCCCTAGTCAGTGAAGCCCCGCCCCCTAATCAGGGCTCAGCTTCTCTCGCAGCACCTAGCCCCTCCAAGGCTCTACACATACAGATACTACCAATACAAAAACACACACAAATACCTTCTCCTCCAACAGAACTCCCACTCAAACTCCCCTGTTCACAGCTCTGTTTGCTAGCTCCTGTGCCGCTGCCTGACTGGCTGCTACCTTTATAGGACCCCTAGTCAGTGAAGCCCCGCCCCCTAATCAGGGCTCAGCTTCTCTCGCAGCACCTAGCCACTCCAAGCCTCTACACATACAGATACTACCAATACAAAAACACACACAAATACCTTCTCCTCCAACAGAACTCCCACTCAAACTCCCCTGTTCACAGCTCTGTTTGCTAGCTCCTGTGCCGCTGCCTGACTGGCTGCTACCTTTATAGGACCCCTAGTCAGTGAAGCCCCGCCCCCTAATCAGGGCTCAGCTTCTCTCCCAGCACAAAGCCCCTCCAAGCCTCTACATATACAGATACTACCAATACAAAAACACACACAAATACCTTCTCCTCCAACAGAACTCCCACTCAAACGCCCCTGTTCACAGCTCTGTTTGCTAGCTCCTGTGCCACTGCAGCTGTCTGTTCCGCTGCCTGACTGGCTGCTACCTTTATAGGACCCCTAGTCAGTGAAGCCCCGCCCCCTAATCAGGGCCCAGCTTCACTCCCAGCACAAAACCCCTCCAAGCCTCTACACATACAGATAATACCAATACAAAAACACACACAAATACGTTCTCCTCCAACAGAACTCCCACTCAAACTCCCCTGTTTACAGGTCTGTTTGCTAGCTCCTGTACCGCTGCCTGACTGGCTGCTACCTTTATAGGACCCCTAGTCACTGAAGCCCCGCCGCCAAACCAGGGCTCAGCTTCTCTCCCAGCACAAAGCCCCTCCAAGCCTCTACACATACAGATACTACCAATACAAAACCAAACACACACAAATACCTTCTCCCCCAACAGAACTCCCACTCAAACTCCCCTGCTTACAGCTCTGTTTGCTAGCTCCTGTGCCGCTGCCTGACTGGCTGCTCCCTTTCTAGGACCCCTAATCAGTGAAGCCCCGCCCCCTAATCAGGGCCCAGCTTCTCTCCCATCACAAAGCCCCTCCAAGCCTCTACACATACAGATAATACCAACACAAAAACACACACAAATACCTTCTCCTCCAAAAGAACTCCCACTCAAACTCCCCTGCTTACAGCTCTGTTTGCTAGCTCCTGTGCCGCTGCAGCTGTCTGTGCCGCTGCCTGACTGGCTGCTCCCTTTATAGGACCCCTAGTCAGTGAAGCCCCGCCACCTGATCAGGGCTCAGCTTCTCTCCCAGGACAAAGCCCCTCCAAGCCTCTACATATACAGATACTACCAATACAAAAAAATACATAAATACCTTCTCCTCCAACAGAACTCCCACTCAAACTCCCCTGCTTACAGCTCTGTTTGCTAGCTCCTGTGCCGCTGCCTGACTGGCTGCTACCTTTATAGGACCGCTAGTCCGTGAAGCCCCGCCCCCTAATCAGGGCTCAGCTTCTGTCCCAGCACAAAGCCCGTACACATACAGATACTACCAATACAAAACCGAACACACACAAATACCTTCTCCTCCAACAGAACTCCCACTCAAACTGCCCTTTTTACAGGTCTGTTTGCTAGCTCCTGTGCCGCTGCCTGACTGGCTGGTACCTTTATAGGACCCCTAGTCAGTGAAGCCCCGCCCCCTAATCAGGGCTCAGCTTCTCTCCCAGCACAGAGCCCCTCCAAGCCTCTACACATACAGATACTACCAATACAAAACCAAACACACACAAATACCTTCTCCTCCAACAGAACTCCTACTCAAACTCCCCTGCTTACAGCTCTGTTTGCTAGCTCCTGTGCCACTGCAGCTGTCTGTGCCGCTGCCTGACTGGCTGCTCCCTTTCTAGGACCCCTAATCAGTGAAGCCCCGCCCCTAATCAGGGCCCAGCTTCTCTCCCATCACAAAGCCCCTCCAAGCCTCTACACATACAGATAATACCAATACAAAAACACACACAAATACCTTCTTCTCCAACAGAACTCCCACTCAAACTCCCCTGTTTACAGGTCTGTTTGCTAGCTCCTGTGCCGCTGCAGCTGTCTGTGCCGCTGCCTGACTGGCTGCTCCCTTTATAGGACACCTAGTCAGTGAAGCCCCGCCCCCTAATCAGGGCCCAGCTTCTCTCCCAGCACAAAGCCCCTACAAGCCTCTACACATACAGATAATACCAATACAAAAACACACACAAATACGTTCTCCTCCAACAGAACTCCCACTCAAACTCCCCTGTTTACAGGTCTGTTTGCTAGCTCCTGTACCGCTCCAGCTGTCTGTGCCGCTGCCTGACTGGCTGCTACCTTTATAGGACCCCTAGTCAGTGAAGCCCCGCCCCCTAATCAGGGCTCAGCTTCTCTCGCAGCACCTAGCCCCTCCAAGCCTCTACACATACAGATACTACCAATACAAAAACACACACAAATACCTTCTCCTCCAACAGAACTCCCACTCAAACTCCCCTGTTTACAACTCTGTTTGCTAGCTCCTGTGCCGCTGCCTGACTGGCTGCTACCTTTATAGGACCCCTAGTCAGTGAAGCCCCGCCCCCTAATCAGGGTTCAGCTTCTCTCCCAGCACAAAGCCCCTCCAAGCCTCTACATATACAGATACTACCAATACAAAAACACACACAAATACCTCCTCCTCCAACAGAACTCCCACTCAAACGCCCCTGTTCACAGCTCTGTATGCTAGCTCCTGTGCCACTGCAGCTGTCTGTTCCGCTGCCTGACTGGCTGCTACCTTTATAGGACCCCTAGTCAGTGAAGCCCCGCCCCTAATCAGGGCTCAGCTTCTCTCACAGCACCTAGCCCCTCCAAGCCTCTACACATACAGATAATACCAATACAAAAACACACACAAATACCTTCTCCTCCAACAGAACTCCCACTCAAACGCCCCTGTTCACAGCTCTGTTTGCTAGCTCCTGTGCCACTGCAGCTGTCTGTTCCGCTGCCTGACGGGCTGCTACCTTTATAGGACCCCTAGTCATTGAAGCCCCGCCCCCTAATCAGGGCTCAGCTTCTCTCGCAGCACCTAGCCCCTCCAAGCCTCTACACATACAGATACTACCAATACAAAAACACACACAAATACCTTCTCCTCCAACAGAACTCCCACTCAAACTCCCCTGTTCACAGCTCTGTTTGCTAGCTCCTGTGCCGCTGCCTGACTGGCTGCTACCTTTATAGGACCCCTAGTCAGTGAAGCCCCGCCCCCTAATCAGGGCTCAGCTTCTCTCGCAGCACCTAGCCACTCCAAGCCTCTACACATACAGATACTACCAATACAAAAACACACACAAATACCTTCTCCTCCAACAGAACTCCCACTCAAACTCCCCTGTTCACAGCTCTGTTTGCTAGCTCCTGTGCCGCTGCCTGACTGGCTGCTACCTTTATAGGACCCCTAGTCAGTGAAGCCCCGCCCCCTAATCAGGGCCCAGCTTCTCTCCCAGCACAAAGCCCCTCCAAGCCTCTACACATACAGATACTACCAATACAAAACCAAACACACACAAATACCTTCTCCTCCAACAGAACTCCCACTCAAACTCCCCTGTTTAGAGCTCTGTTTGCTAGCTCCTGTGCCGCTGCAGCTGTCTGTGCCGCTGCCTGACTGGCTGCTACCTTTATAGGACCCCTAGTCAGTGAAGCCCCGCCCCCTAATCAGGGCTCAGCTTCTCTCCCAGCACAAAGCCCCTCCAAGCCTCTACACACACAGGTACTACCAATACAAAACCAAACACACACAAATACCTTCTCGTCCAACAGAACTCCCACTCAAACTCCCCTGTTTAGAGCTCTGTTTGCTAGCTCCTGTGCCGCTGCAGCTGTCTGTGCCGCTGCCTGACTGGCTGCTACCTTTATAGGACCCCTAGTCAGTGAAGCCCCGCCCCCTAATCAGGGCTCAGCTTCTGTCCCAGCACAAAGCCCGTACACATACAGATACTACCAATACAAAACCGAACACACACAAATACCTTCTCCTCCAACAGAACTCCCACTCAAACTGCCCTGTTTACAGGTCTGTTTGCTAGCTCCTGTGCCGCTGCCTGACTGGCTGGTACCTTTATAGGACCCCTAGTCAGTGAAGCCCCGCCCCCTAATCAGGGCTCAGCTTCTCTCCCAGCACAAAGCCCCTCCAAGCCTCTACATATATAGATACTACCAATACAAAAAAACACACAAATACCTTCTCCTCCAACAGAACTCCCACTCAAACTCCCCTGTTCACAGCTCTGTTTGCTAGCTCCTGTGCCACTGCAGCTGTCTGTGCCGCTGCCTGACTGGCTGCTACCTTTATAGGACCCCTAGTCAGTGAAGCCCCGCCCCTAATCAGGGCCCAGCTTCTCTCCCAGCACAAAGCCCCTCCAAGCCTCTACACATACAGATAATACCAATACAAAAACACACACAAATACTTTCTCCTCCAACAGAACTCCCACTCAAACTCCCCTGTTTACAGGTCTGTTTGCTAGCTCCTATGCCGCTGCCTGACGGGCTGCTACCTTTATAGGACCCCTAGTCAGTGAAGCCCCGCCCCCTAATCAGGGCTCAGCTTCTCTCGCAGCACCTAGCCCCTCCAAGGCTCTACACATACAGATACTACCAATACAAAAACACACACAAATACCTTCTCCTCCAACAGAACTCCCACTCAAACTCCCCTGTTCACAGCTCTGTTTGCTAGCTCCTGTGCCGCTGCCTGACTGGCTGCTACCTTTATAGGACCCCTAGTCAGTGAAGCCCCGCCCCCTAATCAGGGCTCAGCTTCTCTCGCAGCACCTAGCCACTCCAAGCCTCTACACATACAGATACTACCAATACAAAAACACACACAAATACCTTCTCCTCCAACAGAACTCCCACTCAAACTCCCCTGTTCACAGCTCTGTTTGCTAGCTCCTGTGCCGCTGCCTGACTGGCTGCTACCTTTATAGGACCCCTAGTCAGTGAAGCCCCGCCCCCTAATCAGGGCTCAGCTTCTCTCCCAGCACAAAGCCCCTCCAAGCCTCTACATATACAGATACTACCAATACAAAAACACACACAAATACCTTCTCCTCCAACAGAACTCCCACTCAAACGCCCCTGTTCACAGCTCTGTTTGCTAGCTCCTGTGCCACTGCAGCTGTCTGTTCCGCTGCCTGACTGGCTGCTACCTTTATAGGACCCCTAGTCAGTGAAGCCCCGCCCCCTAATCAGGGCCCAGCTTCACTCCCAGCACAAAACCCCTCCAAGCCTCTACACATACAGATAATACCAATACAAAAACACACACAAATACGTTCTCCTCCAACAGAACTCCCACTCAAACTCCCCTGTTTACAGGTCTGTTTGCTAGCTCCTGTACCGCTGCCTGACTGGCTGCTACCTTTATAGGACCCCTAGTCACTGAAGCCCCGCCCCCAAACCAGGGCTCAGCTTCTCTCCCAGCACAAAGCCCCTCCAAGCCTCTACACATACAGATACTACCAATACAAAACCAAACACACACAAATACCTTCTCCCCCAACAGAACTCCCACTCAAACTCCCCTGCTTACAGCTCTGTTTGCTAGCTCCTGTGCCGCTGCCTGACTGGCTGCTCCCTTTCTAGGACCCCTAATCAGTGAAGCCCCGCCCCCTAATCAGGGCCCAGCTTCTCTCCCATCACAAAGCCCCTCCAAGCCTCTACACATACAGATAATACCAACACAAAAACACACACAAATACCTTCTCCTCCAAAAGAACTCCCACTCAAACTCCCCTGCTTACAGCTCTGTTTGCTAGCTCCTGTGCCGCTGCAGCTGTCTGTGCCGCTGCCTGACTGGCTGCTCCCTTTATAGGACCCCTAGTCAGTGAAGCCCCGCCACCTGATCAGGGCTCAGCTTCTCTCCCACCACAAAGCCCCTCCAAGCCTCTACATATACAGATACTACCAATACAAAAAAATACATAAATACCTTCTCCTCCAACAGAACTCCCACTCAAACTCCCCTGCTTACAGCTCTGTTTGCTAGCTCCTGTGCCGCTGCCTGACTGGCTGCTACCTTTATAGGACCGCTAGTCCGTGAAGCCCCGCCCCCTAATCAGGGCTCAGCTTCTGTCCCAGCACAAAGCCCGTACACATACAGATACTACCAATACAAAACCGAACACACACAAATACCTTCTCCTCCAACAGAACTCCCACTCAAACTGCCCTTTTTACAGGTCTGTTTGCTAGCTCCTGTGCCGCTGCCTGACTGGCTGGTACCTTTATAGGACCCCTAGTCAGTGAAGCCCCGCCCCCTAATCAGGGCTCAGCTTCTCTCCCAGCACAGAGCCCCTCCAAGCCTCTACACATACAGATACTACCAATACAAAACCAAACACACACAAATACCTTCTCCTCCAACAGAACTCCTACTCAAACTCCCCTGCTTACAGCTCTGTTTGCTAGCTCCTGTGCCACTGCAGCTGTCTGTGCCGCTGCCTGACTGGCTGCTCCCTTTCTAGGACCCCTAATCAGTGAAGCCCCGCCCCTAATCAGGGCCCAGCTTCTCTCCCATCACAAAGCCCCTCCAAGCCTCTACACATACAGATAATACCAATACAAAAACACACACAAATACCTTCTTCTCCAACAGAACTCCCACTCAAACTCCCCTGTTTACAGGTCTGTTTGCTAGCTCCTGTGCCGCTGCAGCTGTCTGTGCCGCTGCCTGACTGGCTGCTCCCTTTATAGGACACCTAGTCAGTGAAGCCCCGCCCCCTAATCAGGGCCCAGCTTCTCTCCCAGCACAAAGCCCCTACAAGCCTCTACACATACAGATAATACCAATACAAAAACACACACAAATACGTTCTCCTCCAACAGAACTCCCACTCAAACTCCCCTGTTTACAGGTCTGTTTGCTAGCTCCTGTACCGCTCCAGCTGTCTGTGCCGCTGCCTGACTGGCTGCTACCTTTATAGGACCCCTAGTCAGTGAAGCCCCGCCCCCTAATCAGGGCTCAGCTTCTCTCGCAGCACCTAGCCCCTCCAAGCCTCTACACATACAGATACTACCAATACAAAAACACACACAAATACCTTCTCCTCCAACAGAACTCCCACTCAAACTCCCCTGTTTACAACTCTGTTTGCTAGCTCCTGTGCCGCTGCCTGACTGGCTGCTACCTTTATAGGACCCCTAGTCAGTGAAGCCCCGCCCCCTAATCAGGGTTCAGCTTCTCTCCCAGCACAAAGCCCCTCCAAGCCTCTACATATACAGATACTACCAATACAAAAACACACACAAATACCTCCTCCTCCAACAGAACTCCCACTCAAACGCCCCTGTTCACAGCTCTGTATGCTAGCTCCTGTGCCACTGCAGCTGTCTGTTCCGCTGCCTGACTGGCTGCTACCTTTATAGGACCCCTAGTCAGTGAAGCCCCGCCCCTAATCAGGGCTCAGCTTCTCTCACAGCACCTAGCCCCTCCAAGCCTCTACACATACAGATAATACCAATACAAAAACACACACAAATACCTTCTCCTCCAACAGAACTCCAACTCAAACGCCCCTGTTCACAGCTCTGTTTGCTAGCTCCTGTGCCACTGCAGCTGTCTGTTCCGCTGCCTGACGGGCTGCTACCTTTATAGGACCCCTAGTCATTGAAGCCCCGCCCCCTAATCAGGGCTCAGCTTCTCTCGCAGCACCTAGCCCCTCCAAGCCTCTACACATACAGATACTACCAATACAAAAACACACACAAATACCTTCTCCTCCAACAGAACTCCCACTCAAACTCCCCTGTTCACAGCTCTGTTTGCTAGCTCCTGTGCCGCTGCCTGACTGGCTGCTACCTTTATAGGACCCCTAGTCAGTGAAGCCCCGCCCCCTAATCAGGGCTCAGCTTCTCTCGCAGCACCTAGCCACTCCAAGCCTCTACACATACAGATACTACCAATACAAAAACACACACAAATACCTTCTCCTCCAACAGAACTCCCACTCAAACTCCCCTGTTCACAGCTCTGTTTGCTAGCTCCTGTGCCGCTGCCTGACTGGCTGCTACCTTTATAGGACCCCTAGTCAGTGAAGCCCCGCCCCCTAATCAGGGCCCAGCTTCTCTCCCAGCACAAAGCCCCTCCAAGCCTCTACACATACAGATACTACCAATACAAAACCAAACACACACAAATACCTTCTCCTCCAACAGAACTCCCACTCAAACTCCCCTGTTTAGAGCTCTGTTTGCTAGCTCCTGTGCCGCTGCAGCTGTCTGTGCCGCTGCCTGACTGGCTGCTACCTTTATAGGACCCCTAGTCAGTGAAGCCCCGCCCCCTAATCAGGGTTCAGCTTCTCTCCAAGCACAAAGCTCCGCCAAACCCCGACACATACAGATACTACCAATAAAAAACCAAACACACACAAATACCATCTCCTCCAACAGAACTCCCACTCAAACTCCCCTGTTTACAGCTCTGTTTGTTAGCTCCTGTGCCGCTGCCTGACTGGCAGCTAGCTTTATAGGACCCCTAGTCAGTGAAGCCCCGCCCCCTAATCAGGGCTCAGCTTCTCTCCCAGCACAAAGCCCCTCCAAGCCTCTACACATACAGATAATACCAATACAAAAAAACACACAAATACCTTCTCCTCCAAAAGAACTCCCACTCAAACTCCCCTGCTTACAGCTCTGTTTGCTAGCTCCTGTGCCGCTGCCTAACTGGCTGCTACCTTTATAGGACCCCTAGTCAGTGAAGCCCCGCCCCCTAATCAGGGCCCAACTTCTCTCCCAGCACAAAGCCCCTCCAAGCCTCTACATATACAGATACTACCAATACAAAAAAACACACAAATACCTTCTCCTCCAACAGAACTCCCACTCAAACTCCCCTCTTTACAGCTCTGTTTGCTAGCTCCTGTGCCGCTGCCTGACTGGCTGCTACCTTTATAGGACCGCTAGTCAGTGAAGCCCCGCCCCCTAATCAGGGCTCAGCTTCTGTCCCAGCACAAAGCCCGTACACATACAGATACTACCAATACAAAACCGAACACACACAAATACCTTCTCCTCCAACAGAACTCCCACTCAAACTGCCCTGTTTACAGGTCTGTTTGCTAGCTCCTGTGCCGCTGCCTGACTGGCTGGTACCTTTATAGGACCCCTAGTCAGTGAAGCCCCGCCCCCTAATCAGGGCTCAGCTTCTCTCCCAGCACAAAGCCCCTCCAAGCCTCTACATATACAGATACTACCAATACAAAACCAAACACACACAAATACCTTCTCCTCCAACAGAACTCCCACTCAAACTCCCCTGTTCACAGCTCTGTTTGCTAGCTCCTGTGCCACTGCAGCTGTCTGTGCCGCTGCCTGACTGGCTGCTACCTTTATAGGACCCCTAGTCAGTGAAGCCCCGCCCCCTAATCAGGGCCCAGCTTCTCTCGCAGCACCTAGCCCCTCCAAGGCTCTACACATACAGATACTACCAATACAAAAACACACACAAATACCTTCTCCTCCAACAGAACTCCCACTCAAACTCCCCTGTTTACAGGTCTGTTTGCTAGCTCCTATGCCGCTGCCTGACGGGCTGCTACCTTTATAGGACCCCTAGTCAGTAAAGCCCCGCCCCCTAATCAGGGCTCAGCTTCTCTCGCAGCACCTAGCCCCTCCAAGGCTCTACACATACAGATACTACCAATACAAAAACACACACAAATACCTTCTCCTCCAACAGAACTCCCACTCAAACTCCCCTGTTCACAGCTCTGTTTGCTAGCTCCTGTGCCGCTGCCTGACTGGCTGCTACCTTTATAGGACCCCTAGTCAGTGAAGCCCCGCCCCCTAATCAGGGCTCAGCTTCTCTCCCAGCACAAAGCCCCTCCAAGCCTCTACATATACAGATACTACCAATACAAAGAAACACACAAATACCTTCTCCTCCAACAGAACTCCCACTCAAACTCCCCTGTTCACAGCTCTTTTTGCTAGCTCCTGTGCCACTGCAGCTGTCTGTGCCGCTGCCTGACTGGCTGCTACCTTCATAGGACCCCTAGTCAGTGAAGCCCCGCCCCTAATCAGGGCTCAGCTTCTCTCACAGCACCTAGCCCCTCCAAGCCTCTACACATACAGATAATAAAAATACAAAAACACACACAAATACCTTCTCCTCCAACAGAACTCCCACTCAAACTCCCCTGTTTACAGGTCTGTTTGCTAGCTCCTGTGCCGCTGCCTGACTGGCTGCTACCTTTATAGGACCCCTAGTCACTGAAGCCCCGCCCCCAAACCAGGGCTCAGCTTCTCTCCCAGCACAAAGCCCCTCCAAGCCTCTACACATACAGATACTACCAATACAAAACCAAACACACACAAATACCTTCTCCCCCAACAGAACTCCCACTCAAACTCCCCTGTTTACAGCTCTGTTTGCTAGCTCCTGTGCCGCTGCAGCTGTCTTTTCCGCTGCCTGACTGGCTGCTACCTTTATAGGACCCCTAGTCAGTGAAGCCCCGCCCCCTAATCAGGGTTCAGCTTCTCTCCCAGCACAAAGCACCTCCAAGCCTCTACATATACAGATACTACCAATACAAAAAACCACACAAATACCTTCTCCTCCAACAGAACTCCCACTCAAACTCCCCTCTTTACAGCTCTGTTTGCTAGCTCCTGTGCCGCTGCCTGACTGGCTGCTACCTTTATAGGACCGCTAGTCAGTGAAGCCCCGCCCCCTAATCAGGGCTCAGCTTCTGTCCCAGCACAAAGCCCGTACACATACAGATACTACCAATACAAAACCGAACACACACAAATACCTTCTCCTCCAACAGAACTCCCACTCAAACTGCCCTGTTTACAGGTCTGTTTGCTAGCTCCTGTGCCGCTGCCTGACTGGCTGGTACCTTTATAGGACCCCTAGTCAGTGAAGCCCCGCCCCCTAATCAGGGCTCAGCTTCTCTCCCAGCACAAAGCCCCTCCAAGCCTCTACATATACAGATACTACCAATACAAAAAAACACACAAATACCTTCTCCTCCAACAGAACTCCCACTCAAACTCCCCTGTTCACAGCTCTTTTTGCTAGCTCCTGTGCCACTGCAGCTGTCTGTGCCGCTGCCTGACTGGCTGCTACCTTCATAGGACCCCTAGTCAGTGAAGCCCCGCCCTCTAATCAGGGCCCAGCTTCTCTCGCAGCACCTAGCCCCTCCAAGGCTCTACATATACAGATACTACCAATACAAAAACACACACAAATACCTTCTCCTCCAACAGAACTCCCACTCAAACTCCCCTGTTTACAGGTCTGTTTGCTAGCTCCTATGCCGCTGCCTGACGGGCTGCTACCTTTATAGGACCCCTAGTCAGTAAAGCCCCGCCCCCTAATCAGGGCTCAGCTTCTCTCGCAGCACCTAGCCCCTCCAAGGCTCTACACATACAGATACTACCAATACAAAAACACACACAAATACCTTCTCCTCCAACAGAACTCCCACTCAAACTCCCCTGTTCACAGCTCTGTTTGCTAGCTCCTGTGCCGCTGCCTGACTGGCTGCTGCCTTTATAGGACCCCTAGTCAGTGAAGCCCCGCCCCCTAATCAGGGCTCAGCTTCTCTCCCAGCACAAAGCCCCTCCAAGCCTCTACATATACAGATACTACCAATACAAAGAAACACACAAATACCTTCTCCTCCAACAGAACTCCCACTCAAACTCCCCTGTTCACAGCTCTTTTTGCTAGCTCCTGTGCCACTGCAGCTGTCTTTTCCGCTGCCTGACTGGCTGCTACCTTCATAGGACCCCTAGTCAGTGAAGCCCCGCCCCCTAATCAGGGTTCAGCTTCTCTCCCAGCACAAAGCCCCTCCAAGCCTCTACATATACAGATACTACCAATACAAAAAACCACACAAATACCTTCTCCTCCAACAGAACTCCCACTCAAACTCCCCTGCTTACAGCTCTGTTTGCTAGCTCCTGTGCCGCTGCCTGACTGGCTGCTCCCTTTCTAGGACCCCTAATCAGTGAAGCCCCGCCCCCTAATCAGGGCCCAGCTTCTCTCCCATCACAAAGCCCCTCCAAGCCTCTACACATACAGATAATACCAACACAAAAACACACACAAATACCTTCTCCTCCAACAGAACTCCCACTCAAACTGCCCTGTTTACAGGTCTGTTTGCTAGCTCCTGTGCCGCTGCCTGACTGGCTGGTACCTTTATAGGACCCCTAGTCAGTGAAGCCCCGCCCCCTAATCAGGGCTCAGCTTCTCTCCCAGCACAGAGCCCCTCCAAGCCTCTACACATACAGATACTACCAATACAAAACCAAAACACACAAATACCTTCTCCTCCAACAGAACTCCTACTCAAACTCCCCTGCTTACAGCTCTGTTTGCTAGCTCCTGTGCCACTGCAGCTGTCTGTGCCGCTGCCTGACTGGCTGCTCCCTTTCTAGGACCCCTAATCAGTGAAGCCCCGCCCCTAATCAGGGCCCAGCTTCTCTCCCATCACAAAGCCCCTCCAAGCCTCTACACATACAGATAATACCAATACAAAAACACACACAAATACCTTCTTCTCCAACAGAACTCCCACTCAAACTCCCCTGTTTACAGGTCTGTTTGCTAGCTCCTGTGCCGCTGCCTGACGGGCTGCTACCTTTATAGGACACCTAGTCAGTGAAGCCCCGCCCCCTAATCAGGGTTCAGCTTCTCTCCAAGCACAAAGCTCCGCCAAACCCCGACACATACAGATACTACCAATAAAAAACCAAACACACACAAATACCATCTCCTCCAACAACTCCCACTCAAACTCCCCTGTTTACAGCTCTGTTTGCTAGCTCCTGTGCCGCTGCCTGACTGGCAGCTAGCTTTATAGGACCCCTAGTCAGTGAAGCCCCGCCCCCTAATCAGGGCTCAGCTTCTCTCCCAGCACAAAGCCCCTCCAAGCCTCTACACATACAGATACTACCAATACAAAAAAACACACAAATACCTTCTCCTCCAAAAGAACTCCCACTCAAACTCCCCTGCTTACAACTCTGTTTGCTAGCTCCTGTGCCGCTGCCTGACTGGCTCCTACCTTTATAGGACCCCTAGTCAGTGAAGCCCCGCCCCCTAATCAGGGCTCAGCTTCTCTCGCAGCACCTAGCCCCTCCAAGCCTCTACACATACAGATACTACCAATACAAAAACACACACAAATACCTTCTCCTCCAACAGAACTCCCACTCAAACTCCCCTGTTCACAGCTCTGTTTGCTAGCTCCTGTGCCGCTGCCTGACTGGCTGCTACCTTTATAGGACCCCTAGTCAGTGAAGCCCCGCCCCCTAATCAGGGCTCAGCTTCTCTCCCAGCACCAAGCCCCTCCAAGCCTCTACACATACAGATAATACCAATACAAAAACACACACAAATACCTTCTCCTCCAACAGAACTCCCACTCAAACTCCCCTGTTTACAGGTCTGTTTGCTAGCTCCTGTGCCGCTGCAGCTGTCTGTGCCGCTGCCTGACTGGCTGCTCCCTTTCTAGGACCCCTAATCAGTGAAGCCCCGCCCCCTAATCAGGGCCCAGCTTCTCTCCCAGCACAAAGCCCCTCCAAGCCTCTACACATACAGATAATACCAATACAAAAACACACACAAATACGTTCTCCTCCAACAGAGCTCCCACTCAAACTCCCCTGTTTACAGGTCTGTTTGCTAGCTCCTGTGCCGCTGCCTGACGGGCTGCTACCTTTATAGGACCCCTAGTCATTGAAGCCCCGCCCCCTAATCAGGGCTCAGCTTCTCTCGCAGCACCTAGCCACTCCAAGCCTCTACACATACAGATACTACCAATACAAAAACACACACAAATACCTTCTCCTCCAACAGAACTCCCACTCAAACTCCCCTGTTCACAGCTCTGTTTGCTAGCTCCTGTGCCGCTGCCTGACTGGCTGCTACCTTTATAGGACCCCTAGTCAGTGAAGCCCCGCTCCCTAATCAGGGCTCAGCTTCTCTCCCAGCACAAAGCCCCTCCAAGCCTCTACATATACAGATACTACCAATACAAAAAAACACACAAATACCTTCTCCTCCAACAGAACTCCCACTCAAACTCCCCTCTTTACAGCTCTGTTTGCTAGCTCCTGTGCCACTGCAGCTGTCTGTGCCGCTGCCTGACTGGCTGCTCCCTTTCTAGGGCCCCTAATCAGTGAAGCCCCGCCCCCTAATCACGGCCCAGCTTCTCTCCCAGCACAAAGCCCCTCCAAGCCTCTACACATACAGATAATACCAATACAAAAACACACACAAATACCATCTCCTCCAACAGAACTCCCACTCAAACTCCCCTGTTTACAGCTCTGTTTGTTAGCTCCTGTGCCGCTGCCTGACTGGCAGCTAGCTTTATAGGACCCCTAGTCAGTGAAGCCCCGCCCCCTAATCAGGGCTCAGCTTCTCTCCCAGCACAAAGCCCCTCCAAGCCTCTACACATAGAGATAATACCAATACAAAAAAACACACAAATACCTTCTCCTCCAAAAGAACTCCCACTCAAACTCCCCTGCTTACAGCTCTGTTTGCTAGCTCCTGTGCCGCTGCCTGACTGGCTCCTACCTTTATAGGACCCCTAGTCAGTGAAGCCCCGCCCCCTAATCAGGGCTCAGCTTCTCTCACAGCACCTAGCCCCTCCCAGCCTCTACACATACAGATAATACCAATACAAAAACACACACAAATACCTTCTCCTCCAACAGAACTCCCACTCAAACTCCCCTGTTTAGAGCTCTGTTTGCTCGCTCCTGTGCCGCTGCAGCTGTCTGTGCCGCTGCCTGACTGGCTGCTCCCTTCTAGGACCCCTAATCAGTGAAGCCCCGCCCCCTAATCAGGGCCCAGCTTCTCTCGCAGCACCTAGCCCCTCCAAGGCTCTACACATACAGATACTACCAATACAAAAACACACACAAATACCTTCTCCTCCAACAGAACTCCCACTCAAACTCCCCTGTTTACAGGTCTGTTTGCTAGCTCCTATGCCGCTGCCTGACGGGCTGCTACCTTTATAGGACCCCTAGTCAGTAAAGCCCCGCCCCCTAATCAGGGCTCAGCTTCTCTCGCAGCACCTAGCCCCTCCAAGGCTCTACACATACAGATACTACCAATACAAAAACACACACAAATACCTTCTCCTCCAACAGAACTCCCACTCAAACTCCCCTGTTCACAGCTCTGTTTGCTAGCTCCTGTGCCGCTGCCTGACTGGCTGCTACCTTTATAGGACCCCTAGTCAGTGAAGCCCCGCCCCCTAATCAGGGCTCAGCTTCTCTCCCAGCACAAAGCCCCTCCAAGCCTCTACATATACAGATACTACCAATACAAAGAAACACACAAATACCTTCTCCTCCAACAGAACTCCCACTCAAACTCCCCTGTTCACAGCTCTTTTTGCTAGCTCCTGTGCCACTGCAGCTGTCTGTGCCGCTGCCTGACTGGCTGCTACCTTCATAGGACCCCTAGTCAGTGAAGCCCCGCCCCTAATCAGGGCTCAGCTTCTCTCACAGCACCTAGCCCCTCCAAGCCTCTACACATACAGATAATAAAAATACAAAAACACACACAAATACCTTCTCCTCCAACAGAACTCCCACTCAAACTCCCCTGTTTACAGGTCTGTTTGCTAGCTCCTGTGCCGCTGCCTGACTGGCTGCTACCTTTATAGGACCCCTAGTCACTGAAGCCCCGCCCCCAAACCAGGGCTCAGCTTCTCTCCCAGCACAAAGCCCCTCCAAGCCTCTACACATACAGATACTACCAATACAAAACCAAACACACACAAATACCTTCTCCCCCAACAGAACTCCCACTCAAACTCCCCTGTTTACAGCTCTGTTTGCTAGCTCCTGTGCCGCTGCAGCTGTCTTTTCCGCTGCCTGACTGGCTGCTACCTTTATAGGACCCCTAGTCAGTGAAGCCCCGCCCCCTAATCAGGGTTCAGCTTCTCTCCCAGCACAAAGCCCCTCCAAGCCTCTACATATACAGATACTACCAATACAAAAACACACACAAATACCTTCTCCTCCAACAGAACTCCCACTCAAACTCCCCTGCTTACAGCTCTGTTTGCTAGCTCCTGTGCCGCTGCCTGACTGGCTGGTACCTTTATAGGACCCCTAGTCAGTGAAGCCCCGCCCCCTAATCAGGGCTCAGCTTCTCTCCCAGCACAGAGCCCCTCCAAGCCTCTACACATACAGATACTACCAATACAAAACCAAACACACACAAATACCTTCTCCTCCAACAGAACTCCTACTCAAACTCCCCTGCTTACAGCTCTGTTTGCTAGCTCCTGTGCCACTGCAGCTGTCTGTGCCGCTGCCTGACTGGCTGCTCCCTTTCTAGGACCCCTAATCAGTGAAGCCCCGCCCCTAATCAGGGCCCAGCTTCTCTCCCATCACAAAGCCCCTCCAAGCCTCTACACATACAGATAATACCAATACAAAAACACACACAAATACCTTCTTCTCCAACAGAACTCCCACTCAAACTCCCCTGTTTACAGGTCTGTTTGCTAGCTCCTGTGCCGCTGCAGCTGTCTGTGCCGCTGCCTGACTGGCTGCTCCCTTTATAGGACACCTAGTCAGTGAAGCCCCGCCCCCTAATCAGGGCCCAGCTTCTCTCCCAGCACAAAGCCCCTACAAGCCTCTACACATACAGATAATACCAATACAAAAACACACACAAATACGTTCTCCTCCAACAGAACTCCCACTCAAACTCCCCTGTTTACAGGTCTGTTTGCTAGCTCCTGTACCGCTCCAGCTGTCTGTGCCGCTGCCTGACTGGCTGCTACCTTTATAGGACCCCTAGTCAGTGAAGCCCCGCCCCCTAATCAGGGCTCAGCTTCTCTCGCAGCACCTAGCCCCTCCAAGCCTCTACACATACAGATACTACCAATACAAAAACACACACAAATACCTTCTCCTCCAACAGAACTCCCACTCAAACTCCCCTGTTTACAACTCTGTTTGCTAGCTCCTGTACCGCTCCAGCTGTCTGTGCCGCTGCCTGACTGGCTGCTACCTTTATAGGACCCCTAGTCACTGAAGCCCCGCCCCCAAACCAGGGCTCAGCTTCTCTCCAGCACAAAGCCCCTCCAAGCCTCTACACATACAGATAATACCAATACAAAAACACACACAAATACCTTCTCCTCCAACAGAACTCCCACTCAAACTCCCCTGTTTACAGGTCTGTTTGCTAGCTCCTGTGCCGCTGCCTGACGGGCTGCTACCTTTATAGGACACCTAGTCAGTGAAGCCCCGCCCCCTAATCAGGGTTCAGCTTCTCTCCAAGCACAAAGCTCCGCCAAACCCCGACACATACAGATACTACCAATAAAAAACCAAACACACACAAATACCATCTCCTCCAACAACTCCCACTCAAACTCCCCTGTTTACAGCTCTGTTTGCTAGCTCCTGTGCCGCTGCCTGACTGGCAGCTAGCTTTATAGGACCCCTAGTCAGTGAAGCCCCGCCCCCTAATCAGGGCTCAGCTTCTCTCCCAGCACAAAGCCCCTCCAAGCCTCTACACATACAGATACTACCAATACAAAAAAACACACAAATACCTTCTCCTCCAAAAGAACTCCCACTCAAACTCCCCTGCTTACAACTCTGTTTGCTAGCTCCTGTGCCGCTGCCTGACTGGCTCCTACCTTTATAGGACCCCTAGTCAGTGAAGCCCCGCCCCCTAATCAGGGCTCAGCTTCTCTCGCAGCACCTAGCCCCTCCAAGCCTCTACACATACAGATACTACCAATACAAAAACACACACAAATACCTTCTCCTCCAACAGAACTCCCACTCAAACTCCCCTGTTCACAGCTCTGTTTGCTAGCTCCTGTGCCGCTGCCTGACTGGCTGCTACCTTTATAGGACCCCTAGTCAGTGAAGCCCCGCCCCCTAATCAGGGCTCAGCTTCTCTCCCAGCACCAAGCCCCTCCAAGCCTCTACACATACAGATAATACCAATACAAAAACACACACAAATACCTTCTCCTCCAACAGAACTCCCACTCAAACTCCCCTGTTTACAGGTCTGTTTGCTAGCTCCTGTGCCGCTGCAGCTGTCTGTGCCGCTGCCTGACTGGCTGCTCCCTTTCTAGGACCCCTAATCAGTGAAGCCCCGCCCCCTAATCAGGGCCCAGCTTCTCTCCCAGCACAAAGCTCCTCCAAGCCTCTACACATACAGATAATACCAATACAAAAACACACACAAATACGTTCTCCTCCAACAGAGCTCCCACTCAAACTCCCCTGTTTACAGGTCTGTTTGCTAGCTCCTGTGCCGCTGCCTGACGGGCTGCTACCTTTATAGGACCCCTAGTCATTGAAGCCCCGCCCCCTAATCAGGGCTCAGCTTCTCTCGCAGCACCTAGCCACTCCAAGCCTCTACACATACAGATACTACCAATACAAAAACACACACAAATACCTTCTCCTCCAACAGAACTCCCACTCAAACTCCCCTGTTCACAGCTCTGTTTGCTAGCTCCTGTGCCACTGCAGCTGTCTGTGCCGCTGCCTGACTGGCTGCTCCCTTTCTAGGACCCCTAGTCAGTGAAGCCCCGCCCCTAATCAGGGCTCAGCTTCTCTCACAGCACCTAGCCCCTCCCAGCCTCTACACATACAGATAATACCAATACAAAAACACACACAAATACCTTCTCCTCCAACAGAACTCCCACTCAAACTCCCCTGTTTAGAGCTCTGTTTGCTCGCTCCTGTGCCGCTGCAGCTGTCTGTGCCGCTGCCTGACTGGCTGCTCCCTTCTAGGACCCCTAATCAGTGAAGCCCCGCCCCCTAATCAGGGCCCAGCTTCTCTCCCAGCACAAAGCCCCTCCAAGCCTCTACACATACAGATAATACCAATACAAAAACACACACAAATACGTTCTCCTCCAACAGAACTCCCACTCAAACTCCCCTGTTTACAGGTCTGTTTGCTAGCTCCTGTGCCGCTGCCTGACTGGCTGCTACCTTTATAGGACCCCTAGTCACTGAAGCCCCGCCCCCAAACCAGGGCTCAGCTTCTCTCCCAGCACAAAGCCCCTCCAAGCCTCTACACATACAGATACTACCAATACAAAACCAAACACACACAAATACCTTCTCCTACAACAGAACTCCCACTCAAACTCCCCTGTTTAGAGCTCTGTTTGCTAGCCCCTGTGCCGCTGCAGCTGTCTGTTCCGCTGCCTGACTGGCTGCTACCTTTATAGGACCCCTAGTCAGTGAAGCCCCGCCCCCTAATCAGGGCCCAGCTTCTCTCCCAGCACAAAGCCCCTCCAAGCCTCAACACATACAGATAATACCAATACAAAAACACACACAAATACCTTCTCCTCCAAAAGAACTCCCACTCAAACCCCCCTGTTTACACCTCAGTTTGCTAGCTCCTGTGCCGCTGCAGCTGTCTGTGCCGCTGCCTGACTGGCTGCTCCCTTTATAGGACACCTAGTCAGTGAAGCCCCGCCCCCTAATCAGGGCCCAGCTTCTCTCCCAGCACAAAGCCCCTCCAAGCCTCTACACATACAGATAATACCAATACAAAAACACACACTAATACCTTCTCCTCCAACAGAACTCCCACTCAAACTCCCCTGTTCACAGCTCTGTTTGCTAGCTCCTGTGCCGCTGCCTGACTGGCTGCTACCTTTATAGGACCCCTCGTCAGTGAAGCCCCGCCCCCTAATCAGGGCTCAGCTTCTGTCCCAGCACAAAGCCCGTACACAAACAGATACTACCAATACAAAACCGAACACACACAAATACCTTCTCCTCCAACAGAACTCCCACTCAAACTGCCCTGTTTACAGGTCTGTTTGCTAGCTCCTGTGCCGCTGCCTGACTGGCTGGTACCTTTATAGGACCCCTAGTCAGTGAAGCCCCGCCCCCTGTTCAGGGCTCAGCTTCTCTCCCAGCACAAAGCCCCTGCACATACAGATACTACCAATGCAAAACCAAACACACACAAATACCTTCTCCTCCAACAGAACTCCCACTCAAACTCCCCTGTTCACAGCTCTGTTTGCTAGCTCCTGTGCCGCTGCCTGACTGGCTGCTACCTTTATAGGACCCCTAGTCAGTGAAGCCCCGCCCCCTAATCAGGGCTCAGCTTCTCTCGCAGCACCTAGCCCCTCCAAGCCTCTACATATACAGATACTACCAATACAAAAAAACACACAAATACCTTCTCCTCCAACAGAATTCCCACTCAAACTCCCCTCTTTACAGCTCTGTTTGCTAGCTCCTGTGCCACTGCAGCTGTCTGTGCCGCTGCCTGACTGGCTGCTCCCTTTCTAGGGCCCCTAATCAGTGAAGCCCCGCCCCCTAATCAGGGCCCAGCTTCTCTCCCAGCACAAAGCCCCTCCAAGCCTCTACACATACAGATAATACCAATACAAAAACACACACAAATACGTTCTCCTCCAACAGAACTCCCACTCAAACTCCCCTGTTTACAGGTCTGTTTGCTAGCTCCTGTGCCGCTGCCTGACTGGCTGCTACCTTTATAGGACCCCTAGTCACTGAAGCCCCGCCCCCAAACCAGGGCTCAGCTTCTCTCCCAGCACAAAGCCCCTTCAAACCTCTACACATACAGGAACTACCAATACAAAACCAAACACACACAAATACCTTCTCCTCCAACAGAACTCCCACTCAAACTCCCCTGTTTACAGCTCTGTTTGCTAGCTCCTGTGCCGCTGCAGCTGTCTGTTCCGCTGCCTGACTGGCTGCTACCTTTATAGGATCCCTAGTCAGTGAAGCCCCGCCCCCTAATCAGGGTTCAGCTTCTCTCCCAGCACAAAGCCCCTCCAAGCCTCTACATATACAGATACTACCAATACAAAAAAACACACAAATACCTTCTCCTCCAACAGAACTCCCACTCAAACTCCGCTGCTTACAGCTCTGTTTGCTAGCTCCTGTGCCGCTGCCTGACTGGCTGCTACCTTTATAGGACCCCTCGTCAGTGAAGCCCCGCCCCCTAATCAGGGTTCAGCTTCTCTCCCAGCACAAAGCCCCTCCAAGCCTCTACATATACAGATACTACCAATACAAAAAAACACACAAATACCTTCTCCTCCAACAGAACTCCCACTCAAACTCCCCTGTTCACAGCTCTGTTTGCTAGCTCCTGTGCCACTGCAGCTGTCTGTTCCGCTGCCTGACTGGCTGCTACCTTTATAGGACCCCTAGTCAGTGAAGCCCCGCCCCTAATCAGGGCTCAGCTTCTCTCACAGCACCTAGCCCCTCCAAGCCTCTACACATACAGATAATACCAATACAAAAACACACACAAATACCTTCTCCTCCAACAGAACTCCCACTCAAACGCCCCTGTTCACAGCTCTGTTTGCTAGCTCCTGTGCCACTGCAGCTGTCTGTTCCGCTGCCTGACTGGCTGCTACCTTTATAGGACCCCTAGTCAGTTAAGCCCCGCCCCCTAATCAGGGTTCAGCTTCTCTCCAAGCACAAAGCTCCGCCAAACCCCGACACATACAGATACTACCAATAAAAAACCAAACACAGACAAATACCTTCTCCTCCAACAGAACTCCCACTCAAACTCCCCTGTTCACAGCTCTGTTTGCTAGCTCCTGTGCCGCTGCCTGACTGGCTGCTACCTTTATAGGACCCCTAGTCAGTGAAGCCCCGCCCCCTAATCAGGGCTCAGCTTCTCTCCCAGCACAAAGCCCCTCCAAGCCTCTACACATACAGATAATACCAATACAAAAACACACACAAATACGTTCTCCTCCAACAGAACTCCCACTCAAACTCCCCTGTTTACAGGTCTGTTTGCAAGCTCCTATGCCGCTGCCTGACGGGCTGCTACCTTTATAGGACCCCTAGTCAGTGAAGCCCCGCCCCCTAATCAGGGCTCAGCTTCTCTCGCAGCACCTAGCCCCTCCAAGGCTCTACACATACAGATACTACCAATACAAAAACACACACAAATACCTTCTCCTCCAACAGAACTCCCACTCAAACTCCCCTGTTCACAGCTCTGTTTGCTAGCTCCTGTGCCGCTGCCTGACTGGCTGCTACCTTTATAGGACCCCTAGTCAGTGAAGCCCCGCCCCCTAATCAGGGCTCAGCTTCTCTCGCAGCACCTAGCCACTGCAAGCCTCTACACATACAGATACTACCAATACAAAAACACACACAAATACCTTCTCCTCCAACAGAACTCCCACTCAAACTCCCCTGTTCACAGCTCTGTTTGCTAGCTCCTGTGCCGCTGCCTGACTGGCTGCTACCTTTATAGGACCCCTAGTCAGTGAAGCCCCGCCCCCTAATCAGGGCTCAGCTTCTCTCGCAGCACCTAGCCACTCCAAGCCTCTACACATACAGATACTACCAATACAAAAACACACACAAATACCTTCTCCTCCAACAGAACTCCCACTCAAACTCCCCTGTTCACAGCTCAGTTTGCTAGCTCCTGTGCCGCTGCCTGACTGGCTGCTACCTTTATAGGACCCCTAGTCAGTGAAGCCCCGCCCCTAATCAGGGCTCAGCTTCTCTCACAGCACCTAGCCCCTCCAAGCCTCTACACATACAGATAATACCAATACAAAAACACACACAAATACCTTCTCCTCCAACAGAACTCCCACTCAAACGCCCCTGTTCACAGCTCTGTTTGCTAGCTCCTGTGCCACTGCAGCTGTCTGTTCCGCTGCCTGACTGGCTGCTACCTTTATAGGACCCCTAGTCAGTGAAGCCCCGCCCCCTAATCAGGGCTCAGCTTCTCTCCCAGCACAAAGCCCCTCCAAGCCTCTACACACACAGATACTACCAATACAAAACCAAACACACACAAATACCTTCTCGTCCAACAGAACTCCCACTCAAACTCCCCTGTTTAGAGCTCTGTTTGCTAGCTCCTGTGCCGCTGCAGCTGTCTGTGCCGCTGCCTGACTGGCTGCTACCTTTATAGGACCCCTAGTCAGTGAAGCCCCGCCCCCTAATCAGGGTTCAGCTTCTCTCCAAGCACAAAGCTCCGCCAAACCCCGACACATACAGATACTACCAATAAAAAACCAAACACACACAAATACCATCTCCTCCAACAACTCCCACTCAAACTCCCCTGTTTACAGCTCTGTTTGCTAGCTCCTGTGCCGCTGCCTGACTGGCAGCTAGCTTTATAGGACCCCTAGTCAGTGAAGCCCCGCCCCCTAATCAGGGCTCAGCTTCTCTCCCAGCACAAAGCCCCTCCAAGCCTCTACACATACAGATACTACCAATACAAAAAACCACACAAATACCTTCTCCTCCAAAAGAACTCCCACTCAAACTCCCCTGCTTACAGCTCTGTTTGCTAGCTCCTGTGCCGCTGCCTGACTGGCTCCTACCTTTATAGGACCCCTAGTCAGTGAAGCCCCGCCCCCTAATCAGGGCTCAGCTTCTCTCGCAGCACCTAGCCCCTCCAAGCCTCTACACATACAGATACTACCAATACAAAAACACACACAAATACCTTCTCCTCCAACAGAACTCCCACTCAAACTCCCCTGTTCACAGCTCTGTTTTCTAGCTCCTGTGCCGCTGCCTGACTGGCTCCTACCTTTATAGGACCCCTAGTCAGTGAAGCCCCGCCCCCTAATCAGGGCTCAGCTTCTCTCCCAGCACAAAGCCCCTTCAAACCTCTACACATACAGGAACTACCAATACAAAAACACACACAAATACCTTCTCCTCCAAAAGAACTCCCACTCAAACCCCCCTGTTTACACCTCAGTTTGCTAGCTCCTGTGCCGCTGCAGCTGTCTGTGCCGCTGCCTGACTGGCTGCTCCCTTTATAGGACACCTAGTCAGTGAAGCCCCGCCCCCTAATCAGGGCCCAGCTTCTCTCCCAGCACAAAGCCCCTCCAAGCCTCTACACATACAGATAATACCAATACAAAAACACACACTAATACCTTCTCCTCCAACAGAACTCCCACTCAAACTCCCCTGTTCACAGCTCTGTTTGCTAGCTCCTGTGCCGCTGCCTGACTGGCTGCTACCTTTATAGGACCCCTCGTCAGTGAAGCCCCGCCCCCTAATCAGGGTTCAGCTTCTCTCCAAGCACAAACCCCGCCAAACCCCTTCACATACAGATACTACCAATAAAAAACCAAACACACATAAATACCTTCTCCTCCAACAGAACTCCCACTCAAACTCCCCTGCTTACAGCTCTGTTTGCTAGCTCCTGTGCCGCTGTCTGACTGGCTCCTACCTTTATAGGACCCCTAGTCAGTGAAGCCCCGCCCCCTGATCAGGGCTCAGCTTCTCTCCCAGCACAAAGCCCCTCCAAGCCTCTACATATACAGATACTACCAATACAAAAAAATACACAAATACCTTCTCCTCCAACAGAACTCCCACTCAAACTCCCCTGTTTACAGATCTGTTTGCTAGCTCCTGTGCCGCTGCCTGACTGGCTGCTACCTTTATAGGACCGCTAGTCAGTGAAGCCCCGCCCCCTAATCAGGGCTCAGCTTCTGTCCCAGCACAAAGCCCGTACACAAACAGATACTACCAATACAAAACCGAACACACACAAATACCTTCTCCTCCAACAGAACTCCCACTCAAACTGCCCTGTTTACAGGTCTGTTTGCTAGCTCCTGTGCCGCTGCCTGACTGGCTGGTACATTTATAGGACCCCTAGTCAGTGAAGCCCCGCCCCCTAATCAGGGCTCAGCTTCTCTCCCAGCACAGAGCCCCTCCAAGCCTCTACACATACAGATACTACCAATACAAAACCAAACACACACAAATACCTTCTCCTCCAACAGAACTCCCACTCAAACTCCCCTCTTTACAGCCCTGTTTGCTAGCTGCTGTGCCACTGCAGCTGTCTGTGCCGCTGCCTGACTGGCTGCTACCTTTATAGGACCGCTAATCAGTGAAGCCCCGCCCCCTAATCAGGGCCCAGCTTCTCTCCCATCACAAAGCCCCTCCAAGCCTCTACACATACAGATAATACGAATACAAAAACACACACAAATACCTTCTCCTCCAACAGAACTCCCACTCAAACTCCCCTGTTTACAGCTCTGTTTGCTAGCTCCTGTGCCGCTGCCTGACTGGCTGCTACCTTTATAGGACCCCTAGTCACTGAAGCCCCGCCCCCTAATCAGGGCACAGCTTCTCTCGCAGCACCTAGCCCCTCCAAGCCTCTACACATACAGATACTACCAATACAAAAACACACACAAATACCTTCTCCTCCAACAGAACTCGCACTCAAACTCCCCTGTTTACAACTCTGTTTGCAAGCTCCTCTGCCGCTGCAGCTCTCTGTGCCACTGCCTGACTGGCTCCTACCTTTATAGGACCCCTAGTCAGTGAAGCCCCGCCCCCTGATCAGGGCTCAGCTTCTCTCCCAGCACAAAGCCCCTGCACATACAGATACTACCAATGCAAAACCAAACACACACAAATACCTTCTCCTCCAACAGAACTCCCACTCAAACTCCCCTGTTCACAGCTCTGTTTGCTAGCTCCTGTGCCACTGCAGCTGTCTGTGCCGCTGCCTGACTGGCTGCTCCCTTTCTAGGACCCCTAATCAGTGAAGCCCCGCCCCCTAATCAGGGCCCAGCTTCTCTCCCAGCACAAAGCCCCTCCAAGCCTCTACACATACAGATAATACCAATACAAAAACACACACAAATACGTTCTCCTCCGACAGAACTCCCACTCAAACTCCCCTGTTCACAGCTCTGTTTGCTAGCTCCTGTGCCGCTGCCTGACTGGCTGCTACCTTTATAGGACCCCTAGTCAGTGAAGCCCCGCCCCTAATCAGGGCTCAGCTTCTCTCACAGCACCTAGCCCCTCCAAGCCTCTACACATACAGATAATACCAATACAAAAACACACACAAATACCTTCTCCTCCAACAGAACTCCCACTCAAACGCCCCTGTTCACAGCTCTGTTTGCTAGCTCCTGTGCCACTGCAGCTGTCTGTTCCGCTGCCTGACTGGCTGCTACCTTTATAGGACCCCTAGTCAGTGAAGCCCCGCCCCCTAATCAGGGCTCAGCTTCTCTCCCAGCACAAAGCCCCTCCAAGCCTCTACACACACAGATACTACCAATACAAAACCAAACACACACAAATACCTTCTCGTCCAACAGAACTCCCACTCAAACTCCCCTGTTTAGAGCTCTGTTTGCTAGCTCCTGTGCCGCTGCAGCTGTCTGTGCCGCTGCCTGACTGGCTGCTACCTTTATAGGACCCCTAGTCAGTGAAGCCCCGCCCCCTAATCAGGGTTCAGCTTCTCTCCAAGCACAAAGCTCCGCCAAACCCCGACACATACAGATACTACCAATAAAAAACCAAACACACACAAATACCATCTCCTCCAACAACTCCCACTCAAACTCCCCTGTTTACAGCTCTGTTTGCTAGCTCCTGTGCCGCTGCCTGACTGGCAGCTAGCTTTATAGGACCCCTAGTCAGTGAAGCCCCGCCCCCTAATCAGGGCTCAGCTTCTCTCCCAGCACAAAGCCCCTCCAAGCCTCTACACATACAGATACTACCAATACAAAAAACCACACAAATACCTTCTCCTCCAAAAGAACTCCCACTCAAACTCCCCTGCTTACAGCTCTGTTTGCTAGCTCCTGTGCCGCTGCCTGACTGGCTCCTACCTTTATAGGACCCCTAGTCAGTGAAGCCCCGCCCCCTAATCAGGGCTCAGCTTCTCTCGCAGCACCTAGCCCCTCCAAGCCTCTACACATACAGATACTACCAATACAAAACCACACACAAATACCTTCTCCTCCAACAGAACTCCCACTCAAACTCCCCTGTTCACAGCTCTGTTTTCTAGCTCCTGTGCCGCTGCCTGACTGGCTCCTACCTTTATAGGACCCCTAGTCAGTGAAGCCCCGCCCCCTAATCAGGGCTCAGCTTCTCTCCCAGCACAAAGCCCCTTCAAACCTCTACACATACAGGAACTACCAATACAAAAACACACACAAATACCTTCTCCTCCAAAAGAACTCCCACTCAAACCCCCCTGTTTACACCTCAGTTTGCTAGCTCCTGTGCCGCTGCAGCTGTCTGTGCCGCTGCCTGACTGGCTGCTCCCTTTATAGGACACCTAGTCAGTGAAGCCCCGCCCCCTAATCAGGGCCCAGCTTCTCTCCCAGCACAAAGCCCCTCCAAGCCTCTACACATACAGATAATACCAATACAAAAACACACACAAATACGTTCTCCTCCAACAGAACTCCCACTCAAACTCCCCTGTTTACAGGTCTGTTTGCTAGCTCCTGTACCGCTGCCTGACTGGCTGCTACCTTTATAGGACCCCTAGTCACTGAAGCCCCGCCGCCAAACCAGGGCTCAGCTTCTCTCCCAGCACAAAGCCCCTCCAAGCCTCTACACATACAGATACTACCAATACAAAACCAAACACACACAAATACCTTCTCCCCCAACAGAACTCCCACTCAAACTCCCCTGCTTACAGCTCTGTTTGCTAGCTCCTGTGCCGCTGCCTGACTGGCTGCTCCCTTTCTAGGACCCCTAATCAGTGAAGCCCCGCCCCCTAATCAGGGCCCAGCTTCTCTCCCATCACAAAGCCCCTCCAAGCCTCTACACATACAGATAATACCAACACAAAAACACACACAAATACCTTCTCCTCCAAAAGAACTCCCACTCAAACTCCCCTGCTTACAGCTCTGTTTGCTAGCTCCTGTGCCGCTGCAGCTGTCTGTGCCGCTGCCTGACTGGCTGCTCCCTTTATAGGACCCCTAGTCAGTGAAGCCCCGCCACCTGATCAGGGCTCAGCTTCTCTCCCAGGACAAAGCCCCTCCAAGCCTCTACATATACAGATACTACCAATACAAAAAAATACATAAATACCTTCTCCTCCAACAGAACTCCCACTCAAACTCCCCTGCTTACAGCTCTGTTTGCTAGCTCCTGTGCCGCTGCCTGACTGGCTGCTACCTTTATAGGACCGCTAGTCCGTGAAGCCCCGCCCCCTAATCAGGGCTCAGCTTCTGTCCCAGCACAAAGCCCGTACACATACAGATACTACCAATACAAAACCGAACACACACAAATACCTTCTCCTCCAACAGAACTCCCACTCAAACTGCCCTTTTTACAGGTCTGTTTGCTAGCTCCTGTGCCGCTGCCTGACTGGCTGGTACCTTTATAGGACCCCTAGTCAGTGAAGCCCCGCCCCCTAATCAGGGCTCAGCTTCTCTCCCAGCACAGAGCCCCTCCAAGCCTCTACACATACAGATACTACCAATACAAAACCAAACACACACAAATACCTTCTCCTCCAACAGAACTCCTACTCAAACTCCCCTGCTTACAGCTCTGTTTGCTAGCTCCTGTGCCACTGCAGCTGTCTGTGCCGCTGCCTGACTGGCTGCTCCCTTTCTAGGACCCCTAATCAGTGAAGCCCCGCCCCTAATCAGGGCCCAGCTTCTCTCCCATCACAAAGCCCCTCCAAGCCTCTACACATACAGATAATACCAATACAAAAACACACACAAATACCTTCTTCTCCAACAGAACTCCCACTCAAACTCCCCTGTTTACAGGTCTGTTTGCTAGCTCCTGTGCCGCTGCAGCTGTCTGTGCCGCTGCCTGACTGGCTGCTCCCTTTATAGGACACCTAGTCAGTGAAGCCCCGCCCCCTAATCAGGGCCCAGCTTCTCTCCCAGCACAAAGCCCCTACAAGCCTCTACACATACAGATAATACCAATACAAAAACACACACAAATACGTTCTCCTCCAACAGAACTCCCACTCAAACTCCCCTGTTTACAGGTCTGTTTGCTAGCTCCTGTACCGCTCCAGCTGTCTGTGCCGCTGCCTGACTGGCTGCTACCTTTATAGGACCCCTAGTCAGTGAAGCCCCGCCCCCTAATCAGGGCTCAGCTTCTCTCGCAGCACCTAGCCCCTCCAAGCCTCTACACATACAGATACTACCAATACAAAAACACACACAAATACCTTCTCCTCCAACAGAACTCCCACTCAAACTCCCCTGTTTACAACTCTGTTTGCTAGCTCCTGTGCCGCTGCCTGACTGGCTGCTACCTTTATAGGACCCCTAGTCAGTGAAGCCCCGCCCCCTAATCAGGGTTCAGCTTCTCTCCCAGCACAAAGCCCCTCCAAGCCTCTACATATACAGATACTACCAATACAAAAACACACACAAATACCTCCTCCTCCAACAGAACTCCCACTCAAACGCCCCTGTTCACAGCTCTGTATGCTAGCTCCTGTGCCACTGCAGCTGTCTGTTCCGCTGCCTGACTGGCTGCTACCTTTATAGGACCCCTAGTCAGTGAAGCCCCGCCCCTAATCAGGGCTCAGCTTCTCTCACAGCACCTAGCCCCTCCAAGCCTCTACACATACAGATAATACCAATACAAAAACACACACAAATACCTTCTCCTCCAACAGAACTCCCACTCAAACGCCCCTGTTCACAGCTCTGTTTGCTAGCTCCTGTGCCACTGCAGCTGTCTGTTCCGCTGCCTGACGGGCTGCTACCTTTATAGGACCCCTAGTCATTGAAGCCCCGCCCCCTAATCAGGGCTCAGCTTCTCTCGCAGCACCTAGCCCCTCCAAGCCTCTACACATACAGATACTACCAATACAAAAACACACACAAATACCTTCTCCTCCAACAGAACTCCCACTCAAACTCCCCTGTTCACAGCTCTGTTTGCTAGCTCCTGTGCCGCTGCCTGACTGGCTGCTACCTTTATAGGACCCCTAGTCAGTGAAGCCCCGCCCCCTAATCAGGGCTCAGCTTCTCTCGCAGCACCTAGCCACTCCAAGCCTCTACACATACAGATACTACCAATACAAAAACACACACAAATACCTTCTCCTCCAACAGAACTCCCACTCAAACTCCCCTGTTCACAGCTCTGTTTGCTAGCTCCTGTGCCGCTGCCTGACTGGCTGCTACCTTTATAGGACCCCTAGTCAGTGAAGCCCCGCCCCCTAATCAGGGCCCAGCTTCTCTCCCAGCACAAAGCCCCTCCAAGCCTCTACACATACAGATACTACCAATACAAAACCAAACACACACAAATACCTTCTCCTCCAACAGAACTCCCACTCAAACTCCCCTGTTTAGAGCTCTGTTTGCTAGCTCCTGTGCCGCTGCAGCTGTCTGTGCCGCTGCCTGACTGGCTGCTACCTTTATAGGACCCCTAGTCAGTGAAGCCCCGCCCCCTAATCAGGGCTCAGCTTCTCTCCCAGCACAAAGCCCCTCCAAGCCTCTACACACACAGGTACTACCAATACAAAACCAAACACACACAAATACCTTCTCGTCCAACAGAACTCCCACTCAAACTCCCCTGTTTAGAGCTCTGTTTGCTAGCTCCTGTGCCGCTGCAGCTGTCTGTGCCGCTGCCTGACTGGCTGCTACCTTTATAGGACCCCTAGTCAGTGAAGCCCCGCCCCCTAATCAGGGTTCAGCTTCTCTCCAAGCACAAAGCTCCGCCAAACCCCGACACATACATATACTACCAATAAAAAACCAAACACACACAAATACCATCTCCTCCAAAAGAATCAGTGAAGCCCCGCCCCCTAATCAGGGCCCAGCTTCTCTCCCAGCACAAAGCCCCTCCAAGCCTCTACACATACAGATACTACCAATACAAAACCAAACACACACAAATACCTTCTCCTACAACAGAACTCCCACTCAAACTCCCCTGTTTAGAGCTCTGTTTGCTAGCTCCTGTGCCGCTGCAGCTGTCTGTGCCGCTGCCTGACTGGCTGCTAGCTTTATAGGACCCCTAGTCAGTGAAGCCCCGCCCCCTAATCAGGGCTCAGCTTCTCTCCCAGCACAAAGCCCCTCCAAGCCTCTACATATACAGATACTACCAATACAAAAAAACACACAAATACCTTCTCCTCCAACAGAACTCCCACTCAAACTCCCCTGTTCACAGCTCTTTTTGCTAGCTCCTGTGCCACTGCAGCTGTCTGTGCCGCTGCCTGACTGGCTGCTACCTTTATAGGACCCCTAGTCAGTGAAGCCCCGCCCCCTAATCAGGGCTCAGCTTCTGTCCCAGCACAAAGCCCGTACACATACAGATACTACCAATACAAAACCGAACACACACAAATACCTTCTCCTCCAACAGAACTCCCACTCAAACTGCCCTGTTTACAGGTCTGTTTGCTAGCTCCTGTGCCGCTGCCTGACTGGCTGGTACCTTTATAGGACCCCTAGTCAGTGAAGCCCCGCCCCCTAATCAGGGCTCAGCTTCTCTCCCAGCACAAAGCCCCTCCAAGCCTCTACATATATAGATACTACCAATACAAAAAAACACACAAATACCTTCTCCTCCAACAGAACTCCCACTCAAACTCCCCTGTTCACAGCTCTGTTTGCTAGCTCCTGTGCCACTGCAGCTGTCTGTGCCGCTGCCTGACTGGCTGCTACCTTTATAGGACCCCTAGTCAGTGAAGCCCCGCCCCTAATCAGGGCCCAGCTTCTCTCCCAGCACAAAGCCCCTCCAAGCCTCTACACATACAGATAATACCAATACAAAAACACACACAAATACTTTCTCCTCCAACAGAACTCCCACTCAAACTCCCCTGTTTACAGGTCTGTTTGCTAGCTCCTATGCCGCTGCCTGACGGGCTGCTACCTTTATAGGACCCCTAGTCAGTGAAGCCCCGCCCCCTAATCAGGGCTCAGCTTCTCTCGCAGCACCTAGCCCCTCCAAGGCTCTACACATACAGATACTACCAATACAAAAACACACACAAATACCTTCTCCTCCAACAGAACTCCCACTCAAACTCCCCTGTTCACAGCTCTGTTTGCTAGCTCCTGTGCCGCTGCCTGACTGGCTGCTACCTTTATAGGACCCCTAGTCAGTGAAGCCCCGCCCCCTAATCAGGGCTCAGCTTCTCTCGCAGCACCTAGCCACTCCAAGCCTCTACACATACAGATACTACCAATACAAAAACACACACAAATACCTTCTCCTCCAACAGAACTCCCACTCAAACTCCCCTGTTCACAGCTCTGTTTGCTAGCTCCTGTGCCGCTGCCTGACTGGCTGCTACCTTTATAGGACCCCTAGTCAGTGAAGCCCCGCCCCCTAATCAGGGCTCAGCTTCTCTCCCAGCACAAAGCCCCTCCAAGCCTCTACATATACAGATACTACCAATACAAAAACACACACAAATACCTTCTCCTCCAACAGAACTCCCACTCAAACGCCCCTGTTCACAGCTCTGTTTGCTAGCTCCTGTGCCACTGCAGCTGTCTGTTCCGCTGCCTGACTGGCTGCTACCTTTATAGGACCCCTAGTCAGTGAAGCCCCGCCCCCTAATCAGGGCCCAGCTTCACTCCCAGCACAAAACCCCTCCAAGCCTCTACACATACAGATAATACCAATACAAAAACACACACAAATACGTTCTCCTCCAACAGAACTCCCACTCAAACTCCCCTGTTTACAGGTCTGTTTGCTAGCTCCTGTACCGCTGCCTGACTGGCTGCTACCTTTATAGGACCCCTAGTCACTGAAGCCCCGCCCCCAAACCAGGGCTCAGCTTCTCTCCCAGCACAAAGCCCCTCCAAGCCTCTACACATACAGATACTACCAATACAAAACCAAACACACACAAATACCTTCTCCCCCAACAGAACTCCCACTCAAACTCCCCTGCTTACAGCTCTGTTTGCTAGCTCCTGTGCCGCTGCCTGACTGGCTGCTCCCTTTCTAGGACCCCTAATCAGTGAAGCCCCGCCCCCTAATCAGGGCCCAGCTTCTCTCCCATCACAAAGCCCCTCCAAGCCTCTACACATACAGATAATACCAACACAAAAACACACACAAATACCTTCTCCTCCAAAAGAACTCCCACTCAAACTCCCCTGCTTACAGCTCTGTTTGCTAGCTCCTGTGCCGCTGCAGCTGTCTGTGCCGCTGCCTGACTGGCTGCTCCCTTTATAGGACCCCTAGTCAGTGAAGCCCCGCCACCTGATCAGGGCTCAGCTTCTCTCCCAGCACAAAGCCCCTCCAAGCCTCTACATATACAGATACTACCAATACAAAAAAATACATAAATACCTTCTCCTCCAACAGAACTCCCACTCAAACTCCCCTGCTTACAGCTCTGTTTGCTAGCTCCTGTGCCGCTGCCTGACTGGCTGCTACCTTTATAGGACCGCTAGTCCGTGAAGCCCCGCCCCCTAATCAGGGCTCAGCTTCTGTCCCAGCACAAAGCCCGTACACATACAGATACTACCAATACAAAACCGAACACACACAAATACCTTCTCCTCCAACAGAACTCCCACTCAAACTGCCCTTTTTACAGGTCTGTTTGCTAGCTCCTGTGCCGCTGCCTGACTGGCTGGTACCTTTATAGGACCCCTAGTCAGTGAAGCCCCGCCCCCTAATCAGGGCTCAGCTTCTCTCCCAGCACAGAGCCCCTCCAAGCCTCTACACATACAGATACTACCAATACAAAACCAAACACACACAAATACCTTCTCCTCCAACAGAACTCCTACTCAAACTCCCCTGCTTACAGCTCTGTTTGCTAGCTCCTGTGCCACTGCAGCTGTCTGTGCCGCTGCCTGACTGGCTGCTCCCTTTCTAGGACCCCTAATCAGTGAAGCCCCGCCCCTAATCAGGGCCCAGCTTCTCTCCCATCACAAAGCCCCTCCAAGCCTCTACACATACAGATAATACCAATACAAAAACACACACAAATACCTTCTTCTCCAACAGAACTCCCACTCAAACTCCCCTGTTTACAGGTCTGTTTGCTAGCTCCTGTGCCGCTGCAGCTGTCTGTGCCGCTGCCTGACTGGCTGCTCCCTTTATAGGACACCTAGTCAGTGAAGCCCCGCCCCCTAATCAGGGCCCAGCTTCTCTCCCAGCACAAAGCCCCTACAAGCCTCTACACATACAGATAATACCAATACAAAAACACACACAAATACGTTCTCCTCCAACAGAACTCCCACTCAAACTCCCCTGTTTACAGGTCTGTTTGCTAGCTCCTGTACCGCTCCAGCTGTCTGTGCCGCTGCCTGACTGGCTGCTACCTTTATAGGACCCCTAGTCAGTGAAGCCCCGCCCCCTAATCAGGGCTCAGCTTCTCTCGCAGCACCTAGCCCCTCCAAGCCTCTACACATACAGATACTACCAATACAAAAACACACACAAATACCTTCTCCTCCAACAGAACTCCCACTCAAACTCCCCTGTTTACAACTCTGTTTGCTAGCTCCTGTGCCGCTGCCTGACTGGCTGCTACCTTTATAGGACCCCTAGTCAGTGAAGCCCCGCCCCCTAATCAGGGTTCAGCTTCTCTCCCAGCACAAAGCCCCTCCAAGCCTCTACATATACAGATACTACCAATACAAAAACACACACAAATACCTCCTCCTCCAACAGAACTCCCACTCAAACGCCCCTGTTCACAGCTCTGTATGCTAGCTCCTGTGCCGCTGCAGCTGTCTGTTCCGCTGCCTGACTGGCTGCTACCTTTATAGGACACCTAGTCAGTGAAGCCCCGCCCCTAATCAGGGCTCAGCTTCTCTCACAGCACCTAGCCCCTCCAAGCCTCTACACATACAGATAATACCAATACAAAAACACACACAAATACCTTCTCCTCCAACAGAACTCCCACTCAAACGCCCCTGTTCACAGCTCTGTTTGCTAGCTCCTGTGCCACTGCAGCTGTCTGTTCCGCTGCCTGACGGGCTGCTACCTTTATAGGACCCCTAGTCATTGAAGCCCCGCCCCCTAATCAGGGCTCAGCTTCTCTCGCAGCACCTAGCCCCTCCAAGCCTCTACACATACAGATACTACCAATACAAAAACACACACAAATACCTTCTCCTCCAACAGAACTCCCACTCAAACTCCCCTGTTCACAGCTCTGTTTGCTAGCTCCTGTGCCGCTGCCTGACTGGCTGCTACCTTTATAGGACCCCTAGTCAGTGAAGCCCCGCCCCCTAATCAGGGCTCAGCTTCTCTCGCAGCACCTAGCCACTCCAAGCCTCTACACATACAGATACTACCAATACAAAAACACACACAAATACCTTCTCCTCCAACAGAACTCCCACTCAAACTCCCCTGTTCACAGCTCTGTTTGCTAGCTCCTGTGCCGCTGCCTGACTGGCTGCTACCTTTATAGGACCCCTAGTCAGTGAAGCCCCGCCCCCTAATCAGGGCCCAGCTTCTCTCCCAGCACAAAGCCCCTCCAAGCCTCTACACATACAGATACTACCAATACAAAACCAAACACACACAAATACCTTCTCCTCCAACAGAACTCCCACTCAAACTCCCCTGTTTAGAGCTCTGTTTGCTAGCTCCTGTGCCGCTGCAGCTGTCTGTGCCGCTGCCTGACTGGCTGCTACCTTTATAGGACCCCTAGTCAGTGAAGCCCCGCCCCCTAATCAGGGTTCAGCTTCTCTCCAAGCACAAAGCTCCGCCAAACCCCGACACATACAGATACTACCAATAAAAAACCAAACACACACAAATACCATCTCCTCCAACAGAACTCCCACTCAAACTCCCCTGTTTACAGCTCTGTTTGTTAGCTCCTGTGCCGCTGCCTGACTGGCAGCTAGCTTTATAGGACCCCTAGTCAGTGAAGCCCCGCCCCCTAATCAGGGCTCAGCTTCTCTCCCAGCACAAAGCCCCTCCAAGCCTCTACACATACAGATAATACCAATACAAAAAAACACACAAATACCTTCTCCTCCAAAAGAACTCCCACTCAAACTCCCCTGCTTACAGCTCTGTTTGCTAGCTCCTGTGCCGCTGCCTAACTGGCTGCTACCTTTATAGGACCCCTAGTCAGTGAAGCCCCGCCCCCTAATCAGGGCCCAACTTCTCTCCCAGCACAAAGCCCCTCCAAGCCTCTACATATACAGATACTACCAATACAAAAAAACACACAAATACCTTCTCCTCCAACAGAACTCCCACTCAAACTCCCCTCTTTACAGCTCTGTTTGCTAGCTCCTGTGCCGCTGCCTGACTGGCTGCTACCTTTATAGGACCGCTAGTCAGTGAAGCCCCGCCCCCTAATCAGGGCTCAGCTTCTGTCCCAGCACAAAGCCCGTACACATACAGATACTACCAATACAAAACCGAACACACACAAATACCTTCTCCTCCAACAGAACTCCCACTCAAACTGCCCTGTTTACAGGTCTGTTTGCTAGCTCCTGTGCCGCTGCCTGACTGGCTGGTACCTTTATAGGACCCCTAGTCAGTGAAGCCCCGCCCCCTAATCAGGGCTCAGCTTCTCTCCCAGCACAAAGCCCCTCCAAGCCTCTACATATACAGATACTACCAATACAAAACCAAACACACACAAATACCTTCTCCTCCAACAGAACTCCCACTCAAACTCCCCTGTTCACAGCTCTGTTTGCTAGCTCCTGTGCCACTGCAGCTGTCTGTGCCGCTGCCTGACTGGCTGCTACCTTTATAGGACCCCTAGTCAGTGAAGCCCCGCCCCCTAATCAGGGCCCAGCTTCTCTCGCAGCACCTAGCCCCTCCAAGGCTCTACACATACAGATACTACCAATACAAAAACACACACAAATACCTTCTCCTCCAACAGAACTCCCACTCAAACTCCCCTGTTTACAGGTCTGTTTGCTAGCTCCTATGCCGCTGCCTGACGGGCTGCTACCTTTATAGGACCCCTAGTCAGTAAAGCCCCGCCCCCTAATCAGGGCTCAGCTTCTCTCGCAGCACCTAGCCCCTCCAAGCCTCTACACATACAGATACTACCAATACAAAAACACACACAAATACCTTCTCCTCCAACAGAACTCCCACTCAAACTCCCCTGTTTAGAGCTCTGTTTGCTAGCTCCTGTGCCGCTGCAGCTGTCTGTGCCGCTGCCTGACTGGCTGCTAGCTTTATAGGACCCCTAGTCAGTGAAGCCCCGCCCCCTAATCAGGGCTCAGCTTCTCTCCCAGCACAAAGCCCCTTCAAACCTCTACACATACAGGAACTACCAATACAAAAACACACACAAATACATTCTCCTCCAACAGAACTCCCACTCAAACTCCCCTGTTTACAGCTCTGTTTGCTAGCTCCTGTGCCGCTGCAGCTGTCTGTTCCGCTGCCTGACTGGCTGCTACCTTTATAGGATCCCTAGTCAGTGAAGCCCCGCCCCCTAATCAGGGTTCAGCTTCTCTCCCAGCACAAAGCCCCTCCAAGCCTCTACATATACAGATACTACCAATACAAAAAAACACACAAATACCTTCTCCTCCAACAGAACTCCCACTCAAACTCCCCTGCTTACAGCTCTGTTTGCTAGCTCCTGTGCCGCTGCCTGACTGGCTGCTACCTTTATAGGACCCCTCGTCAGTGAAGCCCCGCCCCCTAATCAGGGTTCAGCTTCTCTCCCAGCACAAAGCCCCTCCAAGCCTCTACATATACAGATACTACCAATACAAAAAAACACACAAATACCTTCTCCTCCAACAGAACTCCCACTCAAACTCCCCTGTTCACAGCTCTGTTTGCTAGCTCCTCTGCCACTGCAGCTGTCTGTGCCGCTGCCTGACTGGCTGCTACCTTTATAGGACCCCTAGTCAGTGAAGCCCCGCCCCTAATCAGGGCTCAGCTTCTCTCACAGCACCTAGCCCCTCCAAGCCTCTACACATACAGATAATACCAATACAAAAACACACACAAATACCTTCTCCTCCAACAGAACTCCCACTCAAACGCCCCTGTTCACAGCTCTGTTTGCTAGCTCCTGTGCCACTGCAGCTGTCTGTTCCGCTGCCTGACTGGCTGCTACCTTTATAGGACCCCTAGTCAGTGAAGCCCCGCCCCCTAATCAGGGTTCAGCTTCTCTCCAAGCACAAAGCTCCGCCAAACCCCGACACATACAGATACTACCAATAAAAAACCAAACACACACAAATACCATCTCCTCCAACAACTCCCACTCAAACTCCCCTGTTTACAGCTCTGTTTGCTAGCTCCTGTGCCGCTGCCTGACGGGCTGCTACCTTTATAGGACCCCTAGTCAGTGAAGCCCCGCCCCCTAATCAGGGCTCAGCTTCTCTCCCAGCACAAAGCCCCTCCAAGCCTCTACACATACAGATACTACCAATACAAAAACGCACACAAATACCTTCTCCTCCAACAGAACTCCCACTCAAACTCCCCTGTTCACAGCTCTGTTTGCTAGCTCCTGTGCCGCTGCCTGACTGGCTGCTACCTTTATAGGACCCCTAGTCAGTGAAGCCCCGCCCCCTAATCAGGGCTCAGCTTCTCTCCCAGCACAAAGCCCCTCCAAGCCTCTACATATACAGATACTACCAATACAAAAAAACACACAAATACCTTCTCCTCCAACAGAACTCCCACTCAAACTCCCCTGTTCACAGCTCTGTTTGCTAGCTCCTGTGCCACTGCAGCTGTCTGTGCCGCTGCCTGACTGGCTGCTACCTTTATAGGACCCCTAGTCAGTGAAGCCCCGCCCCCTAATCAGGGCCCAGCTTCTCTCCCAGCACAAAGCCCCTCCAAGCCTCTACACATACAGATAATACCAATAAAAAAACACACACAAATACCTTCTCCTCCAACAGAACTCCCACTCAAACTCCCCTGTTCACAGCTCTGTTTGCTAGCTCCTGTGCCACTGCAGCTGTCTGTGCCGCTGCCTGACTGGCTGCTACCTTTATAGGACCCCTAGTCAGTGAAGCCCCGCCCCTAATCAGGGCTCAGCTTCTCTCACAGCACCTAGCCCCTCCAAGCCTCTACACATACAGATAATACCAATACAAAAACACACACAAATACCTTCTCCTCCAACAGAACTCCCACTCAAACGCCCCTGTTCACAGCTCTGTTTGCTAGCTCCTGTGCCACTGCAGCTGTCTGTTCCGCTGCCTGACTGGCTGCTACCTTTATAGGACCCCTAGTCAGTGAAGCCCCGCCCCCTAATCAGGGTTCAGCTTCTCTCCAAGCACAAAGCTCCGCCAAACCCCGACACATACAGATACTACCAATAAAAAACCAAACACACACAAATACCATCTCCTCCAACAACTCCCACTCAAACTCCCCTGTTTACAGCTCTGTTTGCTAGCTCCTGTGCCGCTGCCTGACTGGCAGCTAGCTTTATAGGACCCCTAGTCAGTGAAGCCCCGCCCCCTAATCAGGGCCCAGCTTCTCTCCCAGCACAAAGCCCCTCCAAGCCTCTACACATACAGATAATACCAATACAAAAACACACACAAATACTTTCTCCTCCAACAGAACTCCCACTCAAACTCCCCTGTTTACAGGTCTGTTTGCTAGCTCCTGTGCCGCTGCCTGACGGGCTGCTACCTTTATAGGACCCCTAGTCAGTGAAGCCCCGCCCCCTAATCAGGGCTCAGCTTCTCTCGCAGCACCTAGCCCCTCCAAGCCTCTACACATACAGATACTACGAATACAAAAACACACACAAATTCCTTCTCCTCCAACAGAACTCCCACTCAAACTCCCCTGTTCACAGCTCTGTTTGCTAGCTCCTGTGCCGCTGCCTGACTGGCTGCTACCTTTATAGGACCCCTAGTCAGTGAAGCCCCGCCCCCTAATCAGGGCTCAGCTTCTCTCGCAGCACCTAGCCACTCCAAGCCTCTACACATACAGATACTACCAATACAAAAACGCACACAAATACCTTCTCCTCCAACAGAACTCCCACTCAAACTCCCCTGTTCACAGCTCTGTTTGCTAGCTCCTGTGCCGCTGCCTGACTGGCTGCTACCTTTATAGGACCCCTAGTCAGTGAAGCCCCGCCCCCTAATCAGGGCTCAGCTTCTCTCCCAGCACAAAGCCCCTCCAAGCCTCTACATATACAGATACTACCAATACAAAAAAACACACAAATACCTTCTCCTCCAACAGAACTCCCACTCAAACTCCCCTGTTCACAGCTCTGTTTGCTAGCTCCTGTGCCACTGCAGCTGTCTGTGCCGCTGCCTGACTGGCTGCTACCTTTATAGGACCCCTAGTCAGTGAAGCCCCGCCCCCTAATCAGGGCCCAGCTTCTCTCCCAGCACAAAGCCCCTCCAAGCCTCTACACATACAGATAATACCAATAAAAAAACACACACAAATACCTTCTCCTCCAACAGAACTCCCACTCAAACTCCCCTGTTCACAGCTCTGTTTGCTAGCTCCTGTGCCACTGCAGCTGTCTGTGCCGCTGCCTGACTGGCTGCTACCTTTATAGGACCCCTAGTCAGTGAAGCCCCGCCCCTAATCAGGGCTCAGCTTCTCTCACAGCACCTAGCCCCTCCAAGCCTCTACACATACAGATAATACCAATACAAAAACACACACAAATACCTTCTCCTCCAACAGAACTCCCACTCAAACGCCCCTGTTCACAGCTCTGTTTGCTAGCTCCTGTGCCACTGCAGCTGTCTGTTCCGCTGCCTGACTGGCTGCTACCTTTATAGGACCCCTAGTCAGTGAAGCCCCGCCCCCTAATCAGGGCTCAGCTTCTCTCCCAGCACAAAGCCCCTCCAAGCCTCTACACATACAGATACTACCAATACAAAACCAAACACACACAAATACCTTCTCGTCCAACAGAACTCCCACTCAAACTCCCCTGTTTAGAGCTCTGTTTGCTAGCTCCTGTGCCGCTGCCTGACAGGCAGCTAGCTTTATAGGACCCCTAGTCAGTGAAGCCCCGCCCCCTAATCAGGGCTCAGCTTCTCTCCCAGCACAAAGCCCCTCCAAGCCTCTACACATACAGATACTACCAATACAAAACCAAACACACACAAATACCTTCTCCTACAACAGAACTCCCACTCAAACTCCCCTGTTTAGAGCTCTGTTTGCTAGCTCCTGTGCCGCTGCAGCTGTCTGTGCCGCTGCCTGACTGGCTGCTAGCTTTATAGGACCCCTAGTCAGTGAAGCCCCGCCCCCTAATCAGGGCTCAGCTTCTCTCCCAGCACAAAGCCCCTCCAAGCCTCTACATATACAGATACTACCAATACAAAAACACACACAAATACCTTCTCCTCCAACAGAACTCCCACTCAAACTCCCCTGTTCACAGGTCTGTTTGCTAGCTCCTGTGCCGCTGCCTGACTGGCTGCTACCTTTATAGGACCCCTAGTCAGTGAAGCCCCGCCCCCTAATCAGGGCTCAGCTTCTCTCCCAGCACAAAGCCCCTTCAAACCTCTACAGATACAGGAACGACCAATACAAAAACACACACAAATACCTTCTCCTCCAACAGAACTCCCACTCAAACTCCCCTGTTTACAGCTCTGTTTGCTAGCTCCTGTGCCGCTGCAGCTGTCTGTTCCGCTGCCTGACTGGCTGCTACCTTTATAGGACCCCTAGTCACTGAAGCCCCGCCCCCAAACCAGGGCTCAGCTTCTCTCCCAGCACAAAGCCCCTCCAAGCCTCTACACATACAGATACTACCAATACAAAACCAAACACACACAAATACCTTCTCCTACAACAGAACTCCCACTCAAACTCCCCTGTTTAGAGCTCTGTTTGCTAGCTCCTGTGCCGCTGCAGCTGTCTGTGCCGCTGCCTGACTGGCTGCTACCTTTATAGGACCCCTAGTCAGTGAAGCCCCGCCCCCTAATCAGGGCTCAGCTTCTCTCCCAGCACAAAGCCCCTTCAAACCTCTACAGATACAGGAACGACCAATACAAAAACACACACAAATACCTTCTCCTCCAACAGAACTCCCACTCAAACTCCCCTGTTTACAGCTCTGTTTGCTAGCTCCTGTGCCGCTGCAGCTGTCTGTTCCGCTGCCTGACTGGCTGCTACCTTTATAGGATCCCTAGTCAGTGAAGCCCCGCCCCCTAATCAGGGTTCAGCTTCTCTCCCAGCACAAAGCCCCTCCAAGCCTCTACATATACAGATACTACCAATACAAAAAAACACACAAATACCTTCTCCTCCAACAGAACTCCCACTCAAACTCCCCTGCTTACAGCTCTGTTTGCTAGCTCCTGTGCCGCTGCCTGACTGGCTGCTACCTTTATAGGACCCCTAGTCAGTGAAGCCCCGCCCCCTAATCAGGGTTCAGCTTCTCTCCCAGCACAAAGCCCCTCCAAGCCTCTACATATACAGATACTACCAATACAAAAACACACACAAATACCTCCTCCTCCAACAGAACTCCCACTCAAACGCCCCTGTTCACAGCTCTGTATGCTAGCTCCTGTGCCACTGCAGCTGTCTGTTCCGCTGCCTGACTGGCTGCTACCTTTATAGGACCCCTAGTCAGTGAAGCCCCGCCCCCTAATCAGGGTTCAGCTTCTCTCCAAGCACAAAGCTCCGCCAAACCCCGACACATACAGATAATACCAATACAAAAACACACACAAATACTTTCTCCTCCAACAGAACTCCCACTCAAACTCCCCTGCTTACAGCTCTGTTTGCTAGCTCCTGTGCCGCTGCCTGACTGGCTGCTACCTTTATAGGACCCCTAGTCAGTGAAGCCCCGCCCCCTAATCAGGGTTCAGCTTCTCTCCCAGCACAAAGCCCCTCCAAGCCTCTACATATACAGATACTACCAATACAAAAACACACACAAATACCTCCTCCTCCAACAGAACTCCCACTCAAACGCCCCTGTTCACAGCTCTGTATGCTAGCTCCTGTGCCACTGCAGCTGTCTGTTCCGCTGCCTGACTGGCTGCTACCTTTATAGGACCCCTAGTCAGTGAAGCCCCGCCCCCTAATCAGGGTTCAGCTTCTCTCCAAGCACAAAGCTCCGCCAAACCCCGACACATACAGATAATACCAATACAAAAACACACACAAATACTTTCTCCTCCAACAGAACTCCCACTCAAACTCCCCTGTTTACAGGTCTGTTTGCAAGCTCCTATGCCGCTGCCTGACGGGCTGCTACCTTTATAGGACCCCTAGTCAGTGAAGCCCCGCCCCCTAATCAGGGCTCAGCTTCTCTCGCAGCACCTAGCCCCTCCAAGGCTCTACACATACAGATACTACCAATACAAAAACACACACAAATACCTTCTCCTCCAACAGAACTCCCACTCAAACTCCCCTGTTCACAGCTCTGTTTGCTAGCTCCTGTGCCGCTGCCTGACTGGCTGCTACCTTTATAGGACCCCTAGTCAGTGAAGCCCCGCCCCCTAATCAGGGCTCAGCTTCTCTCGCAGCACCTAGCCACTGCAAGCCTCTACACATACAGATACTACCAATACAAAAACACACACAAATACCTTCTCCTCCAACAGAACTCCCACTCAAACTCCCCTGTTCACAGCTCTGTTTGCTAGCTCCTGTGCCGCTGCCTGACTGGCTGCTACCTTTATAGGACCCCTAGTCAGTGAAGCCCCGCCCCCTAATCAGGGCTCAGCTTCTCTCGCAGCACCTAGCCACTCCAAGCCTCTACACATACAGATACTACCAATACAAAAACACACACAAATACCTTCTCCTCCAACAGAACTCCCACTCAAACTCCCCTGTTCACAGCTCTGTTTGCTAGCACCTGTGCCGCTGCCTGACTGGCTGCTACCTTTATAGGACCCCTAGTCAGTGAAGCCCCGCCCCCTAATCAGGGCTCAGCTTCTCTCACAGCACCTAGCCCCTCCAAGCCTCTACACATACAGATAATACCAATACAAAAACACACACAAATACCTTCTCCTCCAACAGAACTCCCACTCAAACGCCCCTGTTCACAGCTCTGTTTGCTAGCTCCTGTGCCACTGCAGCTGTCTGTGCCGCTGCCTGACTGGCTGCTACCTTTATAGGACCCCTAGTCAGTGAAGCCCCGCCCCTAATCAGGGCTCAGCTTCTCTCACAGCACCTAGCCCCTCCAAGCCTCTACACATACAGATAATACCAATACAAAAACACACACAAATACCTTCTCCTCCAACAGAACTCCCACTCAAACGCCCCTGTTCACAGCTCTGTTTGCTAGCTCCTGTGCCACTGCAGCTGTCTGTTCCGCTGCCTGACTGGCTGCTACCTTTATAGGACCCCTAGTCAGTGAAGCCCCGCCCCCTAATCAGGGCTCAGCTTCTCTCCCAGCACAAAGCCCCTCCAAGCCTCTACACATACAGATACTACCAATACAAAACCAAACACACACAAATACCTTCTCGTCCAACAGAACTCCCACTCAAACTCCCCTGTTTAGAGCTCTGTTTGCTAGCTCCTGTGCCGCTGCCTGACAGGCAGCTAGCTTTATAGGACCCCTAGTCAGTGAAGCCCCGCCCCCTAATCAGGGCTCAGCTTCTCTCCCAGCACAAAGCCCCTCCAAGCCTCTACACATACAGATACTACCAATACAAAAACACACACAAATACGTTCTCCTCCAACAGAACTCCCACTCAAACTCCCCTGTTTACAGGTCTGTTTGCTAGCTCCTGTGCCGCTGCCTGACTGGCTGCTACCTTTATAGGACCCCTAGTCAGTGAAGCCCCGCCCCTAATCAGGGCTCAGCTTCTCTCACAGCACCTAGCCCCTCCAAGCCTCTACACACACAGATAATACCAATACAAAAACACACACAAATACCTTCTCCTCCAACAGAACTCCCACTCAAACGCCCCTGTTCACAGCTCTGTTTGCTAGCTCCTGTGCCACTGCAGCTGTCTGTTCCGCTGCCTGACTGGCTGCTACCTTTATAGGACCCCTAGTCAGTGAAGCCCCGCCCCCTAATCAGGGCTCAGCTTCTCTCCCAGCACAAAGCCCCTCCAACCCTCTACACACACAGATACTACCAATACAAAACCAAACACACACAAATACCTTCTCGTCCAACAGAACTCCCACTCAAACTCCCCTGTTTAGAGCTCTGTTTGCTAGCTCCTGTGCCGCTGCAGCTGTCTGTGCCGCTGCCTGACTGGCTGCTACCTTTATAGGACCCCTAGTCAGTGAAGCCCCGCCCCCTAATCAGGGTTCAGCTTCTCTCCAAGCACAAAGCTCCGCCAAACCCCGACACATACAGATACTACCAATAAAAAACCAAACACACACAAATACCATCTCCTCCAACAGAACTCCCACTCAAACTCCCCTGTTTACAGCTCTGTTTGCTAGCTCCTGTGCCACTGCAGCTGTCTGTGCCGCTGCCTGACTGGCTGCTACCTTTATAGGACCCCTAGTCAGTGAAGCCCCGCCCCTAATCAGGGCTCAGCTTCTCTCACAGCACCTAGCCCCTCCAAGCCTCTACACATACAGATAATACCAATACAAAAACACACACAAATACCTTCTCCTTCAACAGAACTCCCACTCAAACGCCCCTGTTCACAGCTCTGTTTGCTAGCTCCTGTGCCACTGCAGCTGTCTGTTCCGCTGCCTGACTGGCTGCTACCTTTATAGGACCCCTAGTCAGTGAAGCCCCGCCCCCTAATCAGGGCTCAGCTTCTCTCCCAGCACAAAGCCCCTCCAAGCCTCTACACACACAGGTACTACCAATACAAAACCAAACACACACAAATACCTTCTCGTCCAACAGAACTCCCACTCAAACTCCCCTGTTTAGAGCTCTGTTTGCTAGCTCCTGTGCCGCTGCAGCTGTCTGTGCCGCTGCCTGACTGGCTGCTACCTTTATAGGACCCCTAGTCAGTGAAGCCCCGCCCCCTAATCAGGGTTCAGCTTCTCTCCAAGCACAAAGCTCCGCCAAACCCCGACACATACATATACTACCAATAAAAAACCAAACACACACAAATACCATCTCCTCCAAAAGAATCAGTGAAGCCCCGCCCCCTAATCAGGGCCCAGCTTCTCTCCCAGCACAAAGCCCCTCCAAGCCTCTACACATACAGATACTACCAATACAAAACCAAACACACACAAATACCTTCTCCTACAACAGAACTCCCACTCAAACTCCCCTGTTTAGAGCTCTGTTTGCTAGCTCCTGTGCCGCTGCAGCTGTCTGTGCCGCTGCCTGACTGGCTGCTAGCTTTATAGGACCCCTAGTCAGTGAAGCCCCGCCCCCTAATCAGGGCTCAGCTTCTCTCCCAGCACAAAGCCCCTCCAAGCCTCTACATATACAGATACTACCAATACAAAAAAACACACAAATACCTTCTCCTCCAACAGAACTCCCACTCAAACTCCCCTGTTCACAGCTCTTTTTGCTAGCTCCTGTGCCACTGCAGCTGTCTGTGCCGCTGCCTGACTGGCTGCTACCTTTATAGGACCCCTAGTCAGTGAAGCCCCGCCCCCTAATCAGGGCTCAGCTTCTGTCCCAGCACAAAGCCCGTACACATACAGATACTACTAATACAAAACCGAACACACACAAATACCTTCTCCTCCAACAGAACTCCCACTCAAACTGCCCTGTTTACAGGTCTGTTTGCTAGCTCCTGTGCCGCTGCCTGACTGGCTGGTACCTTTATAGGACCCCTAGTCAGTGAAGCCCCGCCCCCTAATCAGGGCTCAGCTTCTCTCCCAGCACAAAGCCCCTCCAAGCCTCTACATATACAGATACTACCAATACAAAAAAACACACAAATACCTTCTCCTCCAACAGAACTCCCACTCAAACTCCCCTGTTCACAGCTCTGTTTGCTAGCTCCTGTGCCACTGCAGCTGTCTGTGCCGCTGCCTGACTGGCTGCTACCTTTATAGGACCCCTAGTCAGTGAAGCCCCGCCCCTAATCAGGGCCCAGCTTCTCTCCCAGCACAAAGCCCCTCCAAGCCTCTACACATACAGATAATACCAATACAAAAACACACACAAATACTTTCTCCTCCAACAGAACTCCCACTCAAACTCCCCTGTTTACAGGTCTGTTTGCTAGCTCCTATGCCGCTGCCTGACGGGCTGCTACCTTTATAGGACCCCTAGTCAGTGAAGCCCCGCCCCCTAATCAGGGCTCAGCTTCTCTCGCAGCACCTAGCCCCTCCAAGGCTCTACACATACAGATACTACCAATACAAAAACACACACAAATACCTTCTCCTCCAACAGAACTCCCACTCAAACTCCCCTGTTCACAGCTCTGTTTGCTAGCTCCTGTGCCGCTGCCTGACTGGCTGCTACCTTTATAGGACCCCTAGTCAGTGAAGCCCCGCCCCCTAATCAGGGCTCAGCTTCTCTCGCAGCACCTAGCCACTCCAAGCCTCTACACATACAGATACTACCAATACAAAAACACACACAAATACCTTCTCCTCCAACAGAACTCCCACTCAAACTCCCCTGTTCACAGCTCTGTTTGCTAGCTCCTGTGCCGCTGCCTGACTGGCTGCTACCTTTATAGGACCCCTAGTCAGTGAAGCCCCGCCCCCTAATCAGGGCTCAGCTTCTCTCCCAGCACAAAGCCCCTCCAAGCCTCTACATATACAGATACTACCAATACAAAAACACACACAAATACCTTCTCCTCCAACAGAACTCCCACTCAAACGCCCCTGTTCACAGCTCTGTTTGCTAGCTCCTGTGCCACTGCAGCTGTCTGTTCCGCTGCCTGACTGGCTGCTACCTTTATAGGACCCCTAGTCAGTGAAGCCCCGCCCCCTAATCAGGGCCCAGCTTCACTCCCAGCACAAAACCCCTCCAAGCCTCTACACATACAGATAATACCAATACAAAAACACACACAAATACGTTCTCCTCCAACAGAACTCCCACTCAAACTCCCCTGTTTACAGGTCTGTTTGCTAGCTCCTGTACCGCTGCCTGACTGGCTGCTACCTTTATAGGACCCCTAGTCACTGAAGCCCCGCCGCCAAACCAGGGCTCAGCTTCTCTCCCAGCACAAAGCCCCTCCAAGCCTCTACACATACAGATACTACCAATACAAAACCAAACACACACAAATACCTTCTCCCCCAACAGAACTCCCACTCAAACTCCCCTGCTTACAGCTCTGTTTGCTAGCTCCTGTGCCGCTGCCTGACTGGCTGCTCCCTTTCTAGGACCCCTAATCAGTGAAGCCCCGCCCCCTAATCAGGGCCCAGCTTCTCTCCCATCACAAAGCCCCTCCAAGCCTCTACACATACAGATAATACCAACACAAAAACACACACAAATACCTTCTCCTCCAAAAGAACTCCCACTCAAACTCCCCTGCTTACAGCTCTGTTTGCTAGCTCCTGTGCCGCTGCAGCTGTCTGTGCCGCTGCCTGACTGGCTGCTCCCTTTATAGGACCCCTAGTCAGTGAAGCCCCGCCACCTGATCAGGGCTCAGCTTCTCTCCCAGGACAAAGCCCCTCCAAGCCTCTACATATACAGATACTACCAATACAAAAAAATACATAAATACCTTCTCCTCCAACAGAACTCCCACTCAAACTCCCCTGCTTACAGCTCTGTTTGCTAGCTCCTGTGCCGCTGCCTGACTGGCTGCTACCTTTATAGGACCGCTAGTCCGTGAAGCCCCGCCCCCTAATCAGGGCTCAGCTTCTGTCCCAGCACAAAGCCCGTACACATACAGATACTACCAATACAAAACCGAACACACACAAATACCTTCTCCTCCAACAGAACTCCCACTCAAACTGCCCTTTTTACAGGTCTGTTTGCTAGCTCCTGTGCCGCTGCCTGACTGGCTGGTACCTTTATAGGACCCCTAGTCAGTGAAGCCCCGCCCCCTAATCAGGGCTCAGCTTCTCTCCCAGCACAGAGCCCCTCCAAGCCTCTACACATACAGATACTACCAATACAAAACCAAACACACACAAATACCTTCTCCTCCAACAGAACTCCTACTCAAACTCCCCTGCTTACAGCTCTGTTTGCTAGCTCCTGTGCCACTGCAGCTGTCTGTGCCGCTGCCTGACTGGCTGCTCCCTTTCTAGGACCCCTAATCAGTGAAGCCCCGCCCCTAATCAGGGCCCAGCTTCTCTCCCATCACAAAGCCCCTCCAAGCCTCTACACATACAGATAATACCAATACAAAAACACACACAAATACCTTCTTCTCCAACAGAACTCCCACTCAAACTCCCCTGTTTACAGGTCTGTTTGCTAGCTCCTGTGCCGCTGCAGCTGTCTGTGCCGCTGCCTGACTGGCTGCTCCCTTTATAGGACACCTAGTCAGTGAAGCCCCGCCCCCTAATCAGGGCCCAGCTTCTCTCCCAGCACAAAGCCCCTACAAGCCTCTACACATACAGATAATACCAATACAAAAACACACACAAATACGTTCTCCTCCAACAGAACTCCCACTCAAACTCCCCTGTTTACAGGTCTGTTTGCTAGCTCCTGTACCGCTCCAGCTGTCTGTGCCGCTGCCTGACTGGCTGCTACCTTTATAGGACCCCTAGTCAGTGAAGCCCCGCCCCCTAATCAGGGCTCAGCTTCTCTCGCAGCACCTAGCCCCTCCAAGCCTCTACACATACAGATACTACCAATACAAAAACACACACAAATACCTTCTCCTCCAACAGAACTCCCACTCAAACTCCCCTGTTTACAACTCTGTTTGCTAGCTCCTGTGCCGCTGCCTGACTGGCTGCTACCTTTATAGGACCCCTAGTCAGTGAAGCCCCGCCCCCTAATCAGGGTTCAGCTTCTCTCCCAGCACAAAGCCCCTCCAAGCCTCTACATATACAGATACTACCAATACAAAAACACACACAAATACCTCCTCCTCCAACAGAACTCCCACTCAAACGCCCCTGTTCACAGCTCTGTATGCTAGCTCCTGTGCCACTGCAGCTGTCTGTTCCGCTGCCTGACTGGCTGCTACCTTTATAGGACCCCTAGTCAGTGAAGCCCCGCCCCTAATCAGGGCTCAGCTTCTCTCACAGCACCTAGCCCCTCCAAGCCTCTACACATACAGATAATACCAATACAAAAACACACACAAATACCTTCTCCTCCAACAGAACTCCCACTCAAACGCCCCTGTTCACAGCTCTGTTTGCTAGCTCCTGTGCCACTGCAGCTGTCTGTTCCGCTGCCTGACGGGCTGCTACCTTTATAGGACCCCTAGTCATTGAAGCCCCGCCCCCTAATCAGGGCTCAGCTTCTCTCGCAGCACCTAGCCCCTCCAAGCCTCTACACATACAGATACTACCAATACAAAAACACACACAAATACCTTCTCCTCCAACAGAACTCCCACTCAAACTCCCCTGTTCACAGCTCTGTTTGCTAGCTCCTGTGCCGCTGCCTGACTGGCTGCTACCTTTATAGGACCCCTAGTCAGTGAAGCCCCGCCCCCTAATCAGGGCTCAGCTTCTCTCGCAGCACCTAGCCACTCCAAGCCTCTACACATACAGATACTACCAATACAAAAACACACACAAATACCTTCTCCTCCAACAGAACTCCCACTCAAACTCCCCTGTTCACAGCTCTGTTTGCTAGCTCCTGTGCCGCTGCCTGACTGGCTGCTACCTTTATAGGACCCCTAGTCAGTGAAGCCCCGCCCCCTAATCAGGGCCCAGCTTCTCTCCCAGCACAAAGCCCCTCCAAGCCTCTACACATACAGATACTACCAATACAAAACCAAACACACACAAATACCTTCTCCTCCAACAGAACTCCCACTCAAACTCCCCTGTTTAGAGCTCTGTTTGCTAGCTCCTGTGCCGCTGCAGCTGTCTGTGCCGCTGCCTGACTGGCTGCTACCTTTATAGGACCCCTAGTCAGTGAAGCCCCGCCCCCTAATCAGGGCTCAGCTTCTCTCCCAGCACAAAGCCCCTCCAAGCCTCTACACACACAGGTACTACCAATACAAAACCAAACACACACAAATACCTTCTCGTCCAACAGAACTCCCACTCAAACTCCCCTGTTTAGAGCTCTGTTTGCTAGCTCCTGTGCCGCTGCAGCTGTCTGTGCCGCTGCCTGACTGGCTGCTACCTTTATAGGACCCCTAGTCAGTGAAGCCCCGCCCCCTAATCAGGGCTCAGCTTCTGTCCCAGCACAAAGCCCGTACACATACAGATACTACCAATACAAAACCGAACACACACAAATACCTTCTCCTCCAACAGAACTCCCACTCAAACTGCCCTGTTTACAGGTCTGTTTGCTAGCTCCTGTGCCGCTGCCTGACTGGCTGGTACCTTTATAGGACCCCTAGTCAGTGAAGCCCCGCCCCCTAATCAGGGCTCAGCTTCTCTCCCAGCACAAAGCCCCTCCAAGCCTCTACATATATAGATACTACCAATACAAAAAAACACACAAATACCTTCTCCTCCAACAGAACTCCCACTCAAACTCCCCTGTTCACAGCTCTGTTTGCTAGCTCCTGTGCCACTGCAGCTGTCTGTGCCGCTGCCTGACTGGCTGCTACCTTTATAGGACCCCTAGTCAGTGAAGCCCCGCCCCTAATCAGGGCCCAGCTTCTCTCCCAGCACAAAGCCCCTCCAAGCCTCTACACATACAGATAATACCAATACAAAAACACACACAAATACTTTCTCCTCCAACAGAACTCCCACTCAAACTCCCCTGTTTACAGGTCTGTTTGCTAGCTCCTATGCCGCTGCCTGACGGGCTGCTACCTTTATAGGACCCCTAGTCAGTGAAGCCCCGCCCCCTAATCAGGGCTCAGCTTCTCTCGCAGCACCTAGCCCCTCCAAGGCTCTACACATACAGATACTACCAATACAAAAACACACACAAATACCTTCTCCTCCAACAGAACTCCCACTCAAACTCCCCTGTTCACAGCTCTGTTTGCTAGCTCCTGTGCCGCTGCCTGACTGGCTGCTACCTTTATAGGACCCCTAGTCAGTGAAGCCCCGCCCCCTAATCAGGGCTCAGCTTCTCTCGCAGCACCTAGCCACTCCAAGCCTCTACACATACAGATACTACCAATACAAAAACACACACAAATACCTTCTCCTCCAACAGAACTCCCACTCAAACTCCCCTGTTCACAGCTCTGTTTGCTAGCTCCTGTGCCGCTGCCTGACTGGCTGCTACCTTTATAGGACCCCTAGTCAGTGAAGCCCCGCCCCCTAATCAGGGCTCAGCTTCTCTCCCAGCACAAAGCCCCTCCAAGCCTCTACATATACAGATACTACCAATACAAAAACACACACAAATACCTTCTCCTCCAACAGAACTCCCACTCAAACGCCCCTGTTCACAGCTCTGTTTGCTAGCTCCTGTGCCACTGCAGCTGTCTGTTCCGCTGCCTGACTGGCTGCTACCTTTATAGGACCCCTAGTCAGTGAAGCCCCGCCCCCTAATCAGGGCCCAGCTTCACTCCCAGCACAAAACCCCTCCAAGCCTCTACACATACAGATAATACCAATACAAAAACACACACAAATACGTTCTCCTCCAACAGAACTCCCACTCAAACTCCCCTGTTTACAGGTCTGTTTGCTAGCTCCTGTACCGCTGCCTGACTGGCTGCTACCTTTATAGGACCCCTAGTCACTGAAGCCCCGCCCCCAAACCAGGGCTCAGCTTCTCTCCCAGCACAAAGCCCCTCCAAGCCTCTACACATACAGATACTACCAATACAAAACCAAACACACACAAATACCTTCTCCCCCAACAGAACTCCCACTCAAACTCCCCTGCTTACAGCTCTGTTTGCTAGCTCCTGTGCCGCTGCCTGACTGGCTGCTCCCTTTCTAGGACCCCTAATCAGTGAAGCCCCGCCCCCTAATCAGGGCCCAGCTTCTCTCCCATCACAAAGCCCCTCCAAGCCTCTACACATACAGATAATACCAACACAAAAACACACACAAATACCTTCTCCTCCAAAAGAACTCCCACTCAAACTCCCCTGCTTACAGCTCTGTTTGCTAGCTCCTGTGCCGCTGCAGCTGTCTGTGCCGCTGCCTGACTGGCTGCTCCCTTTATAGGACCCCTAGTCAGTGAAGCCCCGCCACCTGATCAGGGCTCAGCTTCTCTCCCAGCACAAAGCCCCTCCAAGCCTCTACATATACAGATACTACCAATACAAAAAAATACATAAATACCTTCTCCTCCAACAGAACTCCCACTCAAACTCCCCTGCTTACAGCTCTGTTTGCTAGCTCCTGTGCCGCTGCCTGACTGGCTGCTACCTTTATAGGACCGCTAGTCCGTGAAGCCCCGCCCCCTAATCAGGGCTCAGCTTCTGTCCCAGCACAAAGCCCGTACACATACAGATACTACCAATACAAAACCGAACACACACAAATACCTTCTCCTCCAACAGAACTCCCACTCAAACTGCCCTTTTTACAGGTCTGTTTGCTAGCTCCTGTGCCGCTGCCTGACTGGCTGGTACCTTTATAGGACCCCTAGTCAGTGAAGCCCCGCCCCCTAATCAGGGCTCAGCTTCTCTCCCAGCACAGAGCCCCTCCAAGCCTCTACACATACAGATACTACCAATACAAAACCAAACACACACAAATACCTTCTCCTCCAACAGAACTCCTACTCAAACTCCCCTGCTTACAGCTCTGTTTGCTAGCTCCTGTGCCACTGCAGCTGTCTGTGCCGCTGCCTGACTGGCTGCTCCCTTTCTAGGACCCCTAATCAGTGAAGCCCCGCCCCTAATCAGGGCCCAGCTTCTCTCCCATCACAAAGCCCCTCCAAGCCTCTACACATACAGATAATACCAATACAAAAACACACACAAATACCTTCTTCTCCAACAGAACTCCCACTCAAACTCCCCTGTTTACAGGTCTGTTTGCTAGCTCCTGTGCCGCTGCAGCTGTCTGTGCCGCTGCCTGACTGGCTGCTCCCTTTATAGGACACCTAGTCAGTGAAGCCCCGCCCCCTAATCAGGGCCCAGCTTCTCTCCCAGCACAAAGCCCCTACAAGCCTCTACACATACAGATAATACCAATACAAAAACACACACAAATACGTTCTCCTCCAACAGAACTCCCACTCAAACTCCCCTGTTTACAGGTCTGTTTGCTAGCTCCTGTACCGCTCCAGCTGTCTGTGCCGCTGCCTGACTGGCTGCTACCTTTATAGGACCCCTAGTCAGTGAAGCCCCGCCCCCTAATCAGGGCTCAGCTTCTCTCGCAGCACCTAGCCCCTCCAAGCCTCTACACATACAGATACTACCAATACAAAAACACACACAAATACCTTCTCCTCCAACAGAACTCCCACTCAAACTCCCCTGTTTACAACTCTGTTTGCTAGCTCCTGTGCCGCTGCCTGACTGGCTGCTACCTTTATAGGACCCCTAGTCAGTGAAGCCCCGCCCCCTAATCAGGGTTCAGCTTCTCTCCCAGCACAAAGCCCCTCCAAGCCTCTACATATACAGATACTACCAATACAAAAACACACACAAATACCTCCTCCTCCAACAGAACTCCCACTCAAACGCCCCTGTTCACAGCTCTGTATGCTAGCTCCTGTGCCACTGCAGCTGTCTGTTCCGCTGCCTGACTGGCTGCTACCTTTATAGGACCCCTAGTCAGTGAAGCCCCGCCCCTAATCAGGGCTCAGCTTCTCTCACAGCACCTAGCCCCTCCAAGCCTCTACACATACAGATAATACCAATACAAAAACACACACAAATACCTTCTCCTCCAACAGAATTCCCACTCAAACGCCCCTGTTCACAGCTCTGTTTGCTAGCTCCTGTGCCACTGCAGCTGTCTGTTCCGCTGCCTGACGGGCTGCTACCTTTATAGGACCCCTAGTCATTGAAGCCCCGCCCCCTAATCAGGGCTCAGCTTCTCTCGCAGCACCTAGCCCCTCCAAGCCTCTACACATACAGATACTACCAATACAAAAACACACACAAATACCTTCTCCTCCAACAGAACTCCCACTCAAACTCCCCTGTTCACAGCTCTGTTTGCTAGCTCCTGTGCCGCTGCCTGACTGGCTGCTACCTTTATAGGACCCCTAGTCAGTGAAGCCCCGCCCCCTAATCAGGGCTCAGCTTCTCTCGCAGCACCTAGCCACTCCAAGCCTCTACACATACAGATACTACCAATACAAAAACACACACAAATACCTTCTCCTCCAACAGAACTCCCACTCAAACTCCCCTGTTCACAGCTCTGTTTGCTAGCTCCTGTGCCGCTGCCTGACTGGCTGCTACCTTTATAGGACCCCTAGTCAGTGAAGCCCCGCCCCCTAATCAGGGCCCAGCTTCTCTCCCAGCACAAAGCCCCTCCAAGCCTCTACACATACAGATACTACCAATACAAAACCAAACACACACAAATACCTTCTCCTCCAACAGAACTCCCACTCAAACTCCCCTGTTTAGAGCTCTGTTTGCTAGCTCCTGTGCCGCTGCAGCTGTCTGTGCCGCTGCCTGACTGGCTGCTACCTTTATAGGACCCCTAGTCAGTGAAGCCCCGCCCCCTAATCAGGGTTCAGCTTCTCTCCAAGCACAAAGCTCCGCCAAACCCCGACACATACAGATACTACCAATAAAAAACCAAACACACACAAATACCATCTCCTCCAACAGAACTCCCACTCAAACTCCCCTGTTTACAGCTCTGTTTGTTAGCTCCTGTGCCGCTGCCTGACTGGCAGCTAGCTTTATAGGACCCCTAGTCAGTGAAGCCCCGCCCCCTAATCAGGGCTCAGCTTCTCTCCCAGCACAAAGCCCCTCCAAGCCTCTACACATACAGATAATACCAATACAAAAAAACACACAAATACCTTCTCCTCCAAAAGAACTCCCACTCAAACTCCCCTGCTTACAGCTCTGTTTGCTAGCTCCTGTGCCGCTGCCTAACTGGCTGCTACCTTTATAGGACCCCTAGTCAGTGAAGCCCCGCCCCCTAATCAGGGCCCAACTTCTCTCCCAGCACAAAGCCCCTCCAAGCCTCTACATATACAGATACTACCAATACAAAAAAACACACAAATACCTTCTCCTCCAACAGAACTCCCACTCAAACTCCCCTCTTTACAGCTCTGTTTGCTAGCTCCTGTGCCGCTGCCTGACTGGCTGCTACCTTTATAGGACCGCTAGTCAGTGAAGCCCCGCCCCCTAATCAGGGCTCAGCTTCTGTCCCAGCACAAAGCCCGTACACATACAGATACTACCAATACAAAACCGAACACACACAAATACCTTCTCCTCCAACAGAACTCCCACTCAAACTGCCCTGTTTACAGGTCTGTTTGCTAGCTCCTGTGCCGCTGCCTGACTGGCTGGTACCTTTATAGGACCCCTAGTCAGTGAAGCCCCGCCCCCTAATCAGGGCTCAGCTTCTCTCCCAGCACAAAGCCCCTCCAAGCCTCTACATATACAGATACTACCAATACAAAACCAAACACACACAAATACCTTCTCCTCCAACAGAACTCCCACTCAAACTCCCCTGTTCACAGCTCTGTTTGCTAGCTCCTGTGCCACTGCAGCTGTCTGTGCCGCTGCCTGACTGGCTGCTACCTTTATAGGACCCCTAGTCAGTGAAGCCCCGCCCCCTAATCAGGGCCCAGCTTCTCTCGCAGCACCTAGCCCCTCCAAGGCTCTACACATACAGATACTACCAATACAAAAACACACACAAATACCTTCTCCTCCAACAGAACTCCCACTCAAACTCCCCTGTTTACAGGTCTGTTTGCTAGCTCCTATGCCGCTGCCTGACGGGCTGCTACCTTTATAGGACCCCTAGTCAGTAAAGCCCCGCCCCCTAATCAGGGCTCAGCTTCTCTCGCAGCACCTAGCCCCTCCAAGGCTCTACACATACAGATACTACCAATACAAAAACACACACAAATACCTTCTCCTCCAACAGAACTCCCACTCAAACTCCCCTGTTCACAGCTCTGTTTGCTAGCTCCTGTGCCGCTGCCTGACTGGCTGCTACCTTTATAGGACCCCTAGTCAGTGAAGCCCCGCCCCCTAATCAGGGCTCAGCTTCTCTCCCAGCACAAAGCCCCTCCAAGCCTCTACATATACAGATACTACCAATACAAAGAAACACACAAATACCTTCTCCTCCAACAGAACTCCCACTCAAACTCCCCTGTTCACAGCTCTTTTTGCTAGCTCCTGTGCCACTGCAGCTGTCTGTGCCGCTGCCTGACTGGCTGCTACCTTCATAGGACCCCTAGTCAGTGAAGCCCCGCCCCTAATCAGGGCTCAGCTTCTCTCACAGCACCTAGCCCCTCCAAGCCTCTACACATACAGATAATAAAAATACAAAAACACACACAAATACCTTCTCCTCCAACAGAACTCCCACTCAAACTCCCCTGTTTACAGGTCTGTTTGCTAGCTCCTGTGCCGCTGCCTGACTGGCTGCTACCTTTATAGGACCCCTAGTCACTGAAGCCCCGCCCCCAAACCAGGGCTCAGCTTCTCTCCCAGCACAAAGCCCCTCCAAGCCTCTACACATACAGATACTACCAATACAAAACCAAACACACACAAATACCTTCTCCCCCAACAGAACTCCCACTCAAACTCCCCTGTTTACAGCTCTGTTTGCTAGCTCCTGTGCCGCTGCAGCTGTCTTTTCCGCTGCCTGACTGGCTGCTACCTTTATAGGACCCCTAGTCAGTGAAGCCCCGCCCCCTAATCAGGGTTCAGCTTCTCTCCCAGCACAAAGCACCTCCAAGCCTCTACATATACAGATACTACCAATACAAAAAACCACACAAATACCTTCTCCTCCAACAGAACTCCCACTCAAACTCCCCTCTTTACAGCTCTGTTTGCTAGCTCCTGTGCCGCTGCCTGACTGGCTGCTACCTTTATAGGACCGCTAGTCAGTGAAGCCCCGCCCCCTAATCAGGGCTCAGCTTCTGTCCCAGCACAAAGCCCGTACACATACAGATACTACCAATACAAAACCGAACACACACAAATACCTTCTCCTCCAACAGAACTCCCACTCAAACTGCCCTGTTTACAGGTCTGTTTGCTAGCTCCTGTGCCGCTGCCTGACTGGCTGGTACCTTTATAGGACCCCTAGTCAGTGAAGCCCCGCCCCCTAATCAGGGCTCAGCTTCTCTCCCAGCACAAAGCCCCTCCAAGCCTCTACATATACAGATACTACCAATACAAAAAAACACACAAATACCTTCTCCTCCAACAGAACTCCCACTCAAACTCCCCTGTTCACAGCTCTTTTTGCTAGCTCCTGTGCCACTGCAGCTGTCTGTGCCGCTGCCTGACTGGCTGCTACCTTCATAGGACCCCTAGTCAGTGAAGCCCCGCCCTCTAATCAGGGCCCAGCTTCTCTCGCAGCACCTAGCCCCTCCAAGGCTCTACATATACAGATACTACCAATACAAAAACACACACAAATACCTTCTCCTCCAACAGAACTCCCACTCAAACTCCCCTGTTTACAGGTCTGTTTGCTAGCTCCTATGCCGCTGCCTGACGGGCTGCTACCTTTATAGGACCCCTAGTCAGTAAAGCCCCGCCCCCTAATCAGGGCTCAGCTTCTCTCGCAGCACCTAGCCCCTCCAAGGCTCTACACATACAGATACTACCAATACAAAAACACACACAAATACCTTCTCCTCCAACAGAACTCCCACTCAAACTCCCCTGTTCACAGCTCTGTTTGCTAGCTCCTGTGCCGCTGCCTGACTGGCTGCTGCCTTTATAGGACCCCTAGTCAGTGAAGCCCCGCCCCCTAATCAGGGCTCAGCTTCTCTCCCAGCACAAAGCCCCTCCAAGCCTCTACATATACAGATACTACCAATACAAAGAAACACACAAATACCTTCTCCTCCAACAGAACTCCCACTCAAACTCCCCTGTTCACAGCTCTTTTTGCTAGCTCCTGTGCCACTGCAGCTGTCTTTTCCGCTGCCTGACTGGCTGCTACCTTCATAGGACCCCTAGTCAGTGAAGCCCCGCCCCCTAATCAGGGTTCAGCTTCTCTCCCAGCACAAAGCCCCTCCAAGCCTCTACATATACAGATACTACCAATACAAAAAACCACACAAATACCTTCTCCTCCAACAGAACTCCCACTCAAACTCCCCTGCTTACAGCTCTGTTTGCTAGCTCCTGTGCCGCTGCCTGACTGGCTGCTCCCTTTCTAGGACCCCTAATCAGTGAAGCCCCGCCCCCTAATCAGGGCCCAGCTTCTCTCCCATCACAAAGCCCCTCCAAGCCTCTACACATACAGATAATACCAACACAAAAACACACACAAATACCTTCTCCTCCAACAGAACTCCCACTCAAACTGCCCTGTTTACAGGTCTGTTTGCTAGCTCCTGTGCCGCTGCCTGACTGGCTGGTACCTTTATAGGACCCCTAGTCAGTGAAGCCCCGCCCCCTAATCAGGGCTCAGCTTCTCTCCCAGCACAGAGCCCCTCCAAGCCTCTACACATACAGATACTACCAATACAAAACCAAAACACACAAATACCTTCTCCTCCAACAGAACTCCTACTCAAACTCCCCTGCTTACAGCTCTGTTTGCTAGCTCCTGTGCCACTGCAGCTGTCTGTGCCGCTGCCTGACTGGCTGCTCCCTTTCTAGGACCCCTAATCAGTGAAGCCCCGCCCCTAATCAGGGCCCAGCTTCTCTCCCATCACAAAGCCCCTCCAAGCCTCTACACATACAGATAATACCAATACAAAAACACACACAAATACCTTCTTCTCCAACAGAACTCCCACTCAAACTCCCCTGTTTACAGGTCTGTTTGCTAGCTCCTGTGCCGCTGCCTGACGGGCTGCTACCTTTATAGGACACCTAGTCAGTGAAGCCCCGCCCCCTAATCAGGGTTCAGCTTCTCTCCAAGCACAAAGCTCCGCCAAACCCCGACACATACAGATACTACCAATAAAAAACCAAACACACACAAATACCATCTCCTCCAACAACTCCCACTCAAACTCCCCTGTTTACAGCTCTGTTTGCTAGCTCCTGTGCCGCTGCCTGACTGGCAGCTAGCTTTATAGGACCCCTAGTCAGTGAAGCCCCGCCCCCTAATCAGGGCTCAGCTTCTCTCCCAGCACAAAGCCCCTCCAAGCCTCTACACATACAGATACTACCAATACAAAAAAACACACAAATACCTTCTCCTCCAAAAGAACTCCCACTCAAACTCCCCTGCTTACAGCTCTGTTTGCTAGCTCCTGTGCCGCTGCCTGACTGGCTCCTACCTTTATAGGACCCCTAGTCAGTGAAGCCCCGCCCCCTAATCAGGGCTCAGCTTCTCTCACAGCACCTAGCCCCTCCCAGCCTCTACACATACAGATAATACCAATACAAAAACACACACAAATACCTTCTCCTCCAACAGAACTCCCACTCAAACTCCCCTGTTTAGAGCTCTGTTTGCTCGCTCCTGTGCCGCTGCAGCTGTCTGTGCCGCTGCCTGACTGGCTGCTCCCTTCTAGGACCCCTAATCAGTGAAGCCCCGCCCCCTAATCAGGGCCCAGCTTCTCTCGCAGCACCTAGCCCCTCCAAGGCTCTACACATACAGATACTACCAATACAAAAACACACACAAATACCTTCTCCTCCAACAGAACTCCCACTCAAACTCCCCTGTTTACAGGTCTGTTTGCTAGCTCCTATGCCGCTGCCTGACGGGCTGCTACCTTTATAGGACCCCTAGTCAGTAAAGCCCCGCCCCCTAATCAGGGCTCAGCTTCTCTCGCAGCACCTAGCCCCTCCAAGGCTCTACACATACAGATACTACCAATACAAAAACACACACAAATACCTTCTCCTCCAACAGAACTCCCACTCAAACTCCCCTGTTCACAGCTCTGTTTGCTAGCTCCTGTGCCGCTGCCTGACTGGCTGCTACCTTTATAGGACCCCTAGTCAGTGAAGCCCCGCCCCCTAATCAGGGCTCAGCTTCTCTCCCAGCACAAAGCCCCTCCAAGCCTCTACATATACAGATACTACCAATACAAAGAAACACACAAATACCTTCTCCTCCAACAGAACTCCCACTCAAACTCCCCTGTTCACAGCTCTTTTTGCTAGCTCCTGTGCCACTGCAGCTGTCTGTGCCGCTGCCTGACTGGCTGCTACCTTCATAGGACCCCTAGTCAGTGAAGCCCCGCCCCTAATCAGGGCTCAGCTTCTCTCACAGCACCTAGCCCCTCCAAGCCTCTACACATACAGATAATAAAAATACAAAAACACACACAAATACCTTCTCCTCCAACAGAACTCCCACTCAAACTCCCCTGTTTACAGCTCTGTTTGCTAGCTCCTGTGCCGCTGCAGCTGTCTTTTCCGCTGCCTGACTGGCTGCTACCTTTATAGGACCCCTAGTCAGTGAAGCCCCGCCCCCTAATCAGGGTTCAGCTTCTCTCCCAGCACAAAGCCCCTCCAAGCCTCTACATATACAGATACTACCAATACAAAAACACACACAAATACCTTCTCCTCCAACAGAACTCCCACTCAAACTCCCCTGCTTACAGCTCTGTTTGCTAGCTCCTGTGCCGCTGCCTGACTGGCTGGTACCTTTATAGGACCCCTAGTCAGTGAAGCCCCGCCCCCTAATCAGGGCTCAGCTTCTCTCCCAGCACAGAGCCCCTCCAAGCCTCTACACATACAGATACTACCAATACAAAACCAAACACACACAAATACCTTCTCCTCCAACAGAACTCCTACTCAAACTCCCCTGCTTACAGCTCTGTTTGCTAGCTCCTGTGCCACTGCAGCTGTCTGTGCCGCTGCCTGACTGGCTGCTCCCTTTCTAGGACCCCTAATCAGTGAAGCCCCGCCCCTAATCAGGGCCCAGCTTCTCTCCCATCACAAAGCCCCTCCAAGCCTCTACACATACAGATAATACCAATACAAAAACACACACAAATACCTTCTTCTCCAACAGAACTCCCACTCAAACTCCCCTGTTTACAGGTCTGTTTGCTAGCTCCTGTGCCGCTGCAGCTGTCTGTGCCGCTGCCTGACTGGCTGCTCCCTTTATAGGACACCTAGTCAGTGAAGCCCCGCCCCCTAATCAGGGCCCAGCTTCTCTCCCAGCACAAAGCCCCTACAAGCCTCTACACATACAGATAATACCAATACAAAAACACACACAAATACGTTCTCCTCCAACAGAACTCCCACTCAAACTCCCCTGTTTACAGGTCTGTTTGCTAGCTCCTGTACCGCTCCAGCTGTCTGTGCCGCTGCCTGACTGGCTGCTACCTTTATAGGACCCCTAGTCAGTGAAGCCCCGCCCCCTAATCAGGGCTCAGCTTCTCTCGCAGCACCTAGCCCCTCCAAGCCTCTACACATACATATACTACCAATACAAAAACACACACAAATACCTTCTCCTCCAACAGAACTCCCACTCAAACTCCCCTGTTTACAACTCTGTTTGCTAGCTCCTGTACCGCTCCAGCTGTCTGTGCCGCTGCCTGACTGGCTGCTACCTTTATAGGACCCCTAGTCACTGAAGCCCCGCCCCCAAACCAGGGCTCAGCTTCTCTCCAGCACAAAGCCCCTCCAAGCCTCTACACATACAGATAATACCAATACAAAAACACACACAAATACCTTCTCCTCCAACAGAACTCCCACTCAAACTCCCCTGTTTACAGGTCTGTTTGCTAGCTCCTGTGCCGCTGCCTGACGGGCTGCTACCTTTATAGGACACCTAGTCAGTGAAGCCCCGCCCCCTAATCAGGGTTCAGCTTCTCTCCAAGCACAAAGCTCCGCCAAACCCCGACACATACAGATACTACCAATAAAAAACCAAACACACACAAATACCATCTCCTCCAACAACTCCCACTCAAACTCCCCTGTTTACAGCTCTGTTTGCTAGCTCCTGTGCCGCTGCCTGACTGGCAGCTAGCTTTATAGGACCCCTAGTCAGTGAAGCCCCGCCCCCTAATCAGGGCTCAGCTTCTCTCCCAGCACAAAGCCCCTCCAAGCCTCTACACATACAGATACTACCAATACAAAAAAACACACAAATACCTTCTCCTCCAAAAGAACTCCCACTCAAACTCCCCTGCTTACAACTCTGTTTGCTAGCTCCTGTGCCGCTGCCTGACTGGCTCCTACCTTTATAGGACCCCTAGTCAGTGAAGCCCCGCCCCCTAATCAGGGCTCAGCTTCTCTCGCAGCACCTAGCCCCTCCAAGCCTCTACACATACAGATACTACCAATACAAAAACACACACAAATACCTTCTCCTCCAACAGAACTCCCACTCAAACTCCCCTGTTCACAGCTCTGTTTGCTAGCTCCTGTGCCGCTGCCTGACTGGCTGCTACCTTTATAGGACCCCTAGTCAGTGAAGCCCCGCCCCCTAATCAGGGCTCAGCTTCTCTCCCAGCACCAAGCCCCTCCAAGCCTCTACACATACAGATAATACCAATACAAAAACACACACAAATACCTTCTCCTCCAACAGAACTCCCACTCAAACTCCCCTGTTTACAGGTCTGTTTGCTAGCTCCTGTGCCGCTGCAGCTGTCTGTGCCGCTGCCTGACTGGCTGCTCCCTTTCTAGGACCCCTAATCAGTGAAGCCCCGCCCCCTAATCAGGGCCCAGCTTCTCTCCCAGCACAAAGCTCCTCCAAGCCTCTACACATACAGATAATACCAATACAAAAACACACACAAATACGTTCTCCTCCAACAGAGCTCCCACTCAAACTCCCCTGTTTACAGGTCTGTTTGCTAGCTCCTGTGCCGCTGCCTGACGGGCTGCTACCTTTATAGGACCCCTAGTCATTGAAGCCCCGCCCCCTAATCAGGGCTCAGCTTCTCTCGCAGCACCTAGCCACTCCAAGCCTCTACACATACAGATACTACCAATACAAAAACACACACAAATACCTTCTCCTCCAACAGAACTCCCACTCAAACTCCCCTGTTCACAGCTCTGTTTGCTAGCTCCTGTGCCACTGCAGCTGTCTGTGCCGCTGCCTGACTGGCTGCTCCCTTTCTAGGACCCCTAGTCAGTGAAGCCCCGCCCCTAATCAGGGCTCAGCTTCTCTCACAGCACCTAGCCCCTCCCAGCCTCTACACATACAGATAATACCAATACAAAAACACACACAAATACCTTCTCCTCCAACAGAACTCCCACTCAAACTCCCCTGTTTAGAGCTCTGTTTGCTCGCTCCTGTGCCGCTGCAGCTGTCTGTGCCGCTGCCTGACTGGCTGCTCCCTTCTAGGACCCCTAATCAGTGAAGCCCCGCCCCCTAATCAGGGCCCAGCTTCTCTCCCAGCACAAAGCCCCTCCAAGCCTCTACACATACAGATAATACCAATACAAAAACACACACAAATACGTTCTCCTCCAACAGAACTCCCACTCAAACTCCCCTGTTTACAGGTCTGTTTGCTAGCTCCTGTGCCGCTGCCTGACTGGCTGCTACCTTTATAGGACCCCTAGTCACTGAAGCCCCGCCCCCAAACCAGGGCTCAGCTTCTCTCCCAGCACAAAGCCCCTCCAAGCCTCTACACATACAGATACTACCAATACAAAACCAAACACACACAAATACCTTCTCCTACAACAGAACTCCCACTCAAACTCCCCTGTTTAGAGCTCTGTTTGCTAGCCCCTGTGCCGCTGCAGCTGTCTGTTCCGCTGCCTGACTGGCTGCTACCTTTATAGGACCCCTAGTCAGTGAAGCCCCGCCCCCTAATCAGGGCCCAGCTTCTCTCCCAGCACAAAGCCCCTCCAAGCCTCAACACATACAGATAATACCAATACAAAAACACACACAAATACCTTCTCCTCCAAAAGAACTCCCACTCAAACCCCCCTGTTTACACCTCAGTTTGCTAGCTCCTGTGCCGCTGCAGCTGTCTGTGCCGCTGCCTGACTGGCTGCTCCCTTTATAGGACACCTAGTCAGTGAAGCCCCGCCCCCTAATCAGGGCCCAGCTTCTCTCCCAGCACAAAGCCCCTCCAAGCCTCTACACATACAGATAATACCAATACAAAAACACACACTAATACCTTCTCCTCCAACAGAACTCCCACTCAAACTCCCCTGTTCACAGCTCTGTTTGCTAGCTCCTGTGCCGCTGCCTGACTGGCTGCTACCTTTATAGGACCCCTCGTCAGTGAAGCCCCGCCCCCTAATCAGGGCTCAGCTTCTGTCCCAGCACAAAGCCCGTACACAAACAGATACTACCAATACAAAACCGAACACACACAAATACCTTCTCCTCCAACAGAACTCCCACTCAAACTGCCCTGTTTACAGGTCTGTTTGCTAGCTCCTGTGCCGCTGCCTGACTGGCTGGTACCTTTATAGGACCCCTAGTCAGTGAAGCCCCGCCCCCTGTTCAGGGCTCAGCTTCTCTCCCAGCACAAAGCCCCTGCACATACAGATACTACCAATGCAAAACCAAACACACACAAATACCTTCTCCTCCAACAGAACTCCCACTCAAACTCCCCTGTTCACAGCTCTGTTTGCTAGCTCCTGTGCCGCTGCCTGACTGGCTGCTACCTTTATAGGACCCCTAGTCAGTGAAGCCCCGCCCCCTAATCAGGGCTCAGCTTCTCTCGCAGCACCTAGCCCCTCCAAGCCTCTACATATACAGATACTACCAATACAAAAAAACACACAAATACCTTCTCCTCCAACAGAATTCCCACTCAAACTCCCCTCTTTACAGCTCTGTTTGCTAGCTCCTGTGCCACTGCAGCTGTCTGTGCCGCTGCCTGACTGGCTGCTCCCTTTCTAGGGCCCCTAATCAGTGAAGCCCCGCCCCCTAATCAGGGCCCAGCTTCTCTCCCAGCACAAAGCCCCTCCAAGCCTCTACACATACAGATAATACCAATACAAAAACACACACAAATACGTTCTCCTCCAACAGAACTCCCACTCAAACTCCCCTGTTTACAGGTCTGTTTGCTAGCTCCTGTGCCGCTGCCTGACTGGCTGCTACCTTTATAGGACCCCTAGTCACTGAAGCCCCGCCCCCAAACCAGGGCTCAGCTTCTCTCCCAGCACAAAGCCCCTTCAAACCTCTACACATACAGGAACTACCAATACAAAACCAAACACACACAAATACCTTCTCCTCCAACAGAACTCCCACTCAAACTCCCCTGTTTACAGCTCTGTTTGCTAGCTCCTGTGCCGCTGCAGCTGTCTGTTCCGCTGCCTGACTGGCTGCTACCTTTATAGGATCCCTAGTCAGTGAAGCCCCGCCCCCTAATCAGGGTTCAGCTTCTCTCCCAGCACAAAGCCCCTCCAAGCCTCTACATATACAGATACTACCAATACAAAAAAACACACAAATACCTTCTCCTCCAACAGAACTCCCACTCAAACTCCGCTGCTTACAGCTCTGTTTGCTAGCTCCTGTGCCGCTGCCTGACTGGCTGCTACCTTTATAGGACCCCTCGTCAGTGAAGCCCCGCCCCCTAATCAGGGTTCAGCTTCTCTCCCAGCACAAAGCCCCTCCAAGCCTCTACATATACAGATACTACCAATACAAAAAAACACACAAATACCTTCTCCTCCAACAGAACTCCCACTCAAACTCCCCTGTTCACAGCTCTGTTTGCTAGCTCCTGTGCCACTGCAGCTGTCTGTTCCGCTGCCTGACTGGCTGCTACCTTTATAGGACCCCTAGTCAGTGAAGCCCCGCCCCTAATCAGGGCTCAGCTTCTCTCACAGCACCTAGCCCCTCCAAGCCTCTACACATACAGATAATACCAATACAAAAACACACACAAATACCTTCTCCTCCAACAGAACTCCCACTCAAACGCCCCTGTTCACAGCTCTGTTTGCTAGCTCCTGTGCCACTGCAGCTGTCTGTTCCGCTGCCTGACTGGCTGCTACCTTTATAGGACCCCTAGTCAGTTAAGCCCCGCCCCCTAATCAGGGTTCAGCTTCTCTCCAAGCACAAAGCTCCGCCAAACCCCGACACATACAGATACTACCAATAAAAAACCAAACACAGACAAATACCTTCTCCTCCAACAGAACTCCCACTCAAACTCCCCTGTTCACAGCTCTGTTTGCTAGCTCCTGTGCCGCTGCCTGACTGGCTGCTACCTTTATAGGACCCCTAGTCAGTGAAGCCCCGCCCCCTAATCAGGGCTCAGCTTCTCTCCCAGCACAAAGCCCCTCCAAGCCTCTACACATACAGATAATACCAATACAAAAACACACACAAATACGTTCTCCTCCAACAGAACTCCCACTCAAACTCCCCTGTTTACAGGTCTGTTTGCAAGCTCCTATGCCGCTGCCTGACGGGCTGCTACCTTTATAGGACCCCTAGTCAGTGAAGCCCCGCCCCCTAATCAGGGCTCAGCTTCTCTCGCAGCACCTAGCCCCTCCAAGGCTCTACACATACAGATACTACCAATACAAAAACACACACAAATACCTTCTCCTCCAACAGAACTCCCACTCAAACTCCCCTGTTCACAGCTCTGTTTGCTAGCTCCTGTGCCGCTGCCTGACTGGCTGCTACCTTTATAGGACCCCTAGTCAGTGAAGCCCCGCCCCCTAATCAGGGCTCAGCTTCTCTCGCAGCACCTAGCCACTGCAAGCCTCTACACATACAGATACTACCAATACAAAAACACACACAAATACCTTCTCCTCCAACAGAACTCCCACTCAAACTCCCCTGTTCACAGCTCTGTTTGCTAGCTCCTGTGCCGCTGCCTGACTGGCTGCTACCTTTATAGGACCCCTAGTCAGTGAAGCCCCGCCCCCTAATCAGGGCTCAGCTTCTCTCGCAGCACCTAGCCACTCCAAGCCTCTACACATACAGATACTACCAATACAAAAACACACACAAATACCTTCTCCTCCAACAGAACTCCCACTCAAACTCCCCTGTTCACAGCTCAGTTTGCTAGCTCCTGTGCCGCTGCCTGACTGGCTGCTACCTTTATAGGACCCCTAGTCAGTGAAGCCCCGCCCCTAATCAGGGCTCAGCTTCTCTCACAGCACCTAGCCCCTCCAAGCCTCTACACATACAGATAATACCAATACAAAAACACACACAAATACCTTCTCCTCCAACAGAACTCCCACTCAAACGCCCCTGTTCACAGCTCTGTTTGCTAGCTCCTGTGCCACTGCAGCTGTCTGTTCCGCTGCCTGACTGGCTGCTACCTTTATAGGACCCCTAGTCAGTGAAGCCCCGCCCCCTAATCAGGGCTCAGCTTCTCTCCCAGCACAAAGCCCCTCCAAGCCTCTACACACACAGATACTACCAATACAAAACCAAACACACACAAATACCTTCTCGTCCAACAGAACTCCCACTCAAACTCCCCTGTTTAGAGCTCTGTTTGCTAGCTCCTGTGCCGCTGCAGCTGTCTGTGCCGCTGCCTGACTGGCTGCTACCTTTATAGGACCCCTAGTCAGTGAAGCCCCGCCCCCTAATCAGGGTTCAGCTTCTCTCCAAGCACAAAGCTCCGCCAAACCCCGACACATACAGATACTACCAATAAAAAACCAAACACACACAAATACCATCTCCTCCAACAACTCCCACTCAAACTCCCCTGTTTACAGCTCTGTTTGCTAGCTCCTGTGCCGCTGCCTGACTGGCAGCTAGCTTTATAGGACCCCTAGTCAGTGAAGCCCCGCCCCCTAATCAGGGCTCAGCTTCTCTCCCAGCACAAAGCCCCTCCAAGCCTCTACACATACAGATACTACCAATACAAAAAACCACACAAATACCTTCTCCTCCAAAAGAACTCCCACTCAAACTCCCCTGCTTACAGCTCTGTTTGCTAGCTCCTGTGCCGCTGCCTGACTGGCTCCTACCTTTATAGGACCCCTAGTCAGTGAAGCCCCGCCCCCTAATCAGGGCTCAGCTTCTCTCGCAGCACCTAGCCCCTCCAAGCCTCTACACATACAGATACTACCAATACAAAACCACACACAAATACCTTCTCCTCCAACAGAACTCCCACTCAAACTCCCCTGTTCACAGCTCTGTTTTCTAGCTCCTGTGCCGCTGCCTGACTGGCTCCTACCTTTATAGGACCCCTAGTCAGTGAAGCCCCGCCCCCTAATCAGGGCTCAGCTTCTCTCCCAGCACAAAGCCCCTTCAAACCTCTACACATACAGGAACTACCAATACAAAAACACACACAAATACCTTCTCCTCCAAAAGAACTCCCACTCAAACCCCCCTGTTTACACCTCAGTTTGCTAGCTCCTGTGCCGCTGCAGCTGTCTGTGCCGCTGCCTGACTGGCTGCTCCCTTTATAGGACACCTAGTCAGTGAAGCCCCGCCCCCTAATCAGGGCCCAGCTTCTCTCCCAGCACAAAGCCCCTCCAAGCCTCTACACATACAGATAATACCAATACAAAAACACACACTAATACCTTCTCCTCCAACAGAACTCCCACTCAAACTCCCCTGTTCACAGCTCTGTTTGCTAGCTCCTGTGCCGCTGCCTGACTGGCTGCTACCTTTATAGGACCCCTCGTCAGTGAAGCCCCGCCCCCTAATCAGGGTTCAGCTTCTCTCCAAGCACAAACCCCGCCAAACCCCTTCACATACAGATACTACCAATAAAAAACCAAACACACATAAATACCTTCTCCTCCAACAGAACTCCCACTCAAACTCCCCTGCTTACAGCTCTGTTTGCTAGCTCCTGTGCCGCTGTCTGACTGGCTCCTACCTTTATAGGACCCCTAGTCAGTGAAGCCCCGCCCCCTGATCAGGGCTCAGCTTCTCTCCCAGCACAAAGCCCCTCCAAGCCTCTACATATACAGATACTACCAATACAAAAAAATACACAAATACCTTCTCCTCCAACAGAACTCCCACTCAAACTCCCCTGTTTACAGATCTGTTTGCTAGCTCCTGTGCCGCTGCCTGACTGGCTGCTACCTTTATAGGACCGCTAGTCAGTGAAGCCCCGCCCCCTAATCAGGGCTCAGCTTCTGTCCCAGCACAAAGCCCGTACACAAACAGATACTACCAATACAAAACCGAACACACACAAATACCTTCTCCTCCAACAGAACTCCCACTCAAACTGCCCTGTTTACAGGTCTGTTTGCTAGCTCCTGTGCCGCTGCCTGACTGGCTGGTACATTTATAGGACCCCTAGTCAGTGAAGCCCCGCCCCCTAATCAGGGCTCAGCTTCTCTCCCAGCACAGAGCCCCTCCAAGCCTCTACACATACAGATACTACCAATACAAAACCAAACACACACAAATACCTTCTCCTCCAACAGAACTCCCACTCAAACTCCCCTCTTTACAGCCCTGTTTGCTAGCTGCTGTGCCACTGCAGCTGTCTGTGCCGCTGCCTGACTGGCTGCTACCTTTATAGGACCGCTAATCAGTGAAGCCCCGCCCCCTAATCAGGGCCCAGCTTCTCTCCCATCACAAAGCCCCTCCAAGCCTCTACACATACAGATAATACGAATACAAAAACACACACAAATACCTTCTCCTCCAACAGAACTCCCACTCAAACTCCCCTGTTTACAGCTCTGTTTGCTAGCTCCTGTGCCGCTGCCTGACTGGCTGCTACCTTTATAGGACCCCTAGTCACTGAAGCCCCGCCCCCTAATCAGGGCACAGCTTCTCTCGCAGCACCTAGCCCCTCCAAGCCTCTACACATACAGATACTACCAATACAAAAACACACACAAATACCTTCTCCTCCAACAGAACTCGCACTCAAACTCCCCTGTTTACAACTCTGTTTGCAAGCTCCTCTGCCGCTGCAGCTCTCTGTGCCACTGCCTGACTGGCTCCTACCTTTATAGGACCCCTAGTCAGTGAAGCCCCGCCCCCTGATCAGGGCTCAGCTTCTCTCCCAGCACAAAGCCCCTGCACATACAGATACTACCAATGCAAAACCAAACACACACAAATACCTTCTCCTCCAACAGAACTCCCACTCAAACTCCCCTGTTCACAGCTCTGTTTGCTAGCTCCTGTGCCACTGCAGCTGTCTGTGCCGCTGCCTGACTGGCTGCTCCCTTTCTAGGACCCCTAATCAGTGAAGCCCCGCCCCCTAATCAGGGCCCAGCTTCTCTCCCAGCACAAAGCCCCTCCAAGCCTCTACACATACAGATAATACCAATACAAAAACACACACAAATACGTTCTCCTCCGACAGAACTCCCACTCAAACTCCCCTGTTCACAGCTCTGTTTGCTAGCTCCTGTGCCGCTGCCTGACTGGCTGCTACCTTTATAGGACCCCTAGTCAGTGAAGCCCCGCCCCTAATCAGGGCTCAGCTTCTCTCACAGCACCTAGCCCCTCCAAGCCTCTACACATACAGATAATACCAATACAAAAACACACACAAATACCTTCTCCTCCAACAGAACTCCCACTCAAACGCCCCTGTTCACAGCTCTGTTTGCTAGCTCCTGTGCCACTGCAGCTGTCTGTTCCGCTGCCTGACTGGCTGCTACCTTTATAGGACCCCTAGTCAGTGAAGCCCCGCCCCCTAATCAGGGCTCAGCTTCTCTCCCAGCACAAAGCCCCTCCAAGCCTCTACACACACAGATACTACCAATACAAAACCAAACACACACAAATACCTTCTCGTCCAACAGAACTCCCACTCAAACTCCCCTGTTTAGAGCTCTGTTTGCTAGCTCCTGTGCCGCTGCAGCTGTCTGTGCCGCTGCCTGACTGGCTGCTACCTTTATAGGACCCCTAGTCAGTGAAGCCCCGCCCCCTAATCAGGGTTCAGCTTCTCTCCAAGCACAAAGCTCCGCCAAACCCCGACACATACAGATACTACCAATAAAAAACCAAACACACACAAATACCATCTCCTCCAACAACTCCCACTCAAACTCCCCTGTTTACAGCTCTGTTTGCTAGCTCCTGTGCCGCTGCCTGACTGGCAGCTAGCTTTATAGGACCCCTAGTCAGTGAAGCCCCGCCCCCTAATCAGGGCTCAGCTTCTCTCCCAGCACAAAGCCCCTCCAAGCCTCTACACATACAGATACTACCAATACAAAAAACCACACAAATACCTTCTCCTCCAAAAGAACTCCCACTCAAACTCCCCTGCTTACAGCTCTGTTTGCTAGCTCCTGTGCCGCTGCCTGACTGGCTCCTACCTTTATAGGACCCCTAGTCAGTGAAGCCCCGCCCCCTAATCAGGGCTCAGCTTCTCTCGCAGCACCTAGCCCCTCCAAGCCTCTACACATACAGATACTACCAATACAAAACCACACACAAATACCTTCTCCTCCAACAGAACTCCCACTCAAACTCCCCTGTTCACAGCTCTGTTTTCTAGCTCCTGTGCCGCTGCCTGACTGGCTCCTACCTTTATAGGACCCCTAGTCAGTGAAGCCCCGCCCCCTAATCAGGGCTCAGCTTCTCTCCCAGCACAAAGCCCCTTCAAACCTCTACACATACAGGAACTACCAATACAAAAACACACACAAATACCTTCTCCTCCAAAAGAACTCCCACTCAAACCCCCCTGTTTACACCTCAGTTTGCTAGCTCCTGTGCCGCTGCAGCTGTCTGTGCCGCTGCCTGACTGGCTGCTCCCTTTATAGGACACCTAGTCAGTGAAGCCCCGCCCCCTAATCAGGGCCCAGCTTCTCTCCCAGCACAAAGCCCCTCCAAGCCTCTACACATACAGATAATACCAATACAAAAACACACACAAATACGTTCTCCTCCAACAGAACTCCCACTCAAACTCCCCTGTTTACAGGTCTGTTTGCTAGCTCCTGTACCGCTGCCTGACTGGCTGCTACCTTTATAGGACCCCTAGTCACTGAAGCCCCGCCGCCAAACCAGGGCTCAGCTTCTCTCCCAGCACAAAGCCCCTCCAAGCCTCTACACATACAGATACTACCAATACAAAACCAAACACACACAAATACCTTCTCCCCCAACAGAACTCCCACTCAAACTCCCCTGCTTACAGCTCTGTTTGCTAGCTCCTGTGCCGCTGCCTGACTGGCTGCTCCCTTTCTAGGACCCCTAATCAGTGAAGCCCCGCCCCCTAATCAGGGCCCAGCTTCTCTCCCATCACAAAGCCCCTCCAAGCCTCTACACATACAGATAATACCAACACAAAAACACACACAAATACCTTCTCCTCCAAAAGAACTCCCACTCAAACTCCCCTGCTTACAGCTCTGTTTGCTAGCTCCTGTGCCGCTGCAGCTGTCTGTGCCGCTGCCTGACTGGCTGCTCCCTTTATAGGACCCCTAGTCAGTGAAGCCCCGCCACCTGATCAGGGCTCAGCTTCTCTCCCAGGACAAAGCCCCTCCAAGCCTCTACATATACAGATACTACCAATACAAAAAAATACATAAATACCTTCTCCTCCAACAGAACTCCCACTCAAACTCCCCTGCTTACAGCTCTGTTTGCTAGCTCCTGTGCCGCTGCCTGACTGGCTGCTACCTTTATAGGACCGCTAGTCCGTGAAGCCCCGCCCCCTAATCAGGGCTCAGCTTCTGTCCCAGCACAAAGCCCGTACACATACAGATACTACCAATACAAAACCGAACACACACAAATACCTTCTCCTCCAACAGAACTCCCACTCAAACTGCCCTTTTTACAGGTCTGTTTGCTAGCTCCTGTGCCGCTGCCTGACTGGCTGGTACCTTTATAGGACCCCTAGTCAGTGAAGCCCCGCCCCCTAATCAGGGCTCAGCTTCTCTCCCAGCACAGAGCCCCTCCAAGCCTCTACACATACAGATACTACCAATACAAAACCAAACACACACAAATACCTTCTCCTCCAACAGAACTCCTACTCAAACTCCCCTGCTTACAGCTCTGTTTGCTAGCTCCTGTGCCACTGCAGCTGTCTGTGCCGCTGCCTGACTGGCTGCTCCCTTTCTAGGACCCCTAATCAGTGAAGCCCCGCCCCTAATCAGGGCCCAGCTTCTCTCCCATCACAAAGCCCCTCCAAGCCTCTACACATACAGATAATACCAATACAAAAACACACACAAATACCTTCTTCTCCAACAGAACTCCCACTCAAACTCCCCTGTTTACAGGTCTGTTTGCTAGCTCCTGTGCCGCTGCAGCTGTCTGTGCCGCTGCCTGACTGGCTGCTCCCTTTATAGGACACCTAGTCAGTGAAGCCCCGCCCCCTAATCAGGGCCCAGCTTCTCTCCCAGCACAAAGCCCCTACAAGCCTCTACACATACAGATAATACCAATACAAAAACACACACAAATACGTTCTCCTCCAACAGAACTCCCACTCAAACTCCCCTGTTTACAGGTCTGTTTGCTAGCTCCTGTACCGCTCCAGCTGTCTGTGCCGCTGCCTGACTGGCTGCTACCTTTATAGGACCCCTAGTCAGTGAAGCCCCGCCCCCTAATCAGGGCTCAGCTTCTCTCGCAGCACCTAGCCCCTCCAAGCCTCTACACATACAGATACTACCAATACAAAAACACACACAAATACCTTCTCCTCCAACAGAACTCCCACTCAAACTCCCCTGTTTACAACTCTGTTTGCTAGCTCCTGTGCCGCTGCCTGACTGGCTGCTACCTTTATAGGACCCCTAGTCAGTGAAGCCCCGCCCCCTAATCAGGGTTCAGCTTCTCTCCCAGCACAAAGCCCCTCCAAGCCTCTACATATACAGATACTACCAATACAAAAACACACACAAATACCTCCTCCTCCAACAGAACTCCCACTCAAACGCCCCTGTTCACAGCTCTGTATGCTAGCTCCTGTGCCACTGCAGCTGTCTGTTCCGCTGCCTGACTGGCTGCTACCTTTATAGGACCCCTAGTCAGTGAAGCCCCGCCCCTAATCAGGGCTCAGCTTCTCTCACAGCACCTAGCCCCTCCAAGCCTCTACACATACAGATAATACCAATACAAAAACACACACAAATACCTTCTCCTCCAACAGAACTCCCACTCAAACGCCCCTGTTCACAGCTCTGTTTGCTAGCTCCTGTGCCACTGCAGCTGTCTGTTCCGCTGCCTGACGGGCTGCTACCTTTATAGGACCCCTAGTCATTGAAGCCCCGCCCCCTAATCAGGGCTCAGCTTCTCTCGCAGCACCTAGCCCCTCCAAGCCTCTACACATACAGATACTACCAATACAAAAACACACACAAATACCTTCTCCTCCAACAGAACTCCCACTCAAACTCCCCTGTTCACAGCTCTGTTTGCTAGCTCCTGTGCCGCTGCCTGACTGGCTGCTACCTTTATAGGACCCCTAGTCAGTGAAGCCCCGCCCCCTAATCAGGGCTCAGCTTCTCTCGCAGCACCTAGCCACTCCAAGCCTCTACACATACAGATACTACCAATACAAAAACACACACAAATACCTTCTCCTCCAACAGAACTCCCACTCAAACTCCCCTGTTCACAGCTCTGTTTGCTAGCTCCTGTGCCGCTGCCTGACTGGCTGCTACCTTTATAGGACCCCTAGTCAGTGAAGCCCCGCCCCCTAATCAGGGCCCAGCTTCTCTCCCAGCACAAAGCCCCTCCAAGCCTCTACACATACAGATACTACCAATACAAAACCAAACACACACAAATACCTTCTCCTCCAACAGAACTCCCACTCAAACTCCCCTGTTTAGAGCTCTGTTTGCTAGCTCCTGTGCCGCTGCAGCTGTCTGTGCCGCTGCCTGACTGGCTGCTACCTTTATAGGACCCCTAGTCAGTGAAGCCCCGCCCCCTAATCAGGGCTCAGCTTCTCTCCCAGCACAAAGCCCCTCCAAGCCTCTACACACACAGGTACTACCAATACAAAACCAAACACACACAAATACCTTCTCGTCCAACAGAACTCCCACTCAAACTCCCCTGTTTAGAGCTCTGTTTGCTAGCTCCTGTGCCGCTGCAGCTGTCTGTGCCGCTGCCTGACTGGCTGCTACCTTTATAGGACCCCTAGTCAGTGAAGCCCCGCCCCCTAATCAGGGTTCAGCTTCTCTCCAAGCACAAAGCTCCGCCAAACCCCGACACATACATATACTACCAATAAAAAACCAAACACACACAAATACCATCTCCTCCAAAAGAATCAGTGAAGCCCCGCCCCCTAATCAGGGCCCAGCTTCTCTCCCAGCACAAAGCCCCTCCAAGCCTCTACACATACAGATACTACCAATACAAAACCAAACACACACAAATACCTTCTCCTACAACAGAACTCCCACTCAAACTCCCCTGTTTAGAGCTCTGTTTGCTAGCTCCTGTGCCGCTGCAGCTGTCTGTGCCGCTGCCTGACTGGCTGCTAGCTTTATAGGACCCCTAGTCAGTGAAGCCCCGCCCCCTAATCAGGGCTCAGCTTCTCTCCCAGCACAAAGCCCCTCCAAGCCTCTACATATACAGATACTACCAATACAAAAAAACACACAAATACCTTCTCCTCCAACAGAACTCCCACTCAAACTCCCCTGTTCACAGCTCTTTTTGCTAGCTCCTGTGCCACTGCAGCTGTCTGTGCCGCTGCCTGACTGGCTGCTACCTTTATAGGACCCCTAGTCAGTGAAGCCCCGCCCCCTAATCAGGGCTCAGCTTCTGTCCCAGCACAAAGCCCGTACACATACAGATACTACCAATACAAAACCGAACACACACAAATACCTTCTCCTCCAACAGAACTCCCACTCAAACTGCCCTGTTTACAGGTCTGTTTGCTAGCTCCTGTGCCGCTGCCTGACTGGCTGGTACCTTTATAGGACCCCTAGTCAGTGAAGCCCCGCCCCCTAATCAGGGCTCAGCTTCTCTCCCAGCACAAAGCCCCTCCAAGCCTCTACATATATAGATACTACCAATACAAAAAAACACACAAATACCTTCTCCTCCAACAGAACTCCCACTCAAACTCCCCTGTTCACAGCTCTGTTTGCTAGCTCCTGTGCCACTGCAGCTGTCTGTGCCGCTGCCTGACTGGCTGCTACCTTTATAGGACCCCTAGTCAGTGAAGCCCCGCCCCTAATCAGGGCCCAGCTTCTCTCCCAGCACAAAGCCCCTCCAAGCCTCTACACATACAGATAATACCAATACAAAAACACACACAAATACTTTCTCCTCCAACAGAACTCCCACTCAAACTCCCCTGTTTACAGGTCTGTTTGCTAGCTCCTATGCCGCTGCCTGACGGGCTGCTACCTTTATAGGACCCCTAGTCAGTGAAGCCCCGCCCCCTAATCAGGGCTCAGCTTCTCTCGCAGCACCTAGCCCCTCCAAGGCTCTACACATACAGATACTACCAATACAAAAACACACACAAATACCTTCTCCTCCAACAGAACTCCCACTCAAACTCCCCTGTTCACAGCTCTGTTTGCTAGCTCCTGTGCCGCTGCCTGACTGGCTGCTACCTTTATAGGACCCCTAGTCAGTGAAGCCCCGCCCCCTAATCAGGGCTCAGCTTCTCTCGCAGCACCTAGCCACTCCAAGCCTCTACACATACAGATACTACCAATACAAAAACACACACAAATACCTTCTCCTCCAACAGAACTCCCACTCAAACTCCCCTGTTCACAGCTCTGTTTGCTAGCTCCTGTGCCGCTGCCTGACTGGCTGCTACCTTTATAGGACCCCTAGTCAGTGAAGCCCCGCCCCCTAATCAGGGCTCAGCTTCTCTCCCAGCACAAAGCCCCTCCAAGCCTCTACATATACAGATACTACCAATACAAAAACACACACAAATACCTTCTCCTCCAACAGAACTCCCACTCAAACGCCCCTGTTCACAGCTCTGTTTGCTAGCTCCTGTGCCACTGCAGCTGTCTGTTCCGCTGCCTGACTGGCTGCTACCTTTATAGGACCCCTAGTCAGTGAAGCCCCGCCCCCTAATCAGGGCCCAGCTTCACTCCCAGCACAAAACCCCTCCAAGCCTCTACACATACAGATAATACCAATACAAAAACACACACAAATACGTTCTCCTCCAACAGAACTCCCACTCAAACTCCCCTGTTTACAGGTCTGTTTGCTAGCTCCTGTACCGCTGCCTGACTGGCTGCTACCTTTATAGGACCCCTAGTCACTGAAGCCCCGCCCCCAAACCAGGGCTCAGCTTCTCTCCCAGCACAAAGCCCCTCCAAGCCTCTACACATACAGATACTACCAATACAAAACCAAACACACACAAATACCTTCTCCCCCAACAGAACTCCCACTCAAACTCCCCTGCTTACAGCTCTGTTTGCTAGCTCCTGTGCCGCTGCCTGACTGGCTGCTCCCTTTCTAGGACCCCTAATCAGTGAAGCCCCGCCCCCTAATCAGGGCCCAGCTTCTCTCCCATCACAAAGCCCCTCCAAGCCTCTACACATACAGATAATACCAACACAAAAACACACACAAATACCTTCTCCTCCAAAAGAACTCCCACTCAAACTCCCCTGCTTACAGCTCTGTTTGCTAGCTCCTGTGCCGCTGCAGCTGTCTGTGCCGCTGCCTGACTGGCTGCTCCCTTTATAGGACCCCTAGTCAGTGAAGCCCCGCCACCTGATCAGGGCTCAGCTTCTCTCCCAGCACAAAGCCCCTCCAAGCCTCTACATATACAGATACTACCAATACAAAAAAATACATAAATACCTTCTCCTCCAACAGAACTCCCACTCAAACTCCCCTGCTTACAGCTCTGTTTGCTAGCTCCTGTGCCGCTGCCTGACTGGCTGCTACCTTTATAGGACCGCTAGTCCGTGAAGCCCCGCCCCCTAATCAGGGCTCAGCTTCTGTCCCAGCACAAAGCCCGTACACATACAGATACTACCAATACAAAACCGAACACACACAAATACCTTCTCCTCCAACAGAACTCCCACTCAAACTGCCCTTTTTACAGGTCTGTTTGCTAGCTCCTGTGCCGCTGCCTGACTGGCTGGTACCTTTATAGGACCCCTAGTCAGTGAAGCCCCGCCCCCTAATCAGGGCTCAGCTTCTCTCCCAGCACAGAGCCCCTCCAAGCCTCTACACATACAGATACTACCAATACAAAACCAAACACACACAAATACCTTCTCCTCCAACAGAACTCCTACTCAAACTCCCCTGCTTACAGCTCTGTTTGCTAGCTCCTGTGCCACTGCAGCTGTCTGTGCCGCTGCCTGACTGGCTGCTCCCTTTCTAGGACCCCTAATCAGTGAAGCCCCGCCCCTAATCAGGGCCCAGCTTCTCTCCCATCACAAAGCCCCTCCAAGCCTCTACACATACAGATAATACCAATACAAAAACACACACAAATACCTTCTTCTCCAACAGAACTCCCACTCAAACTCCCCTGTTTACAGGTCTGTTTGCTAGCTCCTGTGCCGCTGCAGCTGTCTGTGCCGCTGCCTGACTGGCTGCTCCCTTTATAGGACACCTAGTCAGTGAAGCCCCGCCCCCTAATCAGGGCCCAGCTTCTCTCCCAGCACAAAGCCCCTACAAGCCTCTACACATACAGATAATACCAATACAAAAACACACACAAATACGTTCTCCTCCAACAGAACTCCCACTCAAACTCCCCTGTTTACAGGTCTGTTTGCTAGCTCCTGTACCGCTCCAGCTGTCTGTGCCGCTGCCTGACTGGCTGCTACCTTTATAGGACCCCTAGTCAGTGAAGCCCCGCCCCCTAATCAGGGCTCAGCTTCTCTCGCAGCACCTAGCCCCTCCAAGCCTCTACACATACAGATACTACCAATACAAAAACACACACAAATACCTTCTCCTCCAACAGAACTCCCACTCAAACTCCCCTGTTTACAACTCTGTTTGCTAGCTCCTGTGCCGCTGCCTGACTGGCTGCTACCTTTATAGGACCCCTAGTCAGTGAAGCCCCGCCCCCTAATCAGGGTTCAGCTTCTCTCCCAGCACAAAGCCCCTCCAAGCCTCTACATATACAGATACTACCAATACAAAAACACACACAAATACCTCCTCCTCCAACAGAACTCCCACTCAAACGCCCCTGTTCACAGCTCTGTATGCTAGCTCCTGTGCCACTGCAGCTGTCTGTTCCGCTGCCTGACTGGCTGCTACCTTTATAGGACCCCTAGTCAGTGAAGCCCCGCCCCTAATCAGGGCTCAGCTTCTCTCACAGCACCTAGCCCCTCCAAGCCTCTACACATACAGATAATACCAATACAAAAACACACACAAATACCTTCTCCTCCAACAGAACTCCCACTCAAACGCCCCTGTTCACAGCTCTGTTTGCTAGCTCCTGTGCCACTGCAGCTGTCTGTTCCGCTGCCTGACGGGCTGCTACCTTTATAGGACCCCTAGTCATTGAAGCCCCGCCCCCTAATCAGGGCTCAGCTTCTCTCGCAGCACCTAGCCCCTCCAAGCCTCTACACATACAGATACTACCAATACAAAAACACACACAAATACCTTCTCCTCCAACAGAACTCCCACTCAAACTCCCCTGTTCACAGCTCTGTTTGCTAGCTCCTGTGCCGCTGCCTGACTGGCTGCTACCTTTATAGGACCCCTAGTCAGTGAAGCCCCGCCCCCTAATCAGGGCTCAGCTTCTCTCGCAGCACCTAGCCACTCCAAGCCTCTACACATACAGATACTACCAATACAAAAACACACACAAATACCTTCTCCTCCAACAGAACTCCCACTCAAACTCCCCTGTTCACAGCTCTGTTTGCTAGCTCCTGTGCCGCTGCCTGACTGGCTGCTACCTTTATAGGACCCCTAGTCAGTGAAGCCCCGCCCCCTAATCAGGGCCCAGCTTCTCTCCCAGCACAAAGCCCCTCCAAGCCTCTACACATACAGATACTACCAATACAAAACCAAACACACACAAATACCTTCTCCTCCAACAGAACTCCCACTCAAACTCCCCTGTTTAGAGCTCTGTTTGCTAGCTCCTGTGCCGCTGCAGCTGTCTGTGCCGCTGCCTGACTGGCTGCTACCTTTATAGGACCCCTAGTCAGTGAAGCCCCGCCCCCTAATCAGGGTTCAGCTTCTCTCCAAGCACAAAGCTCCGCCAAACCCCGACACATACAGATACTACCAATAAAAAACCAAACACACACAAATACCATCTCCTCCAACAGAACTCCCACTCAAACTCCCCTGTTTACAGCTCTGTTTGTTAGCTCCTGTGCCGCTGCCTGACTGGCAGCTAGCTTTATAGGACCCCTAGTCAGTGAAGCCCCGCCCCCTAATCAGGGCTCAGCTTCTCTCCCAGCACAAAGCCCCTCCAAGCCTCTACACATACAGATAATACCAATACAAAAAAACACACAAATACCTTCTCCTCCAAAAGAACTCCCACTCAAACTCCCCTGCTTACAGCTCTGTTTGCTAGCTCCTGTGCCGCTGCCTAACTGGCTGCTACCTTTATAGGACCCCTAGTCAGTGAAGCCCCGCCCCCTAATCAGGGCCCAACTTCTCTCCCAGCACAAAGCCCCTCCAAGCCTCTACATATACAGATACTACCAATACAAAAAAACACACAAATACCTTCTCCTCCAACAGAACTCCCACTCAAACTCCCCTCTTTACAGCTCTGTTTGCTAGCTCCTGTGCCGCTGCCTGACTGGCTGCTACCTTTATAGGACCGCTAGTCAGTGAAGCCCCGCCCCCTAATCAGGGCTCAGCTTCTGTCCCAGCACAAAGCCCGTACACATACAGATACTACCAATACAAAACCGAACACACACAAATACCTTCTCCTCCAACAGAACTCCCACTCAAACTGCCCTGTTTACAGGTCTGTTTGCTAGCTCCTGTGCCGCTGCCTGACTGGCTGGTACCTTTATAGGACCCCTAGTCAGTGAAGCCCCGCCCCCTAATCAGGGCTCAGCTTCTCTCCCAGCACAAAGCCCCTCCAAGCCTCTACATATACAGATACTACCAATACAAAACCAAACACACACAAATACCTTCTCCTCCAACAGAACTCCCACTCAAACTCCCCTGTTCACAGCTCTGTTTGCTAGCTCCTGTGCCACTGCAGCTGTCTGTGCCGCTGCCTGACTGGCTGCTACCTTTATAGGACCCCTAGTCAGTGAAGCCCCGCCCCCTAATCAGGGCCCAGCTTCTCTCGCAGCACCTAGCCCCTCCAAGGCTCTACACATACAGATACTACCAATACAAAAACACACACAAATACCTTCTCCTCCAACAGAACTCCCACTCAAACTCCCCTGTTTACAGGTCTGTTTGCTAGCTCCTATGCCGCTGCCTGACGGGCTGCTACCTTTATAGGACCCCTAGTCAGTAAAGCCCCGCCCCCTAATCAGGGCTCAGCTTCTCTCGCAGCACCTAGCCCCTCCAAGGCTCTACACATACAGATACTACCAATACAAAAACACACACAAATACCTTCTCCTCCAACAGAACTCCCACTCAAACTCCCCTGTTCACAGCTCTGTTTGCTAGCTCCTGTGCCGCTGCCTGACTGGCTGCTACCTTTATAGGACCCCTAGTCAGTGAAGCCCCGCCCCCTAATCAGGGCTCAGCTTCTCTCCCAGCACAAAGCCCCTCCAAGCCTCTACATATACAGATACTACCAATACAAAGAAACACACAAATACCTTCTCCTCCAACAGAACTCCCACTCAAACTCCCCTGTTCACAGCTCTTTTTGCTAGCTCCTGTGCCACTGCAGCTGTCTGTGCCGCTGCCTGACTGGCTGCTACCTTCATAGGACCCCTAGTCAGTGAAGCCCCGCCCCTAATCAGGGCTCAGCTTCTCTCACAGCACCTAGCCCCTCCAAGCCTCTACACATACAGATAATAAAAATACAAAAACACACACAAATACCTTCTCCTCCAACAGAACTCCCACTCAAACTCCCCTGTTTACAGGTCTGTTTGCTAGCTCCTGTGCCGCTGCCTGACTGGCTGCTACCTTTATAGGACCCCTAGTCACTGAAGCCCCGCCCCCAAACCAGGGCTCAGCTTCTCTCCCAGCACAAAGCCCCTCCAAGCCTCTACACATACAGATACTACCAATACAAAACCAAACACACACAAATACCTTCTCCCCCAACAGAACTCCCACTCAAACTCCCCTGTTTACAGCTCTGTTTGCTAGCTCCTGTGCCGCTGCAGCTGTCTTTTCCGCTGCCTGACTGGCTGCTACCTTTATAGGACCCCTAGTCAGTGAAGCCCCGCCCCCTAATCAGGGTTCAGCTTCTCTCCCAGCACAAAGCACCTCCAAGCCTCTACATATACAGATACTACCAATACAAAAAACCACACAAATACCTTCTCCTCCAACAGAACTCCCACTCAAACTCCCCTCTTTACAGCTCTGTTTGCTAGCTCCTGTGCCGCTGCCTGACTGGCTGCTACCTTTATAGGACCGCTAGTCAGTGAAGCCCCGCCCCCTAATCAGGGCTCAGCTTCTGTCCCAGCACAAAGCCCGTACACATACAGATACTACCAATACAAAACCGAACACACACAAATACCTTCTCCTCCAACAGAACTCCCACTCAAACTGCCCTGTTTACAGGTCTGTTTGCTAGCTCCTGTGCCGCTGCCTGACTGGCTGGTACCTTTATAGGACCCCTAGTCAGTGAAGCCCCGCCCCCTAATCAGGGCTCAGCTTCTCTCCCAGCACAAAGCCCCTCCAAGCCTCTACATATACAGATACTACCAATACAAAAAAACACACAAATACCTTCTCCTCCAACAGAACTCCCACTCAAACTCCCCTGTTCACAGCTCTTTTTGCTAGCTCCTGTGCCACTGCAGCTGTCTGTGCCGCTGCCTGACTGGCTGCTACCTTCATAGGACCCCTAGTCAGTGAAGCCCCGCCCTCTAATCAGGGCCCAGCTTCTCTCGCAGCACCTAGCCCCTCCAAGGCTCTACATATACAGATACTACCAATACAAAAACACACACAAATACCTTCTCCTCCAACAGAACTCCCACTCAAACTCCCCTGTTTACAGGTCTGTTTGCTAGCTCCTATGCCGCTGCCTGACGGGCTGCTACCTTTATAGGACCCCTAGTCAGTAAAGCCCCGCCCCCTAATCAGGGCTCAGCTTCTCTCGCAGCACCTAGCCCCTCCAAGGCTCTACACATACAGATACTACCAATACAAAAACACACACAAATACCTTCTCCTCCAACAGAACTCCCACTCAAACTCCCCTGTTCACAGCTCTGTTTGCTAGCTCCTGTGCCGCTGCCTGACTGGCTGCTGCCTTTATAGGACCCCTAGTCAGTGAAGCCCCGCCCCCTAATCAGGGCTCAGCTTCTCTCCCAGCACAAAGCCCCTCCAAGCCTCTACATATACAGATACTACCAATACAAAGAAACACACAAATACCTTCTCCTCCAACAGAACTCCCACTCAAACTCCCCTGTTCACAGCTCTTTTTGCTAGCTCCTGTGCCACTGCAGCTGTCTTTTCCGCTGCCTGACTGGCTGCTACCTTCATAGGACCCCTAGTCAGTGAAGCCCCGCCCCCTAATCAGGGTTCAGCTTCTCTCCCAGCACAAAGCCCCTCCAAGCCTCTACATATACAGATACTACCAATACAAAAAACCACACAAATACCTTCTCCTCCAACAGAACTCCCACTCAAACTCCCCTGCTTACAGCTCTGTTTGCTAGCTCCTGTGCCGCTGCCTGACTGGCTGCTCCCTTTCTAGGACCCCTAATCAGTGAAGCCCCGCCCCCTAATCAGGGCCCAGCTTCTCTCCCATCACAAAGCCCCTCCAAGCCTCTACACATACAGATAATACCAACACAAAAACACACACAAATACCTTCTCCTCCAACAGAACTCCCACTCAAACTGCCCTGTTTACAGGTCTGTTTGCTAGCTCCTGTGCCGCTGCCTGACTGGCTGGTACCTTTATAGGACCCCTAGTCAGTGAAGCCCCGCCCCCTAATCAGGGCTCAGCTTCTCTCCCAGCACAGAGCCCCTCCAAGCCTCTACACATACAGATACTACCAATACAAAACCAAAACACACAAATACCTTCTCCTCCAACAGAACTCCTACTCAAACTCCCCTGCTTACAGCTCTGTTTGCTAGCTCCTGTGCCACTGCAGCTGTCTGTGCCGCTGCCTGACTGGCTGCTCCCTTTCTAGGACCCCTAATCAGTGAAGCCCCGCCCCTAATCAGGGCCCAGCTTCTCTCCCATCACAAAGCCCCTCCAAGCCTCTACACATACAGATAATACCAATACAAAAACACACACAAATACCTTCTTCTCCAACAGAACTCCCACTCAAACTCCCCTGTTTACAGGTCTGTTTGCTAGCTCCTGTGCCGCTGCCTGACGGGCTGCTACCTTTATAGGACACCTAGTCAGTGAAGCCCCGCCCCCTAATCAGGGTTCAGCTTCTCTCCAAGCACAAAGCTCCGCCAAACCCCGACACATACAGATACTACCAATAAAAAACCAAACACACACAAATACCATCTCCTCCAACAACTCCCACTCAAACTCCCCTGTTTACAGCTCTGTTTGCTAGCTCCTGTGCCGCTGCCTGACTGGCAGCTAGCTTTATAGGACCCCTAGTCAGTGAAGCCCCGCCCCCTAATCAGGGCTCAGCTTCTCTCCCAGCACAAAGCCCCTCCAAGCCTCTACACATACAGATACTACCAATACAAAAAAACACACAAATACCTTCTCCTCCAAAAGAACTCCCACTCAAACTCCCCTGCTTACAACTCTGTTTGCTAGCTCCTGTGCCGCTGCCTGACTGGCTCCTACCTTTATAGGACCCCTAGTCAGTGAAGCCCCGCCCCCTAATCAGGGCTCAGCTTCTCTCGCAGCACCTAGCCCCTCCAAGCCTCTACACATACAGATACTACCAATACAAAAACACACACAAATACCTTCTCCTCCAACAGAACTCCCACTCAAACTCCCCTGTTCACAGCTCTGTTTGCTAGCTCCTGTGCCGCTGCCTGACTGGCTGCTACCTTTATAGGACCCCTAGTCAGTGAAGCCCCGCCCCCTAATCAGGGCTCAGCTTCTCTCCCAGCACCAAGCCCCTCCAAGCCTCTACACATACAGATAATACCAATACAAAAACACACACAAATACCTTCTCCTCCAACAGAACTCCCACTCAAACTCCCCTGTTTACAGGTCTGTTTGCTAGCTCCTGTGCCGCTGCAGCTGTCTGTGCCGCTGCCTGACTGGCTGCTCCCTTTCTAGGACCCCTAATCAGTGAAGCCCCGCCCCCTAATCAGGGCCCAGCTTCTCTCCCAGCACAAAGCAGCCAGTCAGGCAGCGGCACAGGAGCTAGCAAACAGAGCTGTAAGCAGGGGAGTTTGAGTGGGAGTTCTGTTGGAGGAGAAGGTATTTGTGTGTTTTTTTGTATTGGTATTATCTGTATGTGTAGAGGCTTGGAGGGGCTTTGTGCTGGCAGAGAAGCTGAACCCTGATTAGGGGGCGGGGCTCCACTGACTAGGGGTCCTATAAAGGTAGCAGCCAGTCAGGCAGCGGAACAGACAGCTGCAGTGGCACAGGAGCTAGCAAAGAGAGCTGTAAACAGGGGAGTTTGAGTGGGAGTTCTGTTGGAGGAGAAAGTATTTGTGTGTGTTTTTGTATTGGTATTATCTGTATGTGTAGAGGCTTGGAGGGGCTTTGTGCTGGCAGAGAAGCTGAACCCTGATTAGGGGGCGGGGCTCCACTGACTAGGGGTCCTATAAAGGCAGCAGCCAGTCAGGCAGCGGCACAGACAGCTGCAGTGGCACAGGAGCTAGCAAAGAGAGCTGTAAACAGGGGAGTTTGAGTGGGAGTTCTGTTGGAGGAGAAGGTATTTGTGTGTGTGTTTGGTTTTGTATTGGTGGTATCTGTATGTGTAGAGGCTTGGAGGGGCTTTGTGCTGGGAGAGAAGCTGAGCCCTGATTAGGGGGCGGGGCTTCACTGACGAGGGGTCCTATAAAGGCAGCAGCCAGTCAGGCAGCGGCACAGACAGCTGCAGTGGCACAGGAGCTAGCAAAGAGCTGTAAACAGGGGAGTTTGAGTGGGAGTTCTGTTGGAGGAGAAGGTATTTGTGTGTGTGTTTGGTTTTGTATTGGTAGTATCTGTATGTGTAGAGGCTTGGAGGGGCTTTGTGCTGGGAGCGAAGCTGAGCCCTGATTAGGGGGCGGGGCTTCACTGACTAGGGGTCCTATAAAGGTAGCAGCCAGTCAGGCAGCGGCACAGGAGCTAGCAAACAGAGCTGTAAACAGGGGAGTCTGAGTGGGAGTTCTGTTGGAGGAGAAGGCATTTGTGTGTGTGTTTGGTTTTGTATTGGTAGCATCTGTATGTGTAGGGGCTTTGTGCTGGGAGAGAAGCTGAGCCCTGATTAGGGGGCGGGGCTTCACTGACTAGGGGTCCTATAAAGGGAGCAGCCAGTCAGGCGGCGGCACGGAGAGCTGCTGCGGCACAGGAGCTAGCAAACAGAGCTGTAAACAGGGGAGTTTGATTGGGAGTTCTGTTGGAGGAGAAGGTATTTGTGTGTGTTTGGTTTTGTATTGGTGGTATCTGTATGTGTAGGGGCTTTGTGCTCCGAGAGAAGCTGAGCCCTGATTAGGGGGCGGGGCTTCACTGACTAGGGGTCCTATAAAGGGAGCAGCCAGTCAGGCAGCTGCACAGACAGCTGCAGCGGTACAGGAGCTAGCAAACAGAGCTGTAAACAGGGGAGTTTGAGTGGGAGTTCTGTTCGAGGAGAAGGTATTTGTGTGTGTTTGGTTTTGTGTTGGTGGTATCTGTATGTGTAGGGGCTTTGTGCTGGGAGAGAAGCTGAGCCCTGATTAGGGGGCGGGGCTTCACTGACGAGGGGTCCTATAAAGGGAGCAGCCAGTCAGGCAGCGACACAGACAGCTGCAGCGGTACAGGAGCTAGCAAACAGAGCTGTAAACAGGGGAGTTGAGTGGGAGTTCTGTTGGAGGAGAAGGTATTTGTGTGTGTTTTTGGTTTTGTATTGGTAGTATCTGTATGTGTAGAGGCTTGGAGGGGCTTTGTGCTGGGAGCGAAGCTGAGCCCTGATTAGGGGGCGGGGCTTCACTGACGAGGGGTCCTATAAAGGTAGCAGCCAGTCAGGCAGCGGCATAGGAGCTAGCAAACAGAGCTGTAAACAGGGGAGTATGAGTGGGAGTTCTGTTGGAGGAGAAGGTGTTTGTGTGTGTGTTTGGTTTTGTATTGGTAGCATCTGTATGTGTAGGGGCTTTGTGCTCCGAGAGAAGCTGAGCCCTGATTAGGGGGCGGGGCTTCACTGACTAGGGGTCCTATAAAGGGAGCAGCCAGTCAGGCAGCGGCACAGACAGCTGCAGTGGCACAGGAGCTAGCAAACAGAGCTGTAAAGAGGGGAGTTTGAGTGGGAGTTCTGTTGGAGGAGAACGTATTTGTGTGTGTTTTTGTATTGGTACTATCTGTATGTGTAGAGGCTTGGAGGGGCTTTGTGCTGCGAGAGAAGCTGAACCCTGATTAGGGGGCGGGGCTTCACTGACTAGGGGTCCTATAAAGGTAGCAGCCAGTCAGGCAGCGGCACAGACAGCTGCAGCGGCACAGGAGCTAGCAAACAGAGCTCTAAACAGGGGAGTTTGAGTGGGAGTTCTGTTGGAGGAGAAGGTATTTGTGTGTGTTTGGTTTTGTATTGGTAGTATCTGTATGTGTAGAGGCTTGGAGGGGCTTTGTGCTGGCAGAGAAGCTGAACCCTGATTAGGGGGCGGGGCTTCACTGACTAGGGGTCCTATAAAGGTAGCAGCCAGTCAGGCAGCGGCACAGGAGCTAGCAAACAGAGCTGTAAGCAGGGGAGTTTGAGTGGGAGTTCTGTTGGAGGAGAAGGTATTTGTGTGTGTTTGGTTTTGTATTGGTAGTATCTGTATGTGTAGAGGCTTGGAGGGGCTTTGTGCTGGGAGAGAAGCTGAGCCCTGGTTTGGGGGCGGGGCTTCAGTGACTAGGGGTCCTATAAAGGTAGCAGCCAGTCAGGCAGCGGCACAGGAGCTAGCAAACAGACCTGTAAACAGGGGAGTTTGAGTGGGAGTTCTGTTGGAGGAGAAGGTATTTGTGTGTGTTTTTGTATTGGTATTATCTGTATGTGTAGAGGCTTGGAGGGGCTAGGTGCTGTGAGAGAAGCTGAGCCCTGATTAGGGGCGGGGCTTCACTGACTAGGGGTCCTATAAAGGTAGCAGCCAGTCAGGCAGCGGCACAGACAGCTGCAGTGGCACAGGAGCTAGCAAACAGAGCTGTGAACAGGGGAGTTTGAGTGGGAGTTCTGTTGGAGGAGAAGGTATTTGTGTGTTTTTTTGTATTGGTAGTATCTGTATATGTAGAGGCTTGGAGGGGCTTTGTGCTGGGAGAGAAGCTGAGCCCTGATTAGGGGGCGGGGCTTCACTGACTAGGGGTCCTATAAAGGTAGCAGCCAGTCAGGCAGCGGCACAGGAGATAGCAAACAGAGCTGTGAACAGGGGAGTTTGAGTGGGAGTTCTGTTGGAGGAGAAGGTATTTGTGTGTGTTTTTGTATTGGTAGTATCTGTATGTGTAGAGGCTTGGAGTGGCTAGGTGCTGCGAGAGAAGCTGAGCCCTGATTAGGGGGCGGGGCTTCACTGACTAGGGGTCCTATAAAGGTAGCAGCCAGTCAGGCAGCGGCACAGGAGCTAGCAAACAGAGCTGTGAACAGGGGCGTTTGAGTGGGAGTTCTGTTGGAGGAGAAGGTATTTGTGTGTTTTTTTGTATTGGTAGTATCTGTGTATGTAGAGGCTTGGAGGGGCTTTGTGTTGGGAGAGAAGCTGAGCCCTGATTAGGGGGCGGGGCTTCACTGACTAGGGGTCCTATAAAGGTAGCAGCCAGTCAGGCAGCGGAACAGACAGCTGCAGTGGCACAGGAGCTAGCAAACAGAGCTGTGAACAGGGGCGTTTGAGTGGGAGTTCTGTTGGAGGAGAACGTATTTGTGTGTTTTTTTGTATTGGTAGTATCTGTATATGTAGAGGCTTGGAGGGGCTTTGTGCTGGGAGAGAAGCTGAGCCCTGATTAGGGGGCGGGGCTTCACTGACTAGGGGTCCTATAAAGGTAGCAGCCAGTCAGGCAGCGGAACAGACAGCTGCAGTGGCACAGGAGCTAGCAAACAGAGCTGTGAACAGGGGCGTTTGAGTGGGAGTTCTGTTGGAGGAGAAGGTATTTGTGTGTGTTTTTGTATTGGTATTATCTGTATGTGTAGAGGCTTGGAGGGGCTTTGTGCTGGGAGAGAAGCTGAGCCCTGATTAGGGGGCGGGGCTCCACTGACTAGGGGTCCTATAAAGCTAGCTGCCTGTCAGGCAGCGGCACAGGAGCTAGCAAACAGAGCTCTAAACAGGGGAGTTTGAGTGGGAGTTCTGTTGGACGAGAAGGTATTTGTGTGTGTTTGGTTTTGTATTGGTAGTATCGGTATGTGTAGAGGCTTGGAGGGGCTTTGTGCTGGGAGAGAAGCTGAGCCCTGATTAGGGGGCGGGGCTTCACTGACTAGGGGTCCTATAAAGGTAGCAGCCAGTCAGGCAGCGGAACAGACAGCTGCAGTGGCACAGGAGCTAGCAAACAGAGCTGTGAACAGGGGCGTTTGAGTGGGAGTTCTGTTGGAGGAGAAGGTATTTGTGTGTGTTTTTGTATTGGTAGTATCTGTATGTGTAGAGGCTTGGAGGGGCTAGGTGCTGCGAGAGAGGCTGAGCCCTGATTAGGGGGCGGGGCTTCACTGACTAGGGGTCCTATAAAGGTAGCAGCCAGTCAGGCAGCGGCACAGGAGCTAGCAAACAGAGCTGTAAACAGGGGAGTTTGAGTGGGAGTTGTTGGAGGAGATGGTATTTGTGTGTGTTTGGTTTTTTATTGGGAGTACCTGTATGTGTCGGGGTTTGGCGGAGCTTTGTGCTTGGAGAGAAGCTGAACCCTGATTAGGGGGCGGGGCTTCACTGACTAGGGGTCCTATAAAGGTAGCAGCCAGTCAGGCAGCGGCACAGGAGCTAGCAAACAGAGCTGTAAGCAGGGGAGTTTGAGTGGGAGTTCTGTTGGAGGAGAAGGTATTTGTGTGTGTTTGGTTTTGTATTGGTAGTATCTGTATATGTAGAGGCTTGGAGGGGCTTTGTGCTGGGAGAGAAGCTGAACCCTGATTAGGGGGCGGGGCTTCACTGACGAGGGGTCCTATAAAGGTAGCAGCCAGTCAGGCAGCGGCACAGGAGCTAGCAAACAGAGCTGTGAGCAGCGGAGTTTGAGTGGGAGTTCTGTTGGAGGAGAAGGTATTTGTGTGTTTTTTTGTATTGGTAGTATCTGTATATGTAGAGGCTTGGAGGGGCTTTGTGCTGGGAGAGAAGCTGAACCCTGATTAGGGGGCGGGGCTTCACTGACTAGGGATCCTATAAAGGTAGCAGCCAGTCAGGCAGCGGAACAGACAGCTGCAGCGGCACAGGAGCTAGCAAACAGAGCTGTAAACAGGGGAGTTTGAGTGGGAGTTCTGTTGGAGGAGAAGGTATTTGTGTGTGTTTTTGTATTGGTAGTTCCTGTATGTGTAGAGGTTTGAAGGGGCTTTGTGCTGGGAGAGAAGCTGAGCCCTGATTAGGGGGCGGGGCTTCACTGACTAGGGGTCCTATAAAGCTAGCAGCCAGTCAGGCAGCGGCACAGACAGCTGCAGCGGCACAGGAGCTAGCAAACAGAGCTCTAAACAGGGGAGTTTGAGTGGGAGTTCTGTTGTAGGAGAAGGTATTTGTGTGTGTTTGGTTTTGTATTGGTAGTATCTGTATGTGTAGAGGCTTGGAGGGGCTTTGTGCTGGGAGAGAAGCTGAGCCCTGGTTTGGGGGCGGGGCTTCAGTGACTAGGGGTCCTATAAAGGTAGCAGCCAGTAAGGCAGCGGCACAGGAGCTAGCAAACAGAGCTGTAAACAGGGGAGTTTGAGTGGGAGTTCTGTTGGAGGAGATGGTATTTGTGTGTGTTTGGTTTTTTATTGGTAGTATCTGTATGTGTCGGGGTTTGGCGGAGCTTTGTGCTTGGAGAGAAGCTGAACCCTGATTAGGGGGCGGGGCTTCACTGACTAGGGGTCCTATAAAGGTAGCAGCCAGTCAGGCAGCGGCACAGACAGCTGCAGCGGCACAGGAGCTAGCAAACAGAGCTCTAAACAGGGGAGTTTGAGTGGGAGTTCTGTTGGAGGAGAAGGTATTTGTGTGTGTTTGGTTTTGTATTGGTATTATCTGTATGTGTAGAGGCTTGGAGGGGCTTTGTGCTGGCAGAGAAGCTGAACCCTGATTAGGGGGCGGGGCTTCACTGACTAGGGGTCCTATAAAGGTAGCAGCCAGTCAGGCAGCGGCACAGGAGCTAGCAAACAGAGCTGTAAGCAGGGGAGTTTGAGTGGGAGTTCTGTTGGAGGAGAAGGTATTTGTGTGTGTTTGGTTTTGTATTGGTAGTATCTGTATGTGTAGAGGCTTGGAGGGGCTTTGTGCTGGGAGAGAAGCTGAGCCCTGGTTTGGGGGCGGGGCTTCAGTGACTAGGGGTCCTATAAAGGTAGCAGCCAGTCAGGCAGCGGCACAGGAGCTAGCAAACAGACGTGTAAACAGGGGAGTTTGAGTGGGAGTTCTGTTGGAGGAGAAGGTATTTGTGTGTGTTTTTGTATTGGTATTATCTGTATGTGTAGAGGCTTGGAGGGGCTAGGTGCTGTGAGAGAAGCTGAGCCCTGATTAGGGGCGGGGCTTCACTGACTAGGGGTCCTATAAAGGTAGCAGCCAGTCAGGCAGCGGCACAGACAGCTGCAGTGGCACAGGAGCTAGCAAACAGAGCTGTGAACAGGGGAGTTTGAGTGGGAGTTCTGTTGGAGGAGAAGGTATTTGTGTGTTTTTTTGTATTGGTAGTATCTGTATATGTAGAGGCTTGGAGGGGCTTTGTGCTGGGAGAGAAGCTGAGCCCTGATTAGGGGGCGGGGCTTCACTGACTAGGGGTCCTATAAAGGTAGCAGCCAGTCAGGCAGCGGAACAGACAGCTGCAGTGGCACAGGAGCTAGCAAACAGAGCTGTGAACAGGGGCGTTTGAGTGGGAGTTCTGTTGGAGGAGAAGGTATTTGTGTGTGTTTTTGTATTGGTAGTATCTGTATGTGTAGAGGCTTGGAGGGGCTTTGTGCTGGGAGAGAAGCTGGGCCCTGATTAGGGGGCGGGGCTTCACTGATTAGGGGTCCTAGAAAGGGAGCAGCCAGTCAGGCAGCGGCACAGACAGCTGCAGTGGCACAGGAGCTAGCAAACAGAGCTGTAAAGAGGGGAGTTTGAGTGGGAGTTCTGTTGGAGGAGAACGTATTTGTGTGTGTTTTTGTATTGGTATTATCTGTATGTGTAGAGGCTTGGAGGGGCTTTGTGCTGGGAGAGAAGCTGAGCCCTGATTAGGGGGCGGGGCTTCACTGACTAGGGGTCCTATAAAGGTAGCAGCCAGTCAGGCAGCGGCACAGGAGCTAGCAAACAGAGCTGTGAACAGGGGAGTTTGAGTGGGAGTTCTGTTGGAGGAGAAGGTATTTGTGTGTGTTTTTGTATTGGTAGTATCTGTATGTGTAGAGGCTTGGAGGGGCTAGGTGCTGCGAGAGAGGCTGAGCCCTGATTAGGGGGCGGGGCTTCACTGACTAGGGGTCCTATAAAGGTAGCAGCCAGTCAGGCAGCGGCACAGGAGCTAGCAAACAGAGCTGTAAACAGGGGAGTTTGAGTGGGAGTTGTTGGAGGAGATGGTATTTGTGTGTGTTTGGTTTTTTATTGGGAGTACCTGTATGTGTCGGGGTTTGGCGGAGCTTTGTGCTTGGAGAGAAGCTGAACCCTGATTAGGGGGCGGGGCTTCACTGACTAGGGGTCCTATAAAGGTAGCAGCCAGTCAGGCAGCGGAACAGACAGCTGCAGTGGCACAGGAGCTAGCAAACAGAGCTGTGAACAGGGGCGTTTGAGTGGGAGTTCTGTTGGAGGAGAAGGTATTTGTGTGTGTTTGGTTTTGTATTGGTAGTATCTGTATGTGTAGAGGCTTGGAGGGGCTTTGTGCTGGCAGAGAAGCTGAACCCTGATTAGGGGGCGGGGCTTCACTGACTAGGGGTCCTATAAAGGTAGCAGCCAGTCAGGCAGCGGCACAGGAGCTAGCAAACAGAGCTGTAAGCAGGGGAGTTTGAGTGGGAGTTCTGTTGGAGGAGAAGGTATTTGTGTGTGTTTGGTTTTGTATTGGTAGTATCTGTATGTGTAGAGGCTTGGAGGGGCTTTGTGCTGGGAGAGAAGCTGAGCCCTGGTTTGGGGGCGGGGCTTCAGTGACTAGGGGTCCTATAAAGGTAGCAGCCAGTCAGGCAGCGGCACAGGAGCTAGCAAACAGAGCTGTAAGCAGGGGAGTTTGAGTGGGAGTTCTGTTGGAGGAGAACGTATTTGTGTGTGTTTTTGTATTGGTAGTATCTGTATGTGTAGAGGCTTGGAGGGGCTTTGTGCTGGGATAGAAGCTGAGCCCTGATTAGGGGGCGGGGCTCCACTGACTAGGGGTCCTATAAAGCTAGCTGCCTGTCAGGCAGCGGCACAGGAGCTAGCAAACAGAGCTCTAAACAGGGGAGTTTGAGTGGGAGTTCTGTTGGACGAGAAGGTATTTGTGTGTGTTTGGTTTTGTATTGGTAGTATCGGTATGTGTAGAGGCTTGGAGGGGCTTTGTGCTGGGAGAGAAGCTGAGCCCTGATTAGGGGGCGGGGCTTCACTGACTAGGGGTCCTATAAAGGTAGCAGCCAGTCAGGCAGCGGAACAGACAGCTGCAGTGGCACAGGAGCTAGCAAACAGAGCTGTGAACAGGGGCGTTTGAGTGGGAGTTCTGTTGGAGGAGAAGGTATTTGTGTGTGTTTTTGTATTGGTATTATCTGTATGTGTAGAGGCTTGGAGGGGCTAGGTGCTGTGAGAGAAGCTGAGCCCTGATTAGGGGGCGGGGCTTCACTGACTAGGGGTCCTATAAAGGTAGCAGCCAGTCAGGCAGCGGCACAGACAGCTGCAGTGGCACAGGAGCTAGCAAACAGAGCTGTGAACAGGGGAGTTTGAGTGGGAGTTCTGTTGGAGGAGAAGGTATTTGTGTGTTTTTTTGTATTGGTAGTATCTGTATATGTAGAGGCTTGGAGGGGCTTTGTGCTGGGAGAGAAGCTGAGCCCTGATTAGGGGGCGGGGCTTCACTGACTAGGGGTCCTATAAAGGTAGCAGCCAGTCAGGCAGCGGCACAGGAGCTAGCAAACAGAGCTGTGAACAGGGGAGTTTGAGTGGGAGTTCTGTTGGAGGAGAAGGTATTTGTGTGTGTTTTTGTATTGGTAGTATCTGTATGTGTAGAGGCTTGGAGTGGCTAGGTGCTGCGAGAGAAGCTGAGCCCTGATTAGGGGGCGGGGCTTCACTGACTAGGGGTCCTATAAAGGTAGCAGCCAGTCAGGCAGCGGCACAGGAGCTAGCAAACAGAGCTGTGAACAGGGGAGTTTGAGTGGGAGTTCTGTTGGAGGAGAAGGTATTTGTGTGTGTTTTTGTATTGGTAGTATCTGTATGTGTAGAGGCTTGGAGGGGCTAGGTGCTGTGAGAGAAACTGAGCCCTGATTAGGGGGCGGGGCTTCACTGACTAGGGGTCCTATAAAGGTTGGAGCCAGTCAGGCAGCGGCACAGGAGCTAGCAAACAGAGCTGTAAGCAGGGGAGTTTGAGTGGGAGTTCTTTTGGAGGAGAAGGTATTTGTGTGTTTTTTTGTATTGGTATTATCTGTATGTGTAGAGGCTTGGAGGGGCTTTGTGCTGGGAGAGAAGCTGAGCCCTGATTAGGGGGCGGGGCTTCACTGACTAGGGGTCCTATAAAGCTAGCTGCCAGTCAGGCAGCGGCACAGGAGCTAACAAACAGAGCTGTAAACAGGGGAGTTTGAGTGGGAGTTCTGTTGGAGGAGATGGTATTTGTGTGTGTTTGGTTTTTTATTGGTAGTATCTGTATGTGTCGGGGTTTGGCGGAGCTTTGTGCTTGGAGAGAAGCTGAACCCTGATTAGGGGGCGGGGCTTCACTGACTAGGGGTCCTATAAAGGTAGCAGCCAGTCAGGCAGCGGCACAGACAGCTGCAGCGGCACAGGAGCTAGCAAACAGAGCTCTAAACAGGGGAGTTTGAGTGGGAGTTCTGTTGGAGGAGAAGGTATTTGTGTGTGTTTGGTTTTGTATTGGTAGTATCTGTATGTGTAGAGGCTTGGAGGGGCTTTGTGCTGGCAGAGAAGCTGAACCCTGATTAGGGGGCGGGGCTTCACTGACTAGGGGTCCTATAAAGGTAGCAGCCAGTCAGGCAGCGGCACAGGAGCTAGCAAACAGAGCTGTAAGCAGGGGAGTTTGAATGGGAGTTCTGTTGGAGGAGAAGGTATTTGTGTGTGTTTGGTTTTGTATTGGTAGTATCTGTATGTGTAGAGGCTTGGAGGGGCTTTGTGCTGGGAGAGAAGCTGAGCCCTGGTTTGGGGGCGGGGCTTCAGTGACTAGGGGTCCTATAAAGGTAGCAGCCAGTCAGGCAGCGGCACAGGAGCTAGCAAACAGACCTGTAAACAGGGGAGTTTGAGTGGGAGTTCTGTTGGAGGAGAACGTATTTGTGTGTGTTTTTGTATTGGTAGTATCTGTATGTGTAGAGGCTTGGAGGGGCTTTGTGCTGGGAGAGAAGCTGAGCCCTGATTAGGGGGCGGGGCTCCACTGACTAGGGGTCCTATAAAGCTAGCTGCCTGTCAGGCAGCGGCACAGGAGCTAGCAAACAGAGCTCTAAACAGGGGAGTTTGAGTGGGAGTTCTGTTGGACGAGAAGGTATTTGTGTGTGTTTGGTTTTGTATTGGTAGTATCGGTATGTGTAGAGGCTTGGAGGGGCTTTGTGCTGGGAGAGAAGCTGAGCCCTGATTAGGGGGCGGGGCTTCACTGACTAGGGGTCCTATAAAGGTAGCAGCCAGTCAGGCAGCGGAACAGACAGCTGCAGTGGCACAGGAGCTAGCAAACAGAGCTGTGAACAGGGGCGTTTGAGTGGGAGTTCTGTTGGAGGAGAAGGTATTTGTGTGTGTTTTTGTATTGGTATTATCTGTATGTGTAGAGGCTTGGAGGGGCTTTGTGCTGGGAGAGAAGCTGGGCCCTGATTAGGGGGCGGGGCTTCACTGATTAGGGGTCCTAGAAAGGGAGCAGCCAGTCAGGCAGCGGCACAGACAGCTGCAGTGGCACAGGAGCTAGCAAACAGAGCTGTAAAGAGGGGAGTTTGAGTGGGAGTTCTGTTGGAGGAGAACGTATTTGTGTGTGTTTTTGTATTGGTATTATCTGTATGTGTAGAGGCTTGGAGGGGCTTTGTGCTGGGAGAGAAGCTGAGCCCTGATTAGGGGGCGGGGCTTCACTGACTAGGGGTCCTATAAAGGTAGCAGCCAGTCAGGCAGCGGCACAGGAGCTAGCAAACAGAGCTGTAAACAGGGGAGTTTGAGTGGGAGTTGTTGGAGGAGATGGTATTTGTGTGTGTTTGGTTTTTTATTGGGAGTACCTGTATGTGTCGGGGTTTGGCGGAGCTTTGTGCTTGGAGAGAAGCTGAACCCTGATTAGGGGGCGGGGCTTCACTGACTAGGGGTCCTATAAAGGTAGCAGCCAGTCAGGCAGCGGCACAGGAGCTAGCAAACAGAGCTGTAAGCAGGGGAGTTTGAGTGGGAGTTCTGTTGGAGGAGAAGGTATTGTGTGTGTTTGGTTTTGTATTGGTAGTATCTGTATGTGTAGAGGCTTGGAGGGGCTTTGTGCTGGGAGAGAAGCTGAGCCCTGGTTTGGGGGCGGGGCTTCAGTGACTAGGGGTCCTATAAAGGTAGCAGCCAGTCAGGCAGCGGCACAGGAGCTAGCAAACAGACCTGTAAACAGGGGAGTTTGAGTGGGAGTTCTGTTGGAGGAGAAGGTATTTGTGTTTTTTTTGTATTGGTAGTATCTGTATATGTAGAGGCTTGGAGGGGCTTTGTGCTGGGAGAGAAGCTGAACCCTGATTAGGGGGCGGGGCTTCACTGACGAGGGGTCCTATAAAGGTAGCAGCCAGTCAGGCAGCGGCACAGGAGCTAGCAAACAGAGCTGTAAGCAGCGGAGTTTGAGTGGGAGTTCTGTTGGAGGAGAAGGTATTTGTGTGTTTTTTTGTATTGGTAGTATCTGTATATGTAGAGGCTTGGAGGGGCTTTGTGCTGGGAGAGAAGCTGAACCCTGATTAGGGGGCGGGGCTTCACTGACTAGGGATCCTATAAAGGTAGCAGCCAGTCAGGCAGCGGAACAGACAGCTGCAGCGGCACAGGAGCTAGCAAACAGAGCTGTAAACAGGAGAGTTTGAGTGGGAGTTCTGTTGGAGGAGAAGGTATTTGTGTGTGTTTTTGTATTGGTAGTTCCTGTATGTGTAGAGGTTTGAAGGGGCTTTGTGCTGGGAGAGAAGCTGAGCCCTGATTAGGGGGCGGGGCTTCACTGACTAGGGGTCCTATAAAGCTAGCAGCCAGTCAGGCAGCGGAACAGACAGCTGCAGCGGCACAGGAGCTAGCAAACAGAGCTCTAAACAGGGGAGTTTGAGTGGGAGTTCTGTTGTAGGAGAAGGTATTTGTGTGTGTTTGGTTTTGTATTGGTAGTATCTGTATGTGTAGAGGCTTGGAGGGGCTTTGTGCTGGGAGAGAAGCTGAGCCCTGGTTTGGGGGCGGGGCTTCAGTGACTAGGGGTCCTATAAAGGTAGCAGCCAGTCAGGCAGCGGCACAGGAGCTAGCAAACAGAGCTGTAAACAGGGGAGTTTGAGTGGGAGTTCTGTTGGAGGAGATGGTATTTGTGTGTGTTTGGTTTTTTATTGGTAGTATCTGTATGTGTCGGGGTTTGGCGGAGCTTTGTGCTTGGAGAGAAGCTGAACCCTGATTAGGGGGCGGGGCTTCACTGACTAGGGGTCCTATAAAGGTAGCAGCCAGTCAGGCAGCGGCACAGACAGCTGCAGTGGCACAGGAGCTAGCAAACAGAGCTGTGAACAGGGGAGTTTGAGTGGGAGTTCTGTTGGAGGAGAAGGTATTTGTGTGTTTTTTTGTACTGGTAGTATCTGTATATGTAGAGGCTTGGAGGGGCTTTGTGCTGGGAGAGAAGCTGAACCCTGATTAGGGGGCGGGGCTTCACTGACTAGGGGTCCTATAAAGGTAGCAGCCAGTCAGGCAGCGGCACAGGAGCTAGCAAACAGAGCTGTAAGCAGGGGAGTTTGAGTGGGAGTTCTGTTGGAGGAGAAGGTATTTGTGTGTGTTTGGTTTTGTATTGGTAGTATCTGTATGTGTAGAGGCTTGGAGGGGCTTTGTGCTGGGAGAGAAGCTGAGCCCTGGTTTGGGGGCGGGGCTTCAGTGACTAGGGGTCCTATAAAGGTAGCAGCCAGTCAGGCAGCGGCACAGGAGCTAGCAAACAGACCTGTAAACAGGGGAGTTTGAGTGGGAGTTCTGTTGGAGGAGAAGGTATTTGTGTTTTTTTTGTATTGGTAGTATCTGTATATGTAGAGGCTTGGAGGGGCTTTGTGCTGGGAGAGAAGCTGAGCCCTGATTAGGGGGCGGGGCTTCACTGACGAGGGTTCCTATAAAGGGAGCAGCCAGTCAGGCAGCAACAGAGACAGCTGCAGCGGTACAGGAGCTAGCAAACAGAGCTGTAAACAGGGGAGTTTGAGTGGGACTTCTGTTGGAGGAGAAGGTATTTGTGTGTGTGTTTGGTTTTGTATTGGCAGTATCTGTATGTGTAGGGGCTTTGTGCTGGGAGAGAATCTGAGCCCTGATTAGGGGGCGGGGCTTCCCTGACTTGGGGTCCTATAAAGGTACCAACCAGTCAGGCAGCGGCACAGACAGCTGCAGCGGCACTGGAGCTAGCAAATAGAGCTGTAAACAGGGGAGTTTGAGTGGGAGTTCTGTTGGAGGAGAAGCTATTTGTGTGTGTGTTTGGTTTTGTATTGGTAGTATCTGTATGTGTAGAGGCTTGGAGGGGCTTTGTGCTGGGAGCGAAGCTGAGCCCTTATTAGGGGGCGGGGCTTCACTGACTAGGGGTCCTATAAAGGTAGCAGCCAGTCAGGCAGCGGCACAGGAGCTAGCAAACACAGCTGTAAACAGGGGAGTCTGAGTGGGAGTTCTGTTGGAGGAGAAGGCATTTGTGTGTGTGTTTGGTTTTGTATTGGTAGCATCTGTATGTGTAGGGGCTTTGTGCTGGGAGAGAAGCTGAGCCCTGATTAGGGGGCGGGGCTTCACTGACTAGGGGTCCTGTAAAGGGAGCAGCCAGTCAGGCGGCGGCACGGACAGCTGCAGGGGCACAGGAGCTAGCAAACAGAGCTGTAAACTGGGAAGTTTGAGTGGGAGTTCTGTTGGAGGAGAAGGTATTTGTGTGTGTTTGGTTTTGTGTTGGTGGTATCTGTATGTGTAGGGGCTTTGTGCTGGGAGAGAAGCTGAGCCCTGATTAGGGGGCGGGGCTTCACTGACGAGGGGTCCTATAAAGGGAGCAGCCAGTCAGGCAGCAACACAGACAGCTGCAGCGGTACAGGAGCTAGCAAACAGAGCTGTAAACAGGGGAGTTTGAGTGGGAGTTCTGTTGGAGGAGAAGGTATTTGTGTGTGTTTTTGGTTTTGTATTGGTAGTATCTGTATGTGTAGAGGCTTTGTGCTGGGAGAGAAGCTGAGCCCTGATTAGGGGGCGGGGCTTCACTGACTAGGGGTCCTATAAAGGTAGCAGCCAGTCAGGGAGCGGCACAGACAGCTGCAGCGGCACAGGACCGAGCAAACTGAGCTGTAAACAGGGGAGTTTGAGTGGGAGTTCTGTTGTAGGAGAAGGTATTTCTGTTTGTTTGGTTTTGTATTGGTAGTATCTGTATGTGTAGAGGCTTGGAGGGGCTTTGTGCTGGGAGAGAAGCTGAGCCCTGATTAGGGGGCGGGGCTTCACTGACTAGGGGTCCTATAAAGGCAGCAGTCACTCAGGCAGCGGCACAGACAGCTGCAGTGGCACAGGAGCTAGCAAAGAGAGCTGTATACAGGGGAGTTTGAGTGGGAGTTCTGTTGGAGAAGAAGGTATTTGTGTGTGTGTTTGGTTTTGTATTGTTGGTATCTGTATGTGTAGAGGCTTGGAGGGGCTTTGTGCTGGGAGAGAAGCTGAGCCCTGATTAGGGGGCGGGGCTTCACTGACGAGGGGTCCTATAAAGGGAGCAGCCAGTCAGGCAGCGACACAGACAGCTGCAGCGGTACAGGAGCTAGCAAACAGAGCTGTAAACAGGGGAGTTTGAGTGGGAGTTCTGTTGGAGGAGAAGGTATTTGTGTGTGTTTTTGGTTTTGTATTGGTAGTATCTGTATGTGTAGAGGCTTGGAGGGGCTTTGTGCTGGGAGCGAAGCTGAGCCCTGATTAGGGGGCGGGGCTTCACTGACTAGGGGTCCTATAAAGGTAGCAGCCAGTCAGGCAGCGGCACAGGAGCTGGCAAACAGAGCTGTAAACAGGGGAGTATGAGTGGGAGTTCTGTTGGAGGAGAAGGTGTTTGTGTGTGTTTGGTTTTGTATTGGTAGTATCTGTATGTGTAGAGGCTTTGTGCTGGGAGAGAAGCTGAGCCCTGATAAGGGGGCGGGGCTTCACTGACTAGGCGTCCTATAAAGGTAGCAGCCAGTCAGGCAGCGGCACAGCAGCTAGCAAACAGTGCTGTAAACACGGGAGTTTGAGTGGGAGTTCTGTTGGAGGAGAAGGTATATGTGTGTGTTTGGTTTCGTATTGGTAGTATCTGTATGTGTAGAGGCTTGGAGGGGCTTTGTGCTGGGAGAAAAGCTGAGCCCTGATTAGGGGGCGGGGCTTCACTGACTAGGGGTCCTATAAAGGTAGCAGCCAGTCAGGCAGCGGCACAGACAGCTGCAGCGGCACTGGAGCTAGCAAACAGAGCTGTAAACAGGGGAGTTTGAGAGGGAGTTCTGTTGGAGGAGAAGGCATTTGTGTGTGTGTTTGGTTTTGTATTGGTGGTATCTGTATGTGTAGAGGCTTGGAGGGGCTTTGTGCTGGGAGAGAAGCTGAGCCCTGATTAGGGGGCGGGGCTTCACTGACGAGGGTTCCTATAAAGGGAGCAGCCAGTCAGGCAGCAACAGAGACAGCTGCAGCGGTACAGGAGCTAGCAAACAGAGCTGTAAACAGGGGAGTTTGAGAGGGAGTTCTGTTGGAGGAGAAGGTATTTGTGTGTGTGTTTGGTATTGTATTGGCAGTATCTGTATGTGTAGGGGCTTTGTGCTGGGAGAAAAGCTGAGCCCTGATTAGGGGGCGGGGCTTCACTGACTAGGGGTCCTATAAAGGTAGCAGCCAGTCAGGCAGCAGCACAGGAGCTAGCAAACAGAGCTGTAAACAGGGGAGTTTGAGTGGGAGTTCTGTTGGAGGAGAAGGTATGTGTGTGTTTGGTTTTGTATTGGTAGTATCTGTATGAGTTGAGGCTTTGTGCTGGGAGAGAATCTGAGCCCTGATTAGGGGGCGGGGCTTCCCTGACTTGGGGTCCTATAAAGGTACCAACCAGTCAGGCAGCGGCACAGACAGCTGCAGCGGCACTGGAGCTAGCAAATAGAGCTGTAAACAGGGGAGTTTGAGTGGGAGTTCTGTTGGAGGAGAAATTATTTGTGTGTGTGTTTGGTTTTGTATTGGTAGTATCTGTATGTGTAGAGGCTTGGAGGGGCTTTGTGCTGGGAGCGAAGCTGAGCCCTTATTAGGGGGCGGGGCTTCACTGACTAGGGGTCCTATAAAGGTAGCAGCCAGTCAGGCAGCGGCACAGGAGCTAGCAAACAGAGCTGTAAACAGGGGAGTCTGAGTGGGAGTTCTGTTGGAGGAGAAGGTATTTGTGTGTGTGTTTGGTTTTGTATTGGTAGCATCTGTATGTGTAGGGGCTTTGTGCTGGGAGAGAAGCTGAGCCCCGATTAGGGGGCGGGGCTTCACTGACGAGGGGTCCTATAAAGGGAGCAGCCAGTCAGGCAGCAACACAGACAGCTGCAGCGGTACAGGAGCTAGCAAACAGAGCTGTAAACAGGGGAGTTTGAGTGGGACTTCTGTTGGAGGAGAAGGTATTTGTGTGTGTTTTTGGTTTTGTATTGGTAGTATCTGTATGTGTAGAGGCTTTGTGCTGGGAGAGAAGCTGAGCCCTGATTAGGGGGCGGGGCTTCACTGACTAGGGGTCCTATAAAGGTAGCAGCCAGTCAGGGAGCGGCACAGACAGCTGCAGCGGCACAGGAGCGAGCAAACTGAGCTGTAAACAGGGGAGTTTGAGTGGGAGTTCTGTTGTAGGAGAAGGTATTTCTGTTTGTTTGGTTTTGTATTGGTAGTATCTGTATGTGTAGAGGCTTGGAGGGGCTTTGTGCTGGGAGAGAAGCTGAGCCCTGATTAGGGGGCGGGGCTTCACTGACTAGGGGTCCTATAAAGGCAGCAGTCACTCAGGCAGCGGCACAGACAGCTGCAGTGGCACAGGAGCTAGCAAAGAGAGCTGTAAACAGGGGAGTTTGAGTGGGAGTTCTGTTGGAGAAGAAGGTATTTGTGTGTGTGTTTGGTTTTGTATTGTTGGTATCTGTATGTGTAGAGGCTTGGAGGGGCTTTGTGCTGGGAGAGAAGCTGAGCCCTGATTAGGGGGCGGGGCTTCACTGACGAGGGGTCCTATAAAGGGAGCAGCCAGTCAGGCAGCGACACAGACAGCTGCAGCAGTACAGGAGCTAGCAAACAGAGCTGTAAACAGGGGAGTTTGAGTGGGAGTTCTGTTGGAGGAGAAGGTATTTGTGTGTGTTTTTGGTTTTGTATTGGTAGTATCTGTATGTGTAGAGGCTTGGAGGGGCTTTGTGCTGGGAGCGAAGCTGAGCCCTGATTAGGGGGCGGGGCTTCACTGACTAGGGGTCCTATAAAGGTAGCAGCCAGTCAGGCAGCGGCACAGGAGCTAGCAAACAGAGCTGTAAACAGGGGAGTATGAGTGGGAGTTCTGTTGGAGGAGAAGGTGTTTGTGTGTGTTTGGTTTTGTATTGGTAGTATCTGTATGTGTAGAGGCTTTGTGCTGCGAGAGAAGCTGAGTCCTGATAAGGGGGCGGGGCTTCACTGACTAGGCGTCCTATAAAGGTAGCAGCCAGTCAGGCAGCGGCACAGCAGCTAGCAAACAGTGCTGTAAACACGGGAGTTTGAGTGGGAGTTCTGTTGGAGGAGAAGGTATATGTGTGTGTTTGGTTTCGTATTGGTAGTATTTGTATGTGTAGAGGCTTGGAGGGGCTTTGTGCTGGGAGAGAAGCTGAGCCCTTATTAGGGGGCGGGACTTCCCTGACTAGGGGTCCTATAAAGCTAGCATCCAGTCAGGCAGCAGCACAGGAGCTAGCAAACAGTGCTGTAAACACGGGAGTTTGAGTGGGAGTTCTGTTGGAGGAGAAGGTATTTGTGTGTGTTTGGTTTTGTATTGGTGGCATCTGTATGTGTAGGGGCTTTTTGCTGGGAGAGAAGCTGAGCCCTGATTAGGGGGCGGGGCTTCACTGACTAGGGGTCCTATAAAGGTAGCAGCCAGTCAGGCAGCGGCACAGCAGCTAGCAAACAGTGCTGTAAACACGGGAGTTTGAGTGGGAGTTCTGTTGGAGGAGAAGGTATATGTGTGTGTTTGGTTTCGTATTGGTAGTATTTGTATGTGTAGAGGCTTGGAGGGGCTTTGTGCTGGGAGAGAAGCTGAGCCCTTATTAGGGGGCGGGACTTCCCTGACTAGGGGTCCTATAAGGGCAGCAGCCAGTCAGGCAGCGGCACAGACAGCTGCAGCGGCACTGGAGCTAGCAAATAGAGCTGTAAACAGGGGAGTTTGAGTCGGAGTTCTGTTGGAGGAGAAGCTATTTGTGTGTGTGTTTGGTATTGTATTGGCAGTATCTGTATGTGTAGGGGCTTTGTGCTGGGAGAAAAGCTGAGCCCTGATTAGGGGGCGGGGCTTCACTGACTAGGGGTCCTATAAAGGTAGCAGCCAGTCAGGCAGCAGCACAGGAGCTAGCAAACAGAGCTGTAAACAGGGGAGTTTGAGTGGGAGTTCTGTTGGAGGAGAAGGTATGTGTGTGTTTGGTTTTGTATTGGTAGTATCTGTATGAGTTGAGGCTTTGTGCTGGGAGAGAATCTGAGCCCTGATTAGGGGGCGGGGCTTCCCTGACTTGGGGTCCTATAAAGGTACCAACCAGTCAGGCAGCGGCACAGACAGCTGCAGCGGCACTGGAGCTAGCAAATAGAGCTGTAAACAGGGGAGTTTGAGTGGGAGTTCTGTTGGAGGAGAAGCTATTTGTGTGTGTGTTTGGTTTTGTATTGGTAGTATCTGTATGTGTAGAGGCTTGGAGGGGCTTTGTGCTGGGAGCGAAGCTGAGCCCTTATTAGGGGGCGGGGCTTCACTGACTAGGGGTCCTATAAAGGTAGCAGCCAGTCAGGCAGCGGCACAGGAGCTAGCAAACAGAGCTGTAAACAGGGGAGTCTGAGTGGGAGTTCTGTTGGAGGAGAAGGCATTTGTGTGTGTGTTTGGTTTTGTATTGGTAGCATCTGTATGTGTAGGGGCTTTGTGCTGGGAGAGAAGCTGAGCCCTGATTAGGGGGCGGGGCTTCACTGACTAGGGGTCCTATAAAGGTAGCAGCCAGTCAGGCAGCGTCACAGACAGCTGCAGGGGCACAGGAGCTAGCAAACAGAGCTGTAAACTGGGAAGTTTGAGTGGGAGTTCTGTTGGAGGAGAAGGTATTTGTGTGTGTTTGGTTTTGTGTTGGTGGTATCTGTATGTGTAGGGGCTTTGTGCTGGGAGAGAAGCTGAGCCCCGATTAGGGGGCGGGGCTTCACTGACGAGGGGTCCTATAAAGGGAGCAGCCAGTCAGGCAGCAACACAGACAGCTGCAGCGGTACAGGAGCTAGCAAACAGAGCTGTAAACAGGGGAGTTTGAGTGGGACTTCTGTTGGAGGAGAAGGTATTTGTGTGTGTGTTTGGTATTGTATTGGTAGTATCTGTATGAGTAGAGGCTTGGAGGGGCTTTGTGCTGGGAGCGAAGCTGAGCCCTGATTAGGGGGCGGGGCTTCACTGACTAGGGGTCCTAAAAAGGTAGCAGCCAGTCAGGCAGCGGCACAGGAGCTAGCAAACAGAGCTGTAAACAGGGGAGTTTGAGTGGGACTTCTGTTGGAAGAGAAGGTATTTGTGTGTGTGTTTGGTTTTGTATTGGTAGTATCTGTATGTGTAGGGGCTTTGTGCTGGGAGAAAAGCTGAGCCCTGATTAGGGGGCGGGGTTTCACTGACTACGGGTCCTATAAAGGTAGCAGCCAGTCAGGCAGCGGCACAGGAGCTAGCAAACAGAGCTGTAAACAGGGGAGTCTGAGTGGGAGTTCTGTTGGAGGAGAAGGCATTTGTGTGTGTGTTTGGTTTTGTATTGGTAGCATCTGTATGTGTAGGGGCTTTGTGCTGGGAGAGAAGCTGAGCCCTGATTAGGGGGCGGGGCTTCACTGACTAGGGGTCCTGTAAAGGGAGCAGCCAGTCAGGCGGCGGCACGGACAGCTGCAGGGGCACAGGAGCTAGCAAACAGAGCTGTAAACTGGGAAGTTTGAGTGGGAGTTCTGTTGGAGGAGAAGGTATTTGTGTGTGTTTGGTTTTGTGTTGGTGGTATCTGTATGTGTAGGGGCTTTGTGCTGGGAGAGAAGCTGAGCCCTGATTAGGGGGCGGGGCTTCACTGACGAGGGGTCCTATAAAGGGAGCAGCCAGTCAGGCAGCAACACAGACAGCTGCAGCGGTACAGGAGCTAGCAAACAGAGCTGTAAACAGGGGAGTTTGACTGGGACTTCTGTTGGAGGAGAAGGTATTTGTGTGTGTGTTTGGTATTGTATTGGTAGTATCTGTATGAGTAGAGGCTTGGAGGGGCTTTGTGCTGGGAGCGAAGCTGAGCCCTGATTAGGGGGCGGGGCTTCACTGACTAGGGGTCCTATAAAGGTAGCAGCCAGTCAGGCAGCAGCACAGGAGCTAGCAAACAGTGCAGTAAACACGGGAGTTTGAGTGGGAGTTCTGTTGGAGGAGAAGGTATTTGTGTGTGTTTGGTTTTGTATTGGTGGCATCTGTATGTGTAGGGGCTTTTTGCTGGGAGAGAAGCTGAGCCCTGATTAGGGGGCGGGGCTTCACTGACTAGGGGTCCTATAAAGGTAGCAGCCAGTCAGGCAGGGGCACAGACAGCTGCAGCGGCACTGGAGCTAGCAAACAGAGCTGTAAACAGGGGAGTTTGAGAGGGAGTTCTGTTGGAGGAGAAGGCATTTGTGTGTGTTTGGTTTTGTATTGGTGGTATCTGTATGTGTAGAGGCTTGGAGGGGCTTTGTGCTGGGAGAGAAGCTGAGCCCTGATTAGGGGGCGGGGCTTCACTGACGAGGGTTCCTATAAAGGGAGCAGCCAGTCAGGCAGCAACACAGACAGCTGCAGCGGTACAGGAGCTAGCAAACAGAGCTGTAAACAGGGGAGTTTGAGTGGGACTTCTGTTGGAGGAGAAGGTATTTGTGTGTGTGTTTGGTATTGTATTGGCAGTATCTGTATGTGTAGGGGCTTTGTGCTGGGAGAAAAGCTGAGCCCTGATTAGGGGGCGGGGCTTCACTGACTAGGGGTCCTATAAAGGTAGCAGCCAGTCAGGCAGCGGCACAGACAGCTGCATTGGCACAGGAGCTAGCAAACAGGGGAGTTTGAGTGGGAGTTCTGTTGGAGGAGAAGCTATTTGTGTGTGTTTGGTTTTGTATTGTTGGTATCTGTATGTGTAGAGGCTTGGAGGGGCTTTGTGCTGGGAGAGAAGCTGAGCCCTGATTAGGGGGCGGGGCTTCACTGACGAGGGGTCCTATAAAGGGAGCAGCCAGTCAGGCAGCGACACAGACAGCTGCAGCGGTACAGGAGCTAGCAAACAGAGCTGTAAACAGGGGAGTTTGAGTGGGAGTTCTGTTGGAGGAGAAGGTATTTGTGTGTGTTTTTGGTTTTGTATTGGTAGTATCTGTATGTGTAGAGGCTTTGTGCTGGGAGAGAAGCTGAGCCCTGATTAGGGGGCGGGGCTTCACTGACTAGGGGTCCTATAAAGGTAGCAGCCAGTCAGGGAGCGGCACAGACAGCTGCAGCGGCACAGGAGCGAGCAAACTGAGCTGTAAACAGGGGAGTTTGAGTGGGAGTTCTGTTGTAGGAGAAGGTATTTCTGTTTGTTTGGTTTTGTATTGGTAGTATCTGTATGTGTAGAGGCTTGGAGGGGCTTTGTGCTGGGAGAGAAGCTGAGCCCTGATTAGGGGGCGGGGCTTCACTGACTAGGGGTCCTATAAAGGCAGCAGTCACTCAGGCAGCGGCACAGACAGCTGCAGTGGCACAGGAGCTAGCAAAGAGAGCTGTAAACAGGGGAGTTTGAGTGGGAGTTCTGTTGGAGAAGAAGGTATTTGTGTGTGTGTTTGGTTTTGTATTGTTGGTATCTGTATGTGTAGAGGCTTGGAGGGGCTTTGTGCTGGGAGAGAAGCTGAGCCCTGATTAGGGGGCGGGGCTTCACTGACGAGGGGTCCTATAAAGGGAGCAGCCAGTCAGGCAGCGACACAGACAGCTGCAGCGGTACAGGAGCTAGCAAACAGAGCTGTAAACAGGGGAGTTTGAGTGGGAGTTCTGTTGGAGGAGAAGGTATTTGTGTGTGTTTTTGGTTTTGTATTGGTAGTATCTGTATGTGTAGAGGCTTGGAGGGGCTTTGTGCTGGGAGCGAAGCTGAGCCGTGATTAGGGGGCGGGGCTTCACTGACTAGGGGTCCTATAAAGGTAGCAGCCAGTCAGGCAGCGGCACAGGAGCTAGCAAACAGAGCTGTAAACAGGGGAGTATGAGTGGGAGTTCTGTTGGAGGAGAAGGTGTTTGTGTGTGTTTGGTTTTGTATTGGTAGTATCTGTATGTGTAGAGGCTTTGTGCTGGGAGAGAAGCTGAGCCCTGATAAGGGGGCGGGGCTTCACTGACTAGGCGTCCTATAAAGGTAGCAGCCAGTCAGGCAGCGGCACAGCAGCTAGCAAACAGTGCTGTAAACACGGGAGTTTGAGTGGGAGTTCTGTTGGAGGAGAAGGTATATGTGTGTGTTTGGTTTCGTATTGGTAGTATCTGTATGTGTAGAGGCTTGGAGGGGCTTTGTGCTGGGAGAAAAGCTGAGCCCTGATTAGGGGGCGGGGCTTCACTGACTAGGGGTCCTATAAAGGTAGCAGCCAGTCAGGCAGCAGCACAGGAGCTAGCAAACAGAGCTGTAAACAGGGGAGTTTGAGTGGGAGTTCTGTTGGAGGAGATGGTATGTGTGTGTTTGGTTTTGTATTGGTAGTATCTGTATGAGTAGAGGCTTTGTGCTGGGAGTGAATCTGAGCCCTGATTAGGGGGCGGGGCTTCCCTGACTTGGGGTCCTATAAAGGTACCAACCAGTCAGGCAGCGGCACAGACAGCTGCAGCGGCACTGGAGCTAGCAAATAGAGCTGTAAACAGGGGAGTTTGAGTGGGAGTTCTGTTGGAGGAGAAGCTATTTGTGTGTGTTTGGTTTTGTGTTGGTGGTATCTGTATGTGTAGGGGCTTTGTGCTGGGAGAGAAGCTGAGCCCTGATTAGGGGGCGGGGCTTCACTGACTAGGGGTCCTATAAAGGTAGCAGCCAGTCAGGCAGCGGCACAGGAGCTAGCAAACAGAGCTGTAAACAGGGGAGTCTGAGTGGGAGTTCTGTTGGAGGAGAAGGCATTTGTGTGTGTGTTTGGTTTTGTATTGGTAGCATCTGTATGTGTAGGGGCTTTGTGCTGGGAGAGAAGCTGAGCCCTGATTAGGGGGCGGGGCTTCACTGACTAGGGGTCCTACAAAGGTAGCAGCCAGTCAGGCAGCGTCACAGACAGCTGCAGGGGCACAGGAGCTAGCAAACAGAGCTGTAAACTGGGAAGTTTGAGTGGGAGTTCTGTTGGAGGAGAAGGTATTTGTGTGTGTTTGGTTTTGTGTTGGTGGTATCTGTATGTGTAGGGGCTTTGTGCTGGGAGAGAAGCTGAGCCCTGATTAGGGGGCGGGGCTTCACTGACGAGGGGTCCTATAAAGGGAGCAGCCAGTCAGGCAGCGACACAGACAGCTGCAGCGGTACAGGAGCTAGCAAACAGAGCTGTAAACAGTGGAGTTTGAGTGGGAGTTCTGTTGGAGGAGAAGGTATTTGTGTGTGTTTTTGGTTTTGTATTGGTAGTATCTGTATGTGCAGAGGCTTGGAGGGGCTTTGTGCTGGGAGCGAAGCTGAGCCCTGATTAGGGGGCGGGGCTTCACTGACTAGGGGTCCTATAAAGGTAGCAGCCAGTCAGGCAGCGGCACAGGAGCTAGCAAACAGAGCTGTAAACAGGGGAGTTTGAGTGGGACTTCTGTTGGAAGAGAAGGTATTTGTGTGTGTGTTTGGTTTTGTATTGGTAGTATCTGTATGTGTAGGGGCTTTGTGCTGGGAGAAAAGCTGAGCCCTGATTAGGGGGCGGGGTTTCACTGACTACGGGTCCTATAAAGGTAGCAGCCAGTCAGGGAGCGGCACAGACAGCTGCAGCGGCACAGGAGCGAGCAAACTGAGCTGTAAACAGGGGAGTTTGAGTGGGAGTTCTGTTGTAGGAGAAGATATTTCTGTTTGTTTGGTTTTGTATTGGTAGTATCTGTATGTGTAGAGGCTTGGAGGGGCTTTGTGCTGGGAGAGAAGCTGAGCCCTGATTAGGGAGCGGGGCTTCACTGACTAGGGGTCCTATGAAGGTGGCAGCCAGTCAGGCAGCGGCACAGGAGCTAGCAAACAGAGCTGTAAACAGGGGAGTTTGAGTGGGAGTTCTGTTGGAGGAGAAGGTATTTGTGTGTGTTTGGTTTTGTTTTGGTAGTATCTGTATGTGTAGGGGCTTTGTGCTGGGAGAGAAGCTGAGCCCTGATTAGGGGGCGGGGCTTCACTGACCAGGGGTCCTATAAAGGGAGCAGCCAGTCAGGCAGCGGCACAGACAGCTGCAGTGGCACAGGAGCTTGCAAACTGAGCTGTAAACAGGGGAGTTTGAGTGGGAGTTCTGTTGGAGGAGAAGGTATTTGTGTGTGTTTGGTTTTGTGTTGGTGGTATCTGTATGTGTAGGGGCTTTGTGCTGGGAGAGAAGCTGAGCCCTGATTAGGGTTCGGGGCTTCACTGACTAGGGGTCCTATAAGGGCAGCAGCCAGTCAGGCAGCGGCACAGACAGCTGCAGTGGCACAGGAGCTAGCAAACAGAGCTCTAAACAGCGGAGTTTGAGTGGGAGTTCTGTTGGAGGAGAAGGTATTTGTGTGTGTGTTTGGTTTTGTATTGGTAGTATCTGTATGTGTAGAGGCTTGGAGGGGCTTTGTGCTGGGAGCGGAGCTGAGCCCTGATTAGGGGGCGGGGCTTCACTGACTAGGGGTCCTATGAAGGTAGCAGCCAGTCAGGCAGCGGCACAGGAGTTAGCAAACAGAGCTGTAAACACGTGAGTTTGAGTGGGAGTTCTTTTGGAAGAGAAGGTATGTGTGTGTGTTTGGTTTTGTATTGGTGGTATCTGTATGTGCAGGGGCTTTGTGCTGGGAGAAGGTATTTGTGTGTTTTTTTGTATTGGTAGTATCTGTATGTGTAGAGGCTTGGAGGGGCTTTGTGCTGGGAGAGAAGCTGGGCCCTGATTAGGGGGCGGGGCTTCACTGACTAGGTGTCCTATAAAGGGAGCAGCCAGTCAGGCAGTGGCACAGACAGCTGCAGCGGCACAGGAGCTAGCAAACAGAGTTGTAAACAGGGGAGTTTGAGTGCGAGTTCTGTTGGAGGAGAAGGTATTTGTGTGTGTTTTTGTATTGGTAGTATCTGTATGTGTAGAGGCTTGGAGGGGCTAGGTGCTGCGAGAGAAGCTGAGCCCTGATTAGGGGGCGGGGCTTCACTGACTAGGGGTCCTATAAAGGTAGCAGCCAGTCAGGCAGCGGCACAGGAGCTAGCAAACAGAGCTGTAAACAGGGGAATTTGAGTGGGAGTTCTGTTGGAGGAGAAGGTATTTGTGTGTGTTTTTGTATTCGTATTATCTGTATGTGTAGAGGCTTGGAGGGGCTTTGTGATGGGAGAGAAGCTGGGCCCTGATTAGGGGGCGGGGCTTCACTGATTAGCGGTCCTATAAAGGTAGCAGCCAGTCAGGCAGCGGCACAGACAGCTGCAGTGGCACAGCAGCTAGCAAACAGAGCTGTAAAGAGGGGAGTTTGAGTGGGAGTTCTGTTGGAGGAGAAGGTATTTGTGTGTTTTTTTGTATTGGTAGTATCTGTATATGTAGAGGCTTGGAGGGGCTTTGTGCTGGGAGAGAAGCTGAGCCCTGATCAGGGGGCGGGGCTTCACTGACTAGGGGTCCTATAAAGGTAGGAGCCAGTCAGACAGCGGCACAGGAGCTAGCAAACAGAGCTGTAAGCAGGGGAGTTTGAGTGGGAGTTCTGTTGGAGGAGAAGGTATTTGTGTGTTTTTTTGTATTGGTAGTATCTGTATATGTAGAGGCTTGGAGGGGCTTTGTGCTGGGAGAGAAGCTGAACCCTGATTAGGGGGCGGGGCTTCACTGACTAGGGGTCCTATAAAGGTAGCAGCCAGTCAGGCAGCGGAACAGACAGCTGCAGCGGCACAGGAGCTAGCAAACAGAGCTCTCAACAGGGGAGTTTGAGTGGGAGTTCTGTTGGAGGAGAAGGTATTTGTGTGTGTTTTTGTATTGGTAGTATCTGTATGTGTAGAGGCTTGGAGGGGCTAGGTGCTGCGAGAGAAGCTGAGCCCTGATTAGGGGGCGGGGCTTCACTGACTAGGGGTCCTATAAAGCTAGCTGCCAGTCAGGCAGCGGCACAGGAGCTAGCAAACAGAGCTGTAAACAGGGGAGTTTGAGTGGGAGTTCTGTTGGAGGAGAACGTATTTGTGTGTGTTTGGTTTTGTATTGGTAGTATCTGTATGTGTAGAGGCTTGGAGAGGCTTTGTGCTGGGAGAGAAGCTGAACCCTGATTAGGGGGCGGGGCTTCACTGACTAGGGGTCCTATAAAGGTAGCAGCCAGTCAGGCAGCGGAACAGACAGCTGCAGTGGCACAGGAGCTAGCAAACAGAGCTGTGAACAGGGGCGTTTGAGTGGGAGTTCTGTTGGAGGAGAAGGTATTTGTGTGTGTTTGGTTTTGTATTGGTAGTATCTGTATGTGTAGGGGCTTGGAGGGGCTCTGTGCTGGGAGAGAAGCTGAGCCCTGATTAGGGGGCGGGGCTTCACTGACTAGGGGTCCTATAAAGGTACCAGCCAGTCAGGCAGCGGCACAGGAGCTAGCAAACAGAGCTGTAAACAGGGGAGTTTGAGTGGGAGTTCTGTTGGAGGAGAAGGTATTTGTGTGTGTTTTTGTATTGGTATTATCTGTATGTGTAGAGGCTTGGAGGGGCTTTGTGCTGGGAGAGAAGCTGGGCCCTGATTAGGGGGCGGGGCTTCACTGACTAGGTGTCCTATAAAGGGAGCAGCCAGTCAGGCAGCGGCACAGACAGCTGCAGCGGCACAGGAGCTAGCAAACTGAGCTGTAAACAGGGGGGTTTGAGTTGGAGTTCTTTTGGAGGAGAAGGTATTTGTGTGTGTTTTTGTATTGGTATTATCTGTATGTGTTGAGGCTTGGAGGGGCTTTGTGATGGGAGAGAAGCTGGGCCCTGATTAGGGGGCGGGGCTTCACTGATTAGGGGTCCTATAAAGGGAGCAGCCAGTCAGGCAGCGGCACAGACAGCTGCAGTGGCACAGGAGCTAGCAAAGAGAGCTGTAAAGAGGGGAGTTTGAGTGGGAGTTCTGTTGGAGGAGAAGGTATTTGTGTGTTTTTTTGTATTGGTAGTATCTGTATATGTAGAGGCTTGGAGGGGCTCTGTGCTGGGAGAGAAGCTGAGCCCTGATTAGGGGGCGGGGCTTCACTGACTAGGCGTCCTATAAAGGTACCAGCCAGTCAGGCAGCGGCACAGGAGCTAGCAAACAGAGCTGTAAACAGGGGAGTTTGAGTGGGAGTTCTGTTGGAGGAGATGGTATTTGTGTGTGTTTGGTTTTTTATTGGTAGTATCTGTATGTGTCGGGGTTTGGCGGAGCTTTGTGCTTGGAGAGAAGCTGAACCCTGATTAGGGGGCGGGGCTTCACTGACTAGGGGTCCTATAAAGGTAGCAGCCAGTCAGGCAGCGGCACAGACAGCTGCAGCGGCACAGGAGCTAGCAAACAGAGCTCTAAACAGGGGAGTTTGAGTGGGAGTTCTGTTGGAGGAGAAGGTATTTGTGTGTGTTTGGTTTTGTATTGGTAGTATCTGTATGTGTAGAGGCTTGGAGGGGCTTTGTGCTGGCAGAGAAGCTGAACCCTGATTAGGGGGCGGGGCTTCACTGACTAGGGGTCCTATAAAGGTAGCAGCCAGTCAGGCAGCGGCACAGGAGCTAGCAAACAGAGCTGTAAGCAGGGGAGTTTGAGTGGGAGTTCTGTTGGAGGAGAAGGTATTTGTGTGTTTTTTTGTATTGGTAGTATCTGTATATGTAGAGGCTTGGAGGGGCTTTGTGCTGGGAGAGAAGCTGAGCCCTGATTAGGGGGCGGGGCTTCACTGACTAGGGGTCCTATAAAGGTAGCAGCCAGTCAGGCAGCGGCACAGGAGCTAGCAAACAGAGCTGTGAACAGGGGAGTTTGAGTGGGAGTTCTGTTGGAGGAGAAGGTATTTGTGTGTGTTTTTGTATTGGTAGTATCTGTATGTGTAGAGGCTTGGAGTGGCTAGGTGCTGCGAGAGAAGCTGAGCCCTGATTAGGGGGCGGGGCTTCACTGACTAGGGGTCCTATAAAGGTAGCAGCCAGTCAGGCAGCGGCACAGGAGCTAGCAAACAGAGCTGTGAACAGGGGCGTTTGAGTGGGAGTTCTGTTGGAGGAGAAGGTATTTGTGTGTTTTTTTGTATTGGTAGTATCTGTGTATGTAGAGGCTTGGAGGGGCTTTGTGTTGGGAGAGAAGCTGAGCCCTGATTAGGGGGCGGGGCTTCACTGACTAGGGGTCCTATAAAGGTAGCAGCCAGTCAGGCAGCGGAACAGACAGCTGCAGTGGCACAGGAGCTAGCAAACAGAGCTGTGAACAGGGGCGTTTGAGTGGGAGTTCTGTTGGAGGAGAACGTATTTGTGTGTTTTTTTGTATTGGTAGTATCTGTATATGTAGAGGCTTGGAGGGGCTTTGTGCTGGGAGAGAAGCTGAGCCCTGATTAGGGGGCGGGGCTTCACTGACTAGGGGTCCTATAAAGGTAGCAGCCAGTCAGGCAGCGGAACAGACAGCTGCAGTGGCACAGGAGCTAGCAAACAGAGCTGTGAACAGGGGCGTTTGAGTGGGAGTTCTGTTGGAGGAGAAGGTATTTGTGTGTGTTTTTGTATTGGTATTATCTGTATGTGTAGAGGCTTGGAGGGGCTTTGTGCTGGGAGAGAAGCTGGGCCCTGATTAGGGGGCGGGGCTTCACTGATTAGGGGTCCTAGAAAGGGAGCAGCCAGTCAGGCAGCGGCACAGACAGCTGCAGTGGCACAGGAGCTAGCAAACAGAGCTGTAAAGAGGGGAGTTTGAGTGGGAGTTCTGTTGGAGGAGAACGTATTTGTGTGTGTTTTTGTATTGGTATTATCTGTATGTGTAGAGGCTTGGAGGGGCTTTGTGCTGGGAGAGAAGCTGAGCCCTGATTAGGGGGCGGGGCTTCACTGACTAGGGGTCCTATAAAGGTAGCAGCCAGTCAGGCAGCGGCACAGGAGCTAGCAAACAGAGCTGTGAACAGGGGAGTTTGAGTGGGAGTTCTGTTGGAGGAGAAGGTATTTGTGTGTGTTTTTGTATTGGTAGTATCTGTATGTGTAGAGGCCTGGAGGGGCTAGGTGCTGCGAGAGAGGCTGAGCCCTGATTAGGGGGCGGGGCTTCACTGACTAGGGGTCCTATAAAGGTAGCAGCCAGTCAGGCAGCGGCACAGGAGCTAGCAAACAGAGCTGTAAACAGGGGAGTTTGAGTGGGAGTTGTTGGAGGAGATGGTATTTGTGTGTGTTTGGTTTTTTATTGGGAGTACCTGTATGTGTCGGGGTTTGGCGGAGCTTTGTGCTTGGAGAGAAGCTGAACCCTGATTAGGGGGCGGGGCTTCACTGACTAGGGGTCCTATAAAGGTAGCAGCCAGTCAGGCAGCGGAACAGACAGCTGCAGTGGCACAGGAGCTAGCAAACAGAGCTGTGAACAGGGGCGTTTGAGTGGGAGTTCTGTTGGAGGAGAAGGTATTTGTGTGTGTTTGGTTTTGTATTGGTAGTATCTGTATGTGTAGAGGCTTGGAGGGGCTTTGTGCTGGCAGAGAAGCTGAACCCTGATTAGGGGGCGGGGCTTCACTGACTAGGGGTCCTATAAAGGTAGCAGCCAGTCAGGCAGCGGCACAGGAGCTAGCAAACAGAGCTGTAAGCAGGGGAGTTTGAGTGGGAGTTCTGTTGGAGGAGAAGGTATTTGTGTGTGTTTGGTTTTGTATTGGTAGCATCTGTATGTGTAGAGGCTTGGAGGGGCTTTGTGCTGGGAGAGAAGCTGAGCCCTGGTTTGGGGGCGGGGCTTCAGTGACTAGGGGTCCTATAAAGGTAGCAGCCAGTCAGGCAGCGGCACAGGAGCTAGCAAACAGACCTGTAAACAGGGGAGTTTGAGTGGGAGTTCTGTTGGAGGAGAACGTATTTGTGTGTGTTTTTGTATTGGTAGTATCTGTATGTGTAGAGGCTTGGAGGGGCTTTGTGCTGGGAGAGAAGCTGAGCCCTGATTAGGGGGCGGGGCTCCACTGACTAGGGGTCCTATAAAGCTAGCTGCCTGTCAGGCAGCGGCACAGGAGCTAGCAAACAGAGCTCTAAACAGGGGAGTTTGAGTGGGAGTTCTGTTGGACGAGAAGGTATTTGTGTGTGTTTGGTTTTGTATTGGTAGTATCGGTATGTGTAGAGGCTTGGAGGGGCTTTGTGCTGGGAGAGAAGCTGAGCCCTGATTAGGGGGCGGGGCTTCACTGACTAGGGGTCCTATAAAGGTAGCAGCCAGTCAGGCAGCGGAACAGACAGCTGCAGTGGCACAGGAGCTAGCAAACAGAGCTGTGAACAGGGGCGTTTGAGTGGGAGTTCTGTTGGAGGAGAAGGTATTTGTGTGTGTTTTTGTATTGGTATTATCTGTATGTGTAGAGGCTTGGAGGGGCTAGGTGCTGTGAGAGAAGCTGAGCCCTGATTAGGGGCGGGGCTTCACTGACTAGGGGTCCTATAAAGGTAGCAGCCAGTCAGGCAGCGGCACAGACAGCTGCAGTGGCACAGGAGCTAGCAAACAGAGCTGTGAACAGGGGAGTTTGAGTGGGAGTTCTGTTGGAGGAGAAGGTATTCGTGTGTTTTTTTGTATTGGTAGTATCTGTATATGTAGAGGCTTGGAGGGGCTTTGTGCTGGGAGAGAAGCTGAGCCCTGATTAGGGGGCGGGGCTTCACTGACTAGGGGTCCTATAAAGGTAGCAGCCAGTCAGGCAGCGGCACAGGAGCTAGCAAACAGAGCTGTGAACAGGGGAGTTTGAGTGGGAGTTCTGTTGGAGGAGAAGGTATTTGTGTGTGTTTTTGTATTGGTAGTATCTGTATGTGTAGAGGCTTGGAGGGGCTAGGTGCTGTGAGAGAAACTGAGCCCTGATTAGGGGGCGGGGCTTCACTGACTAGGGGTCCTATAAAGGTTGGAGCCAGTCAGGCAGCGGCACAGGAGCTAGCAAACAGAGCTGTAAGCAGGGGAGTTTGAGTGGGAGTTCTTTTGGAGGAGAAGGTATTTGTGTGTTTTGTATTGGTATTATCTGCATGTGTAGAGGCTTGGAGGGGCTTTGTGCTGGGAGAGAAGCTGAGCCCTGATTAGGGGGCGGGGCTTCACTGACTAGGGGTCCTATAAAGCTAGCTGCCAGTCAGGCAGCGGCACAGGAGCTAACAAACAGAGCTGTAAACAGGGGAGTTTGAGTGGGAGTTCTGTTGGAGGAGATGGTATTTGTGTGTGTTTGGTTTTTTATTGGTAGTATCTGTATGTGTCGGGGTTTGGCGGAGCTTTGTGCTTGGAGAGAAGCTGAACCCTGATTAGGGGGCGGGGCTTCACTGACTAGGGGTCCTATAAAGGTAGCAGCCAGTCAGGCAGCGGCACAGACAGCTGCAGCGGCACAGGAGCTAGCAAACAGAGCTCTAAACAGGGGAGTTTGAGTGGGAGTTCTGTTGGAGGAGAAGGTATTTGTGTGTGTTTGGTTTTGTATTGGTAGTATCTGTATGTGTAGAGGCTTGGAGGGGCTTTGTGCTGGCAGAGAAGCTGAACCCTGATTAGGGGGCGGGGCTTCACTGACTAGGGGTCCTATAAAGGTAGCAGCCAGTCAGGCAGCGGCACAGGAGCTAGCAAACAGAGCTGTAAGCAGGGGAGTTTGAGTGGGAGTTCTGTTGGAGGAGAAGGTATTTGTGTGTGTTTGGTTTTGTATTGGTAGTATCTGTATGTGTAGAGGCTTGGAGGGGCTTTGTGCTGGGAGAGAAGCTGAGCCCTGGTTTGGGGGCGGGGCTTCAGTGACTAGGGGTCCTATAAAGGTAGGAGCCAGTCAGGCAGCGGCACAGGAGCTAGCAAACAGACCTGTAAACAGGGGAGTTTGAGTGGGAGTTCTGTTGGAGGAGAACGTATTTGTGTGTGTTTTTGTATTGGTAGTATCTGTATGTGTAGAGGCTTGGAGGGGCTTTGTGCTGGGAGAGAAGCTGAGCCCTGATTAGGGGGCGGGGCTCCACTGACTAGGGGTCCTATAAAGCTAGCTGCCTGTCAGGCAGCGGCACAGGAGCTAGCAAACAGAGCTCTAAACAGGGGAGTTTGAGTGGGAGTTCTGTTGGACGAGAAGGTATTTGTGTGTGTTTGGTTTTGTATTGGTAGTATCGGTATGTGTAGAGGCTTGGAGGGGCTTTGTGCTGGGAGAGAAGCTGAGCCCTGATTAGGGGGCGGGGCTTCACTGACTAGGGGTCCTATAAAGGTAGCAGCCAGTCAGGCAGCGGAACAGACAGCTGCAGTGGCACAGGAGCTAGCAAACAGAGCTGTGAACAGGGGCGTTTGAGTGGGAGTTCTGTTGGAGGAGAAGGTATTTGTGTGTGTTTTTGTATTGGTATTATCTGTATGTGTAGAGGCTTGGAGGGGCTAGGTGCTGTGAGAGAAGCTGAGCCCTGATTAGGGGCGGGGCTTCACTGACTAGGGGTCCTATAAAGGTAGCAGCCAGTCAGGCAGCGGCACAGACAGCTGCAGTGGCACAGGAGCTAGCAAACAGAGCTGTGAACAGGGGAGTTTGAGTGGGAGTTCTGTTGGAGGAGAAGGTATTTGTGTGTTTTTTTGTATTGGTAGTATCTGTATATGTAGAGGCTTGGAGGGGCTTTGTGCTGGGAGAGAAGCTGAGCCCTGATTAGGGGGCGGGGCTTCACTGACTAGGGGTCCTATAAAGGTAGCAGCCAGTCAGGCAGCGGCACAGGAGCTAGCAAACAGAGCTGTGAACAGGGGAGTTTGAGTGGGAGTTCTGTTGGAGGAGAAGGTATTTGTGTGTGTTTTTGTATTGGTAGTATCTGTATGTGTAGAGGCTTGGAGTGGCTAGGTGCTGCGAGAGAAGCTGAGCCCTGATTAGGGGGCGGGGCTTCACTGACTAGGGGTCCTATAAAGGTAGCAGCCAGTCAGGCAGCGGCACAGGAGCTAGCAAACAGAGCTGTGAACAGGGGAGTTTGAGTGGGAGTTCTGTTGGAGGAGAAGGTATTTGTGTGTGTTTTTGTATTGGTAGTATCTGTATGTGTAGAGGCTTGGAGTGGCTAGGTGCTGCGAGAGAAGCTGAGCCCTGATTAGGGGGCGGGGCTTCACTGACTAGGGGTCCTATAAAGGTAGCAGCCCGTCAGGCAGCGGCATAGGAGCTTGCAAACAGACCTGTAAACAGGGGAGTTTGAGTGGGAGTTCTGTTGGAGGAGAAAGTATTTGTGTGTGTTTTTGTATTGGTATTATCTGTATGTGTAGAGGCTTGGAGGGGCTTTGTGCTGGGAGAGAAGCTGGGCCCTGATTAGGGGGCGGGGCTTCACTGACTAGGGGTCCTATAAAGGTAGCAGCCAGTCAGGCAGCGGAACAGACAGCTGCAGTGGCACAGGAGCTAGCAAACAGAGCTGTGAACAGGGGCGTTTGAGTGGGAGTTCTGTTGGAGGAGAACGTATTTGTGTGTTTTTTTTGTATTGGTAGTATCTGTGTATGTAGAGGCTTGGAGGGGCTTTGTGCTGGGAGAGAAGCTGAGCCCTGATTAGGGGGCGGGGCTTCACTGACTAGGGGTCCTATAAAGGTAGCAGCCAGTCAGGCAGCGGAACAGACAGCTGCAGTGGCACAGGAGCTAGCAAACAGAGCTGTGAACAGGGGCGTTTGAGTGGGAGTTCTGTTGGAGGAGAACGTATTTGTGTGTTTTTTTGTATTGGTAGTATCTGTATATGTAGAGGCTTGGAGGGGCTTTGTGCTGGGAGAGAAGCTGAGCCCTGATTAGGGGGCGGGGCTTCACTGACTAGGGGTCCTATAAAGGTAGCAGCCAGTCAGGCAGCGGAACAGACAGCTGCAGTGGCACAGGAGCTAGCAAACAGAGCTGTGAACAGGGGCGTTTGAGTGGGAGTTCTTTTGGAGGAGAACGTATTTGTGTGTGTTTTTGTATTGGTATTATCTGTATGTGTAGAGGCTTGGAGGGGCTTTGTGCTGGGAGAGAAGCTGGGCCCTGATTAGGGGGCGGGGCTTCACTGATTAGGGGTCCTAGAAAGGGAGCAGCCAGTCAGGCAGCGGCACAGACAGCTGCAGTGGCACAGGAGCTAGCAAACAGAGCTGTAAAGAGGGGAGTTTGAGTGGGAGTTCTGTTGGAGGAGAACGTATTTGTGTGTGTTTTTGTATTGGTATTATCTGTATGTGTAGAGGCTTGGAGGGGCTTTGTGCTGGGAGAGAAGCTGAGCCCTGATTAGGGGGCGGGGCTTCACTGACTAGGGGTCCTATAAAGGTAGCAGCCAGTCAGGCAGCGGCACAGGAGCTAGCAAACAGAGCTGTGAACAGGGGAGTTTGAGTGGGAGTTCTGTTGGAGGAGAAGGTATTTGTGTGTGTTTTTGTATTGGTAGTATCTGTATGTGTAGAGGCTTGGAGGGGCTAGGTGCTGCGAGAGAGGCTGAGCCCTGATTAGGGGGCGGGGCTTCACTGACTAGGGGTCCTATAAAGGTAGCAGCCAGTCAGGCAGCGGCACAGGAGCTAGCAAACAGAGCTGTAAACAGGGGAGTTTGAGTGGGAGTTGTTGGAGGAGATGGTATTTGTGTGTGTTTGGTTTTTTATTGGGACTACCTGTATGTGTCGGGGTTTGGCGGAGCTTTGTGCTTGGAGAGAAGCTGAACCCTGATTAGGGGGCGGGGCTTCACTGACTAGGGGTCCTATAAAGGTAGCAGCCAGTCAGGCAGCGGCACAGGAGCTAGCAAACAGAGCTGTAAGCAGGGGAGTTTGAGTGGGAGTTCTGTTGGAGGAGAAGGTATTTGTGTGTGTTTGGTTTTGTATTGGTAGTATCTGTATGTGTAGAGGCTTGGAGGGGCTTTGTGCTGGGAGAGAAGCTGAGCCCTGGTTTGGGGGCGGGGCTTCAGTGACTAGGGGTCCTATAAAGGTAGCAGCCAGTCAGGCAGCGGCACAGGAGCTAGCAAACAGACCTGTAAACAGGGGAGTTTGAGTGGGAGTTCTGTTGGAGGAGAAGGTATTTGTGTTTTTTTTGTATTGGTAGTATCTGTATATGTAGAGGCTTGGAGGGGCTTTGTGCTGGGAGAGAAGCTGAACCCTGATTAGGGGGCGGGGCTTCACTGACGAGGGGTCCTATAAAGGTAGCAGCCAGTCAGGCAGCGGCACAGGAGCTAGCAAACAGAGCTGTAAGCAGCGGAGTTTGAGTGGGAGTTCTGTTGGAGGAGAAGGTATTTGTGTGTTTTTTTGTATTGGTAGTATCTGTATATGTAGAGGCTTGGAGGGGCTTTGTGCTGGGAGAGAAGCTGAACCCTGATTAGGGGGCGGGGCTTCACTGACTAGGGATCCTATAAAGGTAGCAGCCAGTCAGGCAGCGGAACAGACAGCTGCAGCGGCACAGGAGCTAGCAAACAGAGCTGTAAACAGGGGAGTTTGAGTGGGAGTTCTGTTGGAGGAGAAGGTATTTGTGTGTGTTTTTGTATTGGTAGTTCCTGTATGTGTAGAGGTTTGAAGGGGCTTTGTGCTGGGAGAGAAGCTGAGCCCTGATTAGGGGGCGGGGCTTCACTGACTAGGGGTCCTATAAAGCTAGCAGCCAGTCAGGCAGCGGCACAGACAGCTGCAGCGGCACAGGAGCTAGCAAACAGAGCTCTAAACAGGGGAGTTTGAGTGGGAGTTCTGTTGTAGGAGAAGGTATTTGTGTGTTTGGTTTTGTATTGGTAGTATCTGTATGTGTAGAGGCTTGGAGGGGCTTTGTGCTGGGAGAGAAGCTGAGCCCTGGTTTGGGGGCGGGGCTTCAGTGACTAGGGGTCCTATAAAGGTAGCAGCCAGTCAGGCAGCGGCACAGGAGCTAGCAAACAGAGCTGTAAACAGGGGAGTTTGAGTGGGAGTTCTGTTGGAGGAGATGGTATTTGTGTGTGTTTGGTTTTTTATTGCTAGTATCTGTATGTGTCGGGGTTTGGCGGAGCTTTGTGCTTGGAGAGAAGCTGAACCCTGATTAGGGGGCGGGGCTTCACTGACTAGGGGTCCTATAAAGGTAGCAGCCAGTCAGGCAGCGGCACAGACAGCTGCAGCGGCACAGGAGCTAGCAAACAGAGCTCTAAACAGGGGAGTTTGAGTGGGAGTTCTGTTGGAGGAGAAGGTATTTGTGTGTGTTTGGTTTTGTATTGGTAGTATCTGTATGTGTAGAGGCTTGGAGGGGCTTTGTGCTGGCAGAGAAGCTGAACCCTGATTAGGGGGCGGGGCTTCACTGACTAGGGGTCCTATAAAGGTAGCAGCCAGTCAGGCAGCGGCACAGGAGCTAGCAAACAGAGCTGTAAGCAGGGGAGTTTGAGTGGGAGTTCTGTTGGAGGAGAAGGTATTTGTGTGTGTTTGGTTTTGTATTGGTAGTATCTGTATGTGTAGAGGCTTGGAGGGGCTTTGTGCTGGGAGAGAAGCTGAGCCCTGGTTTGGGGGCGGGGCTTCAGTGACTAGGGGTCCTATAAAGGTAGCAGCCAGTCAGGCAGCGGCACAGGAGCTAGCAAACAGACCTGTAAACAGGGGAGTTTGAGTGGGAGTTCTGTTGGAGGAGAAGGTATTTGTGTGTGTTTTTGTATTGGTATTATCTGTATGTGTAGAGGCTTGGAGGGGCTAGGTGCTGTGAGAGAAGCTGAGCCCTGATTAGGGGCGGGGCTTCACTGACTAGGGGTCCTATAAAGGTAGCAGCCAGTCAGGCAGCGGCACAGACAGCTGCAGTGGCACAGGAGCTAGCAAACAGAGCTGTGAACAGGGGAGTTTGAGTGGGAGTTCTGTTGGAGGAGAAGGTATTTGTGTGTTTTTTTGTATTGGTAGTATCTGTATATGTACAGGCTTGGAGGGGCTTTGTGCTGGGAGAGAAGCTGAGCCCTGATTAGGGGGCGGGGCTTCACTGACTAGGGGTCCTATAAAGGTAGCAGCCAGTCAGGCAGCGGCACAGGAGCTAGCAAACAGAGCTGTGAACAGGGGAGTTTGAGTGGGAGTTCTGTTGGAGGAGAAGGTATTTGTGTGTGTTTTTGTATTGGTAGTATCTGTATGTGTAGAGGCTTGGAGTGGCTAGGTGCTGCGAGAGAAGCTGAGCCCTGATTAGGGGGCGGGGCTTCACTGACTAGGGGTCCTATAAAGGTAGCAGCCAGTCAGGCAGCGGCACAGGAGCTAGCAAACAGAGCTGTAAAGAGGGGAGTTTGAGTGGGCGTTCTGTTGGAGGAGAACGTATTTGTGTGTGTTTTTGTATTGGTATTATCTGTATGTGTAGAGGCTTGGAGGGGCTTTGTGCTGGGAGAGAAGCTGAGCCCTGATTAGGGGGCGGGGCTTCACTGACTAGGGGTCCTATAAAGGTAGCAGCCAGTCAGGCAGCGGCACAGGAGCTAGCAAACAGAGCTGTGAACAGGGGAGTTTGAGTGGGAGTTCTGTTGGAGGAGAAGGTATTTGTGTGTGTTTTTGTATTGGTAGTATCTGTATGTGTAGAGGCTTGGAGGGGCTAGGTGCTGCGAGAGAGGCTGAGCCCTGATTAGGGGGCGGGGCTTCACTGACTAGGGGTCCTATAAAGGTAGCAGCCAGTCAGGCAGCGGCACAGGAGCTAGCAAACAGAGCTGTAAACAGGGGAGTTTGAGTGGGAGTTGTTGGAGCAGATGGTATTTGTGTGTGTTTGGTTTTTTATTGATAGTACCTGTATGTGTCGGGGTTTGGCGGAGCTTTGTGCTTGGAGAGAAGCTGAACCCTGATTAGGGGGCGGGGCTTCACTGACTAGGGGTCCTATAAAGGTAGCAGCCAGTCAGGCAGCGGAACAGACAGCTGCAGTGGCACAGGAGCTAGCAAACAGAGCTGTGAAGAGGGGCGTTTGAGTGGGAGTTCTGTTGGAGTAGAAGGTATTTGTGTGTGTTTTTGTATTGGTAGTATCTGTATATGTAGAGGCTTGGAGGGGCTTTGTGCTGGGAGAGAAGCTGAACCCTGATTAGGGGGCGGGGCTTCACTGACTAGGGGTCCTATAAAGGTAGCAGCCAGTCAGGCAGCGGCACAGGAGCTAGCAAACAGAGCTGTAAGCAGGGGAGTTTGAGTGGGAGTTCTGTTGGAGGAGAAGGTATTTGTGTGTGTTTGGTTTTGTATTGGTAGTATCTGTATGTGTAGAGGCTTGGAGGGGCTTTGTGCTGGGAGAGAAGCTGAGCCCTGGTTTGGGGGCGGGGCTTCAGTGACTAGGGGTCCTATAAAGGTAGCAGCCAGTCAGGCAGCGGCACAGGAGCTAGCAAACAGACCTGTAAACAGGGGAGTTTGAGTGGGAGTTCTGTTGGAGGAGAAGGTATTTGTGTTTTTTTTGTATTGGTAGTATCTGTATATGTAGAGGCTTGGAGGGGCTTTGTGCTGGGAGAGAAGCTGAACCCTGATTAGGGGGCGGGGCTTCACTGACGAGGGGTCCTATAAAGGTAGCAGCCAGTCAGGCAGCGGCACAGGAGCTAGCAAACAGAGCTGTAAGCAGCGGAGTTTGAGTGGGAGTTCTGTTGGAGGAGAAGGTATTTGTGTGTTTTTTTGTATTGGTAGTATCTGTATATGTAGAGGCTTGGAGGGGCTTTGTGCTGGGAGAGAAGCTGAACCCTGATTAGGGGGCGGGGCTTCACTGACTAGGGATCCTATAAAGGTAGCAGCCAGTCAGGCAGCGGAACAGACAGCTGCAGCGGCACAGGAGCTAGCAAACTGAGCTGTAAACACGGGAGTTTGATTGGGAGTTCTGTTGGAGGAGAAGGTATATGTGTGTGTTTGGTTTCGTATTGGTAGTATCTGTATGTGTAGAGGCTTGGAGGGGCTTTGTGCTGGGAGAAAAGCTGAGCCCTGATTAGGGGGCGGGGCTTCACTGACTAGGGGTCCTATAAAGGTAGCAGCCAGTCAGGCAGCGGCACAGACAGCTGCAGCGGCACTGGAGCTAGCAAACAGAGCTGTAAACAGGGGAGTTTGAGTGGGACTTCTGTTGGAGGAGAAGGTATTTGTGTGTGTGTTTGGTTTTGTATTGGCAGTATCTGTATGTGTAGGGGCTTTGTGCTGGGAGAGAATCTGAGCCCTGATTAGGGGGCGGGGCTTCCCTGACTTGGGGTCCTATAAAGGTACCAACCAGTCAGGCAGCGGCACAGACAGCTGCAGCGGCACTGGAGCTAGCAAATAGAGCTGTAAACAGGGGAGTTTGAGTGGGAGTTCTGTTGGAGGAGAAGCTATTTGTGTGTGTGTTTGGTTTTGTATTGGTAGTATCTGTATGTGTAGAGGCTTGGAGGGGCTTTGTGCTGGGAGCGAAGCTGAGCCCTTATTAGGGGGCGGGGCTTCACTGACTAGGGGTCCTATAAAGGTAGCAGCCAGTCAGGCAGCGGCACAGGAGCTAGCAAACAGAGCTGTAAACAGGGGAGTCTGAGTGGGAGTTCTGTTGGAGGAGAAGGCATTTGTGTGTGTGTTTGGTTTTGTATTGGTAGCATCTGTATGTGTAGGGGCTTTGTGCTGGGAGAGAAGCTGAGCCCTGATTAGGGGGCGGGGCTTCACTGACTAGGGGTCCTGTAAAGGGAGCAGCCAGTCAGGCGGCGGCACGGACAGCTGCAGGGGCACAGGAGCTAGCAAACAGAGCTGTAAACTGGGAAGTTTGAGTGGGAGTTCTGTTGGAGGAGAAGGTATTTGTGTGTGTTTGGTTTTGTGTTGGTGGTATCTGTATGTGTAGGGGCTTTGTGCTGGGAGAGAAGCTGAGCCCTGATTAGGGGGCGGGGCTTCACTGACGAGGGGTCCTATAAAGGGAGCAGCCAGTCAGGCAGCAACACAGACAGCTGCAGCGGTACAGGAGCTAGCAAACAGAGCTGTAAACAGGGGAGTTTGAGTGGGAGTTCTGTTGGAGGAGAAGGTATTTGTGTGTGTTTTTGGTTTTGTATTGGTAGTATCTGTATGTGTAGAGGCTTTGTGCTGGGAGAGAAGCTGAGCCCTGATTAGGGGGCGGGGCTTCACTGACTAGGGGTCCTATAAAGGTAGCAGCCAGTCAGGGAGCGGCACAGACAGCTGCAGCGGCACAGGACCGAGCAAACTGAGCTGTAAACAGGGGAGTTTGAGTGGGAGTTCTGTTGTAGGAGAAGGTATTTCTGTTTGTTTGGTTTTGTATTGGTAGTATCTGTATGTGTAGAGGCTTGGAGGGGCTTTGTGCTGGGAGAGAAGCTGAGCCCTGATTAGGGGGCGGGGCTTCACTGACTAGGGGTCCTATAAAGGCAGCAGTCACTCAGGCAGCGGCACAGACAGCTGCAGTGGCACAGGAGCTAGCAAAGAGAGCTGTATACAGGGGAGTTTGAGTGGGAGTTCTGTTGGAGAAGAAGGTATTTGTGTGTGTGTTTGGTTTTGTATTGTTGGTATCTGTATGTGTAGAGGCTTGGAGGGGCTTTGTGCTGGGAGAGAAGCTGAGCCCTGATTAGGGGGCGGGGCTTCACTGACGAGGGGTCCTATAAAGGGAGCAGCCAGTCAGGCAGCGACACAGACAGCTGCAGCGGTACAGGAGCTAGCAAACAGAGCTGTAAACAGGGGAGTTTGAGTGGGAGTTCTGTTGGAGGAGAAGGTATTTGTGTGTGTTTTTGGTTTTGTATTGGTAGTATCTGTATGTGTAGAGGCTTGGAGGGGCTTTGTGCTGGGAGCGAAGCTGAGCCCTGGTTAGGGGGCGGGGCTTCACTGACTAGGGGTCCTATAAAGGTAGCAGCCAGTCAGGCAGCGGCACAGGAGCTAGCAAACAGAGCTGTAAACAGGGGAGTATGAGTGGGAGTTCTGTTGGAGGAGAAGGTGTTTGTGTGTGTTTGGTTTTGTATTGGTAGTATCTGTATGTGTAGAGGCTTTGTGCTGGGAGAGAAGCTGAGCCCTGATAAGGGGGCGGGGCTTCACTGACTAGGCGTCCTATAAAGGTAGCAGCCAGTCAGGCAGCGGCACAGCAGCTAGCAAACAGTGCTGTAAACACGGGAGTTTGAGTGGGAGTTCTGTTGGAGGAGAAGGTATATGTGTGTGTTTGGTTTCGTATTGGTAGTATCTGTATGTGTAGAGGCTTGGAGGGGCTTTGTGCTGGGAGAAAAGCTGAGCCCTGATTAGGGGGCGGGGCTTCACTGACTAGGGGTCCTATAAAGGTAGCAGCCAGTCAGGCAGCGGCACAGACAGCTGCAGCGGCACTGGAGCTAGCAAACAGAGCTGTAAACAGGGGAGTTTGAGAGGGAGTTCTGTTGGAGGAGAAGGCATTTGTGTGTGTGTTTGGTTTTGTATTGGTGGTATCTGTATGTGTAGAGGCTTGGAGGGGCTTTGTGCTGGGAGAGAAGCTGAGCCCTGATTAGGGGGCGGGGCTTCACTGACGAGGGTTCCTATAAAGGGAGCAGCCAGTCAGGCAGCAACAGAGACAGCTGCAGCGGTACAGGAGCTAGCAAACAGAGCTGTAAACAGGGGAGTTTGAGAGGGAGTTCTGTTGGAGGAGAAGGTATTTGTGTGTGTGTTTGGTATTGTATTGGCAGTATCTGTATGTGTAGGGGCTTTGTGCTGGGAGAAAAGCTGAGCCCTGATTAGGGGGCGGGGCTTCACTGACTAGGGGTCCTATAAAGGTAGCAGCCAGTCAGGCAGCAGCACAGGAGCTAGCAAACAGAGCTGTAAACAGGGGAGTTTGAGTGGGAGTTCTGTTGGAGGAGAAGGTATGTGTGTGTTTGGTTTTGTATTGGTAGTATCTGTATGAGTTGAGGCTTTGTGCTGGGAGAGAATCTGAGCCCTGATTAGGGGGCGGGGCTTCCCTGACTTGGGGTCCTATAAAGGTACCAACCAGTCAGGCAGCGGCACAGACAGCTGCAGCGGCACTGGAGCTAGCAAATAGAGCTGTAAACAGGGGAGTTTGAGTGGGAGTTCTGTTGGAGGAGAAGCTATTTGTGTGTGTTTGGTTTTGTGTTGGTGGTATCTGTATGTGTAGGGGCTTTGTGCTGGGAGAGAAGTTGAGCCCCGATTAGGGGGCGGGGCTTCACTGACGAGGGGTCCTATAAAGGGAGCAGCCAGTCAGGCAGCAACACAGACAGCTGCAGCGGTACAGGAGCTAGCAAACAGAGCTGTAAACAGGGGAGTTTGAGTGGGACTTCTGTTGGAGGAGAAGGTATTTGTGTGTGTGTTTGGTATTGTATTGGTAGTATCTGTATGAGTAGAGGCTTGGAGGGGCTTTGTGCTGGGAGCGAAGCTGAGCCCTGATTAGGGGGCGGGGCTTCACTGACTAGGGGTCCTAAAAAGGTAGCAGCCAGTCAGGCAGCGGCACAGGAGCTAGCAAACAGAGCTGTAAACAGGGGAGTTTGAGTGGGAGTTCTGTTGGAGGAGAAGGTATTTGTGTGTGTTTTTGGTTTTGTATTGGTAGTATCTGTATGTGTAGAGGCTTTGTGCTGGGAGAGAAGCTGAGCCCTGATTAGGGGGCGGGGCTTCACTGACTAGGGGTCCTATAAAGGTAGCAGCCAGTCAGAGAGCGGCACAGACAGCTGCAGCGGCACAGGAGCGAGCAAACTGAGCTGTAAACAGGGGAGTTTGAGTGGGAGTTCTGTTGTAGGAGAAGGTATTTCTGTTTGTTTGGTTTTGTATTGGTAGTATCTGTATGTGTAGAGGCTTGGAGGGGCTTTGTGCTGGGAGAGAAGCTGAGCCCTGATTAGGGGGCGGGGCTTCACTGACTAGGGGTCCTATAAAGGCAGCAGTCACTCAGGCAGCGGCACAGACAGCTGCAGTGGCACAGGAGCTAGCAAAGAGAGCTGTAAACAGGGGAGTTTGAGTGGGAGTTCTGTTGGAGAAGAAGGTATTTGTGTGTGTGTTTGGTTTTGTATTGTTGGTATCTGTATGTGTAGAGGCTTGGAGGGGCTTTGTGCTGGGAGAGAAGCTGAGCCCTGATTAGGGGGCGGGGCTTCACTGACGAGGGGTCCTATAAAGGGAGCAGCCAGTCAGGCAGCGACACAGACAGCTGCAGCGGTACAGGAGCTAGCAAACAGAGCTGTAAACAGGGGAGTATGAGTGGGAGTTCTGTTGGAGGAGAAGGTGTTTGTGTGTGTTTGGTTTTGTATTGGTAGTATCTGTATGTGTAGAGGCTTTGTGCTGGGAGAGAAGCTGAGTCCTGATAAGGGGGCGGGGCTTCACTGACTAGGCGTCCTATAAAGGTAGCAGCCAGTCAGGCAGCGGCACAGCAGCTAGCAAACAGTGCTGTAAACACGGGAGTTTGAGTGGGAGTTCTGTTGGAGGAGAAGGTATATGTGTGTGTTTGGTTTCGTATTGGTAGTATTTGTATGTGTAGAGGCTTGGAGGGGCTTTGTGCTGGGAGAGAAGCTGAGCCCTTATTAGGGGGCGGGACTTCCCTGACTAGGGGTCCTATAAAGCTAGCATCCAGTCAGGCAGCAGCACAGGAGCTAGCAAACAGTGCTGTAAACACGGGAGTTTGAGTGGGAGTTCTGTTGGAGGAGAAGGTATTTGTGTGTGTTTGGTTTTGTATTGGTGGCATCTGTATGTGTAGGGGCTTTTTGCTGGGAGAGAAGCTGAGCCCTGATTAGGGGGCGGGGCTTCACTGACTAGGGGTCCTATAAAGGTAGCAGCCAGTCAGGCAGCGGCACAGCAGCTAGCAAACAGTGCTGTAAACACGGGAGTTTGAGTGGGAGTTCTGTTGGAGGAGAAGGTATATGTGTGTGTTTGGTTTCGTATTGGTAGTATTTGTATGTGTAGAGGCTTGGAGGGGCTTTGTGCTGGGAGAGAAGCTGAGCCCTTATTAGGGGGCGGGACTTCCCTGACTAGGGGTCCTATAAGGGCAGCAGCCAGTCAGGCAGCGGCACAGACAGCTGCAGCGGCACTGGAGCTAGCAAATAGAGCTGTAAACAGGGGAGTTTGAGTCGGAGTTCTGTTGGAGGAGAAGCTATTTGTGTGTGTGTTTGGTATTGTATTGGCAGTATCTGTATGTGTAGGGGCTTTGTGCTGGGAGAAAAGCTGAGCCCTGATTAGGGGGCGGGGCTTCACTGACTAGGGGTCCTATAAAGGTAGCAGCCAGTCAGGCAGCAGCACAGGAGCTAGCAAACAGAGCTGTAAACAGGGGAGTTTGAGTGGGAGTTCTGTTGGAGGAGAAGGTATGTGTGTGTTTGGTTTTGTATTGGTAGTATCTGTATGAGTTGAGGCTTTGTGCTGGGAGAGAATCTGAGCCCTGATTAGGGGGCGGGGCTTCCCTGACTTGGGGTCCTATAAAGGTACCAACCAGTCAGGCAGCGGCACAGACAGCTGCAGCGGCACTGGAGCTAGCAAATAGAGCTGTAAACAGGGGAGTTTGAGTGGGAGTTCTGTTGGAGGAGAAGGTATTTGTGTGTGTGTTTGGTTTTGTATTGGTAGTATCTGTATGAGTAGAGGCTTGGAGGGGCTTTGTGCTGGGAGCGAAGCTGAGCCCTGATTAGGGGGCGGGGCTTCACTGACTAGGGGTCCTAAAAAGGTAGCAGCCAGTCAGGCAGCGGCACAGGAGCTAGCAAACAGAGCTGTAAACAGGGGAGTTTGAGTGGGACTTCTGTTGGAAGAGAAGGTATTTGTGTGTGTGTTTGGTTTTGTATTGGTAGTATCTGTATGTGTAGGGGCTTTGTGCTGGGAGAAAAGCTGAGCCCTGATTAGGGGGCGGGGTTTCACTGACTACGGGTCCTATAAAGGTAGCAGCCAGTCAGGCAGCGGCACAGGAGCTAGCAAACAGAGCTGTAAACAGGGGAGTCTGAGTGGGAGTTCTGTTGGAGGAGAAGGCATTTGTGTGTGTGTTTGGTTTTGTATTGGTAGCATCTGTATGTGTAGGGGCTTTGTGCTGGGAGAGAAGCTGAGCCCTGATTAGGGGGCGGGGCTTCACTGACTAGGGGTCCTGTAAAGGGAGCAGCCAGTCAGGCGGCGGCACGGACAGCTGCAGGGGCACAGGAGCTAGCAAACAGAGCTGTAAACTGGGAAGTTTGAGTGGGAGTTCTGTTGGAGGAGAAGGTATTTGTGTGTGTTTGGTTTTGTGTTGGTGGTATCTGTATGTGTAGGGGCTTTGTGCTGGGAGAGAAGCTGAGCCCTGATTAGGGGGCGGGGCTTCACTGACGAGGGGTCCTATAAAGGTAGCAGCCAGTCAGGCAGCGGCACAGACAGCTGCATTGGCACAGGAGCTAGCAAACAGGGGAGTTTGAGTGGGAGTTCTGTTGGAGGAGAAGGTATTTTTGTGTGTGTTTGGTTTTGTATTGTTGGTATCTGTATGTGTAGAGGCTTGGAGGGGCTTTGTGCTGGGAGAGAAGCTGAGCCCTGATTAGGGGGCGGGGCTTCACTGACGAGGGGTCCTATAAAGGGAGCAGCCAGTCAGGCAGCGACACAGACAGCTGCAGCGGTACAGGAGCTAGCAAACAGAGCTGTAAACAGGGGAGTTTGAGTGGGAGTTCTGTTGGAGGAGAAGGTATTTGTGTGTGTTTTTGGTTTTGTATTGGTAGTATCTGTATGTGTAGAGGCTTGGAGGGGCTTTGTGCTGGGAGCGAAGCTGAGCCCTGATTAGGGGGCGGGGCTTCACTGACTAGGGGTCCTATAAAGGTAGCAGCCAGTCAGGCAGCGGCACAGGAGCTAGCAAACAGAGCTGTAAACAGGGGAGTATGAGTGGGAGTTCTGTTGGAGGAGAAGGTGTTTGTGTGTGTTTGGTTTTGTATTGGTAGTATCTGTATGTGTAGAGGCTTTGTGCTGGGAGAGAAGCTGAGTCCTGATAAGGGGGCGGGGCTTCACTGACTAGGCGTCCTATAAAGGTAGCAGCCAGTCAGGCAGCGGCACAGCAGCTAGCAAACAGTGCTGTAAACACGGGAGTTTGAGTGGGGGTTCTGTTGGAGGAGAAGGTATATGTGTGTGTTTGGTTTCGTATTGGTAGTATTTGTATGTGTAGAGGCTTGGAGGGGCTTTGTGCTGGGAGAGAAGCTGAGCCCTTATTAGGGGGCGGGACTTCCCTGACTAGGGGTCCTATAAAGCTAGCATCCAGTCAGGCAGCAGCACAGGAGCTAGCAAACAGTGCTGTAAACACGGGAGTTTGAGTGGGAGTTCTGTTGGAGGAGAAGGTATTTGTGTGTGTTTGGTTTTGTATTGGTGGCATCTGTATGTGTAGGGGCTTTTTGCTGGGAGAGAAGCTGAGCCCTGATTAGGGGGCGGGGCTTCACTGACTAGGGGTCCTATAAAGGTAGCAGCCAGTCAGGCAGGGGCACAGACAGCTGCAGCGGCACTGGAGCTAGCAAACAGAGCTGTAAACAGGGGAGTTTGAGAGGGAGTTCTGTTGGAGGAGAAGGCATTTGTGTGTGTGTTTGGTTTTGTATTGGTGGTATCTGTATGTGTAGAGGCTTGGAGGGGCTTTGTGCTGGGAGAGAAGCTGAGCCCTGATTAGGGGGCGGGGCTTCACTGACGAGGGTTCCTATAAAGGGAGCAGCCAGTCAGGCAGCAACAGAGACAGCTGCAGCGGTACAGGAGCTAGCAAACAGAGCTGTAAACAGGGGAGTTTGAGAGGGAGTTCTGTTGGAGGAGAAGGTATTTGTGTGTGTGTTTGGTATTGTATTGGCAGTATCTGTATGTGTAGGGGCTTTGTGCTGGGAGCGAAGCTGAGCCCTTATTAGGGGGCGGGGCTTCACTGACTAGGGGTCCTATAAAGGTAGCAGCCAGTCAGGCAGCGGCACAGGAGCTAGCAAACAGAGCTGTAAACAGGGGAGTCTGAGTGGGAGTTCTGTTGGAGGAGAAGGCATTTGTGTGTGTGTTTGGTTTTGTATTGGTAGCATCTGTATGTGTAGGGGCTTTGTGCTGGGAGAGAAGCTGAGCCCTGATTAGGGGGCGGGGCTTCACTGACTAGGGGTCCTATAAAGGTAGCAGCCAGTCAGGCAGCGTCACAGACAGCTGCAGGGGCACAGGAGCTAGCAAACAGAGCTGTAAACTGGGAAGTTTGAGTGGGAGTTCTGTTGGAGGAGAAGGTATTTGTGTGTGTTTGGTTTTGTGTTGGTGGTATCTGTATGTGTAGGGGCTTTGTGCTGGGAGAGAAGTTGAGCCCCGATTAGGGGGCGGGGCTTCACTGACGAGGGGTCCTATAAAGGGAGCAGCCAGTCAGGCAGCAACACAGACAGCTGCAGCGGTACAGGAGCTAGCAAACAGAGCTGTAAACAGGGGAGTTTGAGTGGGACTTCTGTTGGAGGAGAAGGTATTTGTGTGTGTGTTTGGTATTGTATTGGTAGTATCTGTATGAGTAGAGGCTTGGAGGGGCTTTGTGCTGGGAGCGAAGCTGAGCCCTGATTAGGGGGCGGGGCTTCACTGACTAGGGGTCCTAAAAAGGTAGCAGCCAGTCAGGCAGCGGCACAGGAGCTAGCAAACAGAGCTGTAAACAGGGGAGTTTGAGTGGGAGTTCTGTTGGAGGAGAAGGTATTTGTGTGTGTTTTTGGTTTTGTATTGGTAGTATCTGTATGTGTAGAGGCTTTGTGCTGGGAGAGAAGCTGAGCCCTGATTAGGGGGCGGGGCTTCACTGACTAGGGGTCCTATAAAGGTAGCAGCCAGTCAGGGAGCGGCACAGACAGCTGCAGCGGCACAGGAGCGAGCAAACTGAGCTGTAAACAGGGGAGTTTGAGTGGGAGTTCTGTTGTAGGAGAAGGTATTTCTGTTTGTTTGGTTTTGTATTGGTAGTATCTGTATGTGTAGAGGCTTGGAGGGGCTTTGTGCTGGGAGAGAAGCTGAGCCCTGATTAGGGGGCGGGGCTTCACTGACTAGGGGTCCTATAAAGGCAGCAGTCACTCAGGCAGCGGCACAGACAGCTGCAGTGGCACAGGAGCTAGCAAAGAGAGCTGTAAACAGGGGAGTTTGAGTGGGAGTTCTGTTGGAGAAGAAGGTATTTGTGTGTGTGTTTGGTTTTGTATTGTTGGTATCTGTATGTGTAGAGGCTTGGAGGGGCTTTGTGCTGGGAGAGAAGCTGAGCCCTGATTAGGGGGCGGGGCTTCACTGACGAGGGGTCCTATAAAGGGAGCAGCCAGTCAGGCAGCGACACAGACAGCTGCAGCGGTACAGGAGCTAGCAAACAGAGCTGTAAACAGGGGAGTTTGAGTGGGAGTTCTGTTGGAGGAGAAGGTATTTGTGTGTGTTTTTGGTTTTGTATTGGTAGTATCTGTATGTGTAGAGGCTTGGAGGGGCTTTGTGCTGGGAGCGAAGCTGAGCCCTGATTAGGGGGCGGGGCTTCACTGACTAGGGGTCCTATAAAGGTAGCAGCCAGTCAGGCAGCGGCACAGGAGCTAGCAAACAGAGCTGTAAACAGGGGAGTATGAGTGGGAGTTCTGTTGGAGGAGAAGGTGTTTGTGTGTGTTTGGTTTTGTATTGGTAGTATCTGTATGTGTAGAGGCTTTGTGCTGGGAGAGAAGCTGAGTCCTGATAAGGGGGCGGGGCTTCACTGACTAGGCGTCCTATAAAGGTAGCAGCCAGTCAGGCAGCGGCACAGCAGCTAGCAAACAGTGCTGTAAACACGGGAGTTTGAGTGGGAGTTCTGTTGGAGGAGAAGGTATATGTGTGTGTTTGGTTTCGTATTGGTAGTATTTGTATGTGTAGAGGCTTGGAGGGGCTTTGTGCTGGGAGAGAAGCTGAGCCCTTATTAGGGGGCGGGACTTCCCTGACTAGGGGTCCTATAAAGCTAGCATCCAGTCAGGCAGCAGCACAGGAGCTAGCAAACAGTGCTGTAAACACGGGAGTTTGAGTGGGAGTTCTGTTGGAGGAGAAGGTATTTGTGTGTGTTTGGTTTTGTATTGGTGGCATCTGTATGTGTAGGGGCTTTTTGCTGGGAGAGAAGCTGAGCCCTGATTAGGGGGCGGGGCTTCACTGACTAGGGGTCCTATAAAGGTAGCAGCCAGTCAGGCAGCGGCACAGCAGCTAGCAAACAGTGCTGTAAACACGGGAGTTTGAGTGGGAGTTCTGTTGGAGGAGAAGGTATATGTGTGTGTTTGGTTTCGTATTGGTAGTATTTGTATGTGTAGAGGCTTGGAGGGGCTTTGTGCTGGGAGAGAAGCTGAGCCCTTATTAGGGGGCGGGACTTCCCTGACTAGGGGTCCTATAAGGGCAGCAGCCAGTCAGGCAGCGGCACAGACAGCTGCAGCGGCACTGGAGCTAGCAAATAGAGCTGTAAACAGGGGAGTTTGAGTCGGAGTTCTGTTGGAGGAGAAGCTATTTGTGTGTGTGTTTGGTATTGTATTGGCAGTATCTGTATGTGTAGGGGCTTTGTGCTGGGAGAAAAGCTGAGCCCTGATTAGGGGGCGGGGCTTCACTGACTAGGGGTCCTATAAAGGTAGCAGCCAGTCAGGCAGCAGCACAGGAGCTAGCAAACAGAGCTGTAAACAGGGGAGTTTGAGTGGGAGTTCTGTTGGAGGAGAAGGTATGTGTGTGTTTGGTTTTGTATTGGTAGTATCTGTATGAGTTGAGGCTTTGTGCTGGGAGAGAATCTGAGCCCTGATTAGGGGGCGGGGCTTCCCTGACTTGGGGTCCTATAAAGGTACCAACCAGTCAGGCAGCGGCACAGACAGCTGCAGCGGCACTGGAGCTAGCAAATAGAGCTGTAAACAGGGGAGTTTGAGTGGGAGTTCTGTTGGAGGAGAAGGTATTTGTGTGTGTGTTTGGTTTTGTATTGGTAGTATCTGTATGAGTAGAGGCTTGGAGGGGCTTTGTGCTGGGAGCGAAGCTGAGCCCTGATTAGGGGGCGGGGCTTCACTGACTAGGGGTCCTAAAAAGGTAGCAGCCAGTCAGGCAGCGGCACAGGAGCTAGCAAACAGAGCTGTAAACAGGGGAGTTTGAGTGGGACTTCTGTTGGAAGAGAAGGTATTTGTGTGTGTGTTTGGTTTTGTATTGGTAGTATCTGTATGTGTAGGGGCTTTGTGCTGGGAGAAAAGCTGAGCCCTGATTAGGGGGCGGGGTTTCACTGACTACGGGTCCTATAAAGGTAGCAGCCAGTCAGGCAGCGGCACAGGAGCTAGCAAACAGAGCTGTAAACAGGGGAGTCTGAGTGGGAGTTCTGTTGGAGGAGAAGGCATTTGTGTGTGTGTTTGGTTTTGTATTGGTAGCATCTGTATGTGTAGGGGCTTTGTGCTGGGAGAGAAGCTGAGCCCTGATTAGGGGGCGGGGCTTCACTGACTAGGGGTCCTATAAAGGTAGCAGCCAGTCAGGCAGGGGCACAGACAGCTGCAGCGGCACTGGAGCTAGCAAACAGAGCTGTAAACAGGGGAGTTTGAGAGGGAGTTCTGTTGGAGGAGAAGGCATTTGTGTGTGTGTTTGGTTTTGTATTGGTGGTATCTGTATGTGTAGAGGCTTGGAGGGGCTTTGTGCTGGGAGAGAAGCTGAGCCCTGATTAGGGGGCGGGGCTTCACTGACGAGGGTTCCTATAAAGGGAGCAGCCAGTCAGGCAGCAACAGAGACAGCTGCAGCGGTACAGGAGCTAGCAAACAGAGCTGTAAACAGGGGAGTTTGAGAGGGAGTTCTGTTGGAGGAGAAGGTATTTGTGTGTGTGTTTGGTATTGTATTGGCAGTATCTGTATGTGTAGGGGCTTTGTGCTGGGAGAAAAGCTGAGCCCTGATTAGGGGGCGGGGCTTCACTGACTAGGGGTCCTATAAAGGTAGCAGCCAGTCAGGCAGCAGCACAGGAGCTAGCAAACAGAGCTGTAAACAGGGGAGTTTGAGTGGGAGTTCTGTTGGAGGAGAAGGTATGTGTGTGTTTGGTTTTGTATTGGTAGTATCTGTATGAGTTGAGGCTTTGTGCTGGGAGAGAATCTGAGCCCTGATTAGGGGGCGGGGCTTCCCTGACTTGGGGTCCTATAAAGGTACCAACCAGTCAGGCAGCGGCACAGACAGCTGCAGCGGCACTGGAGCTAGCAAATAGAGCTGTAAACAGGGGAGTTTGAGTGGGAGTTCTGTTGGAGGAGAAGCTATTTGTGTGTGTGTTTGGTTTTGTATTGGTAGTATCTGTATGTGTAGAGGCTTGGAGGGGCTTTGTGCTGGGAGCGAAGCTGAGCCCTTATTAGGGGGCGGGGCTTCACTGACTAGGGGTCCTATAAAGGTAGCAGCCAGTCAGGCAGCGGCACAGGAGCTAGCAAACAGAGCTGTAAACAGGGGAGTCTGAGTGGGAGTTCTGTTGGAGGAGAAGGCATTTGTGTGTGTGTTTGGTTTTGTATTGGTAGCATCTGTATGTGTAGGGGCTTTGTGCTGGGAGAGAAGCTGAGCCCTGATTAGGGGGCGGGGCTTCACTGACTAGGGGTCCTATAAAGGTAGCAGCCAGTCAGGCAGCGTCACAGACAGCTGCAGGGGCACAGGAGCTAGCAAACTGAGCTGTAAACAGGGGAGTTTGAGTGGGAGTTCTGTTGTAGGAGAAGGTATTTCTGTTTGTTTGGTTTTGTATTGGTAGTATCTGTATGTGTAGAGGCTTGGAGGGGCTTTGTGCTGGGAGAGAAGCTGAGCCCTGATTAGGGGGCGGGGCTTCACTGACTAGGGGTCCTATAAAGGCAGCAGTCACTCAGGCAGCGGCACACACAGCTGCAGTGGCACAGGAGCTAGCAAAGAGAGCTGTAAACAGGGGAGTTTGAGTGGGAGTTCTGTTGGAGAAGAAGGTATTTGTGTGTGTGTTTGGTTTTGTATTGTTGGTATCTGTATGTGTAGAGGCTTGGAGGGGCTTTGTGCTGGGAGAGAAGCTGAGCCCTGATTAGGGGGCGGGGCTTCACTGACGAGGGGTCCTATAAAGGGAGCAGCCAGTCAGGCAGCGACACAGACAGCTGCAGCGGTACAGGAGCTAGCAAACAGAGCTGTAAACAGGGGAGTTTGAGTGGGAGTTCTGTTGGAGGAGAAGGTATTTGTGTGTGTTTTTGGTTTTGTATTGGTAGTATCTGTATGTGTAGAGGCTTGGAGGGGCTTTGTGCTGGGAGCGAAGCTGAGCCCTGATTAGGGGGCGGGGCTTCACTGACTAGGGGTCCTATAAAGGTAGCAGCCAGTCAGGCAGCGGCACAGGAGCTAGCAAACAGAGCTGTAAACAGGGGAGTATGAGTGGGAGTTCTGTTGGAGGAGAAGGTGTTTGTGTGTGTTTGGTTTTGTATTGGTAGTATCTGTATGTGTAGAGGCTTTGTGCTGGGAGAGAAGCTGAGTCCTGATAAGGGGGCGGGGCTTCACTGACTAGGCGTCCTATAAAGGTAGCAGCCAGTCAGGCAGCGGCACAGCAGCTAGCAAACAGTGCTGTAAACACGGGAGTTTGAGTGGGAGTTCTGTTGGAGGAGAAGGTATATGTGTGTGTTTGGTTTCGTATTGGTAGTATTTGTATGTGTAGAGGCTTGGAGGGGCTTTGTGCTGGGAGAGAAGCTGAGCCCTTATTAGGGGGCGGGACTTCCCTGACTAGGGGTCCTATAAGGGCAGCAGCCAGTCAGGCAGCGGCACAGACAGCTGCAGCGGCACTGGAGCTAGCAAATAGAGCTGTAAACAGGGGAGTTTGAGTCGGAGTTCTGTTGGAGGAGAAGCTATTTGTGTGTGTGTTTGGTATTGTATTGGCAGTATCTGTATGTGTAGGGGCTTTGTGCTGGGAGAAAAGCTGAGCCCTGATTAGGGGGCGGGGCTTCACTGACTAGGGGTCCTATAAAGGTAGCAGCCAGTCAGGCAGCAGCACAGGAGCTAGCAAACAGAGCTGTAAACAGGGGAGTTTGAGTGGGAGTTCTGTTGGAGGAGAAGGTATGTGTGTGTTTGGTTTTGTATTGGTAGTATCTGTATGAGTTGAGGCTTTGTGCTGGGAGAGAATCTGAGCCCTGATTAGGGGGCGGGGCTTCCCTGACTTGGGGTCCTATAAAGGTACCAACCAGTCAGGCAGCGGCACAGACAGCTGCAGCGGCACTGGAGCTAGCAAATAGAGCTGTAAACAGGGGAGTTTGAGTGGGAGTTCTGTTGGAGGAGAAGGTATTTGTGTGTGTGTTTGGTTTTGTATTGGTAGTATCTGTATGAGTAGAGGCTTGGAGGGGCTTTGTGCTGGGAGCGAAGCTGAGCCCTGATTAGGGGGCGGGGCTTCACTGACTAGGGGTCCTAAAAAGGTAGCAGCCAGTCAGGCAGCGGTACAGGAGCTAGCAAACAGAGCTGTAAACAGGGGAGTTTGAGAGGGAGTTCTGTTGGAGGAGAAGGTATTTGTGTGTGTGTTTGGTATTGTATTGGCAGTATCTGTATGTGTAGGGGCTTTGTGCTGGGAGAAAAGCTGAGCCCTGATTAGGGGGCGGGGCTTCACTGACTAGGGGTCCTATAAAGGTAGCAGCCAGTCAGGCAGCAGCACAGGAGCTAGCAAACAGAGCTGTAAACAGGGGAGTTTGAGTGGGAGTTCTGTTGGAGGAGAAGGTATGTGTGTGTTTGGTTTTGTATTGGTAGTATCTGTATGAGTTGAGGCTTTGTGCTGGGAGAGAATCTGAGCCCTGATTAGGGGGCGGGGCTTCCCTGACTTGGGGTCCTATAAAGGTACCAACCAGTCAGGCAGCGGCACAGACAGCTGCAGCGGCACTGGAGCTAGCAAATAGAGCTGTAAACAGGGGAGTTTGAGTGGGAGTTCTGTTGGAGGAGAAGCTATTTGTGTGTGTGTTTGGTTTTGTATTGGTAGTATCTGTATGTGTAGAGGCTTGGAGGGGCTTTGTGCTGGGAGCGAAGCTGAGCCCTTATTAGGGGGCGGGGCTTCACTGACTAGGGGTCCTATAAAGGTAGCAGCCAGTCAGGCAGCGGCACAGGAGCTAGCAAACAGAGCTGTAAACAGGGGAGTCTGAGTGGGAGTTCTGTTGGAGGAGAAGGCATTTGTGTGTGTGTTTGGTTTTGTATTGGTAGCATCTGTATGTGTAGGGGCTTTGTGCTGGGAGAGAAGCTGAGCCCTGATTAGGGGGCGGGGCTTCACTGACTAGGGGTCCTATAAAGGTAGCAGCCAGTCAGGCAGCGTCACAGACAGCTGCAGGGGCACAGGAGCTAGCAAACTGAGCTGTAAACAGGGGAGTTTGAGTGGGAGTTCTGTTGTAGGAGAAGGTATTTCTGTTTGTTTGGTTTTGTATTGGTAGTATCTGTATGTGTAGAGGCTTGGAGGGGCTTTGTGCTGGGAGAGAAGCTGAGCCCTGATTAGGGGGCGGGGCTTCACTGACTAGGGGTCCTATAAAGGCAGCAGTCACTCAGGCAGCGGCACACACAGCTGCAGTGGCACAGGAGCTAGCAAAGAGAGCTGTAAACAGGGGAGTTTGAGTGGGAGTTCTGTTGGAGAAGAAGGTATTTGTGTGTGTGTTTGGTTTTGTATTGTTGGTATCTGTATGTGTAGAGGCTTGGAGGGGCTTTGTGCTGGGAGAGAAGCTGAGCCCTGATTAGGGGGCGGGGCTTCACTGACGAGGGGTCCTATAAAGGGAGCAGCCAGTCAGGCAGCGACACAGACAGCTGCAGCGGTACAGGAGCTAGCAAACAGAGCTGTAAACAGGGGAGTTTGAGTGGGAGTTCTGTTGGAGGAGAAGGTATTTGTGTGTGTTTTTGGTTTTGTATTGGTAGTATCTGTATGTGTAGAGGCTTGGAGGGGCTTTGTGCTGGGAGCGAAGCTGAGCCCTGATTAGGGGGCGGGGCTTCACTGACTAGGGGTCCTATAAAGGTAGCAGCCAGTCAGGCAGCGGCACAGGAGCTAGCAAACAGAGCTGTAAACAGGGGAGTATGAGTGGGAGTTCTGTTGGAGGAGAAGGTGTTTGTGTGTGTTTGGTTTTGTATTGGTAGTATCTGTATGTGTAGAGGCTTTGTGCTGGGAGAGAAGCTGAGTCCTGATAAGGGGGCGGGGCTTCACTGACTAGGCGTCCTATAAAGGTAGCAGCCAGTCAGGCAGCGGCACAGCAGCTAGCAAACAGTGCTGTAAACACGGGAGTTTGAGTGGGAGTTCTGTTGGAGGAGAAGGTATATGTGTGTGTTTGGTTTCGTATTGGTAGTATTTGTATGTGTAGAGGCTTGGAGGGGCTTTGTGCTGGGAGAGAAGCTGAGCCCTTATTAGGGGGCGGGACTTCCCTGACTAGGGGTCCTATAAAGCTAGCATCCAGTCAGGCAGCAGCACAGGAGCTAGCAAACAGTGCTGTAAACACGGGAGTTTGAGTGGGAGTTCTGTTGGAGGAGAAGGTATTTGTGTGTGTTTGGTTTTGTATTGGTGGCATCTGTATGTGTAGGGGCTTTTTGCTGGGAGAGAAGCTGAGCCCTGATTAGGGGGCGGGGCTTCACTGACTAGGGGTCCTATAAAGGTAGCAGCCAGTCAGGCAGCGGCACAGCAGCTAGCAAACAGTGCTGTAAACACGGGAGTTTGAGTGGGAGTTCTGTTGGAGGAGAAGGTATATGTGTGTGTTTGGTTTCGTATTGGTAGTATTTGTATGTGTAGAGGCTTGGAGGGGCTTTGTGCTGGGAGAGAAGCTGAGCCCTTATTAGGGGGCGGGACTTCCCTGACTAGGGGTCCTATAAGGGCAGCAGCCAGTCAGGCAGCGGCACAGACAGCTGCAGCGGCACTGGAGCTAGCAAATAGAGCTGTAAACAGGGGAGTTTGAGTCGGAGTTCTGTTGGAGGAGAAGCTATTTGTGTGTGTGTTTGGTATTGTATTGGCAGTATCTGTATGTGTAGGGGCTTTGTGCTGGGAGAAAAGCTGAGCCCTGATTAGGGGGCGGGGCTTCACTGACTAGGGGTCCTATAAAGGTAGCAGCCAGTCAGGCAGCAGCACAGGAGCTAGCAAACAGAGCTGTAAACAGGGGAGTTTGAGTGGGAGTTCTGTTGGAGGAGAAGGTATGTGTGTGTTTGGTTTTGTATTGGTAGTATCTGTATGAGTTGAGGCTTTGTGCTGGGAGAGAATCTGAGCCCTGATTAGGGGGCGGGGCTTCCCTGACTTGGGGTCCTATAAAGGTACCAACCAGTCAGGCAGCGGCACAGACAGCTGCAGCGGCACTGGAGCTAGCAAATAGAGCTGTAAACAGGGGAGTTTGAGTGGGAGTTCTGTTGGAGGAGAAGGTATTTGTGTGTGTGTTTGGTTTTGTATTGGTAGTATCTGTATGAGTAGAGGCTTGGAGGGGCTTTGTGCTGGGAGCGAAGCTGAGCCCTGATTAGGGGGCGGGGCTTCACTGACTAGGGGTCCTAAAAAGGTAGCAGCCAGTCAGGCAGCGGCACAGGAGCTAGCAAACAGAGCTGTAAACAGGGGAGTTTGAGTGGGACTTCTGTTGGAAGAGAAGGTATTTGTGTGTGTGTTTGGTTTTGTATTGGTAGTATCTGTATGTGTAGGGGCTTTGTGCTGGGAGAAAAGCTGAGCCCTGATTAGGGGGCGGGGTTTCACTGACTACGGGTCCTATAAAGGTAGCAGCCAGTCAGGCAGCGGCACAGGAGCTAGCAAACAGAGCTGTAAACAGGGGAGTCTGAGTGGGAGTTCTGTTGGAGGAGAAGGCATTTGTGTGTGTGTTTGGTTTTGTATTGGTAGCATCTGTATGTGTAGGGGCTTTGTGCTGGGAGAGAAGCTGAGCCCTGATTAGGGGGCGGGGCTTCACTGACTAGGGGTCCTATAAAGGTAGCAGCCAGTCAGGCAGGGGCACAGACAGCTGCAGCGGCACTGGAGCTAGCAAACAGAGCTGTAAACAGGGGAGTTTGAGAGGGAGTTCTGTTGGAGGAGAAGGCATTTGTGTGTGTGTTTGGTTTTGTATTGGTGGTATCTGTATGTGTAGAGGCTTGGAGGGGCTTTGTGCTGGGAGAGAAGCTGAGCCCTGATTAGGGGGCGGGGCTTCACTGACGAGGGTTCCTATAAAGGGAGCAGCCAGTCAGGCAGCAACAGAGACAGCTGCAGCGGTACAGGAGCTAGCAAACAGAGCTGTAAACAGGGGAGTTTGAGAGGGAGTTCTGTTGGAGGAGAAGGTATTTGTGTGTGTGTTTGGTATTGTATTGGCAGTATCTGTATGTGTAGGGGCTTTGTGCTGGGAGAAAAGCTGAGCCCTGATTAGGGGGCGGGGCTTCACTGACTAGGGGTCCTATAAAGGTAGCAGCCAGTCAGGCAGCAGCACAGGAGCTAGCAAACAGAGCTGTAAACAGGGGAGTTTGAGTGGGAGTTCTGTTGGAGGAGAAGGTATGTGTGTGTTTGGTTTTGTATTGGTAGTATCTGTATGAGTTGAGGCTTTGTGCTGGGAGAGAATCTGAGCCCTGATTAGGGGGCGGGGCTTCCCTGACTTGGGGTCCTATAAAGGTACCAACCAGTCAGGCAGCGGCACAGACAGCTGCAGCGGCACTGGAGCTAGCAAATAGAGCTGTAAACAGGGGAGTTTGAGTGGGAGTTCTGTTGGAGGAGAAGCTATTTGTGTGTGTGTTTGGTTTTGTATTGGTAGTATCTGTATGTGTAGAGGCTTGGAGGGGCTTTGTGCTGGGAGCGAAGCTGAGCCCTTATTAGGGGGCGGGGCTTCACTGACTAGGGGTCCTATAAAGGTAGCAGCCAGTCAGGCAGCGGCACAGGAGCTAGCAAACAGAGCTGTAAACAGGGGAGTCTGAGTGGGAGTTCTGTTGGAGGAGAAGGCATTTGTGTGTGTGTTTGGTTTTGTATTGGTAGCATCTGTATGTGTAGGGGCTTTGTGCTGGGAGAGAAGCTGAGCCCTGATTAGGGGGCGGGGCTTCACTGACTAGGGGTCCTATAAAGGTAGCAGCCAGTCAGGCAGCGTCACAGACAGCTGCAGGGGCACAGGAGCTAGCAAACTGAGCTGTAAACAGGGGAGTTTGAGTGGGAGTTCTGTTGTAGGAGAAGGTATTTCTGTTTGTTTGGTTTTGTATTGGTAGTATCTGTATGTGTAGAGGCTTGGAGGGGCTTTGTGCTGGGAGAGAAGCTGAGCCCTGATTAGGGGGCGGGGCTTCACTGACTAGGGGTCCTATAAAGGCAGCAGTCACTCAGGCAGCGGCACACACAGCTGCAGTGGCACAGGAGCTAGCAAAGAGAGCTGTAAACAGGGGAGTTTGAGTGGGAGTTCTGTTGGAGAAGAAGGTATTTGTGTGTGTGTTTGGTTTTGTATTGTTGGTATCTGTATGTGTAGAGGCTTGGAGGGGCTTTGTGCTGGGAGAGAAGCTGAGCCCTGATTAGGGGGCGGGGCTTCACTGACGAGGGGTCCTATAAAGGGAGCAGCCAGTCAGGCAGCGACACAGACAGCTGCAGCGGTACAGGAGCTAGCAAACAGAGCTGTAAACAGGGGAGTTTGAGTGGGAGTTCTGTTGGAGGAGAAGGTATTTGTGTGTGTTTTTGGTTTTGTATTGGTAGTATCTGTATGTGTAGAGGCTTGGAGGGGCTTTGTGCTGGGAGCGAAGCTGAGCCCTGATTAGGGGGCGGGGCTTCACTGACTAGGGGTCCTATAAAGGTAGCAGCCAGTCAGGCAGCGGCACAGGAGCTAGCAAACAGAGCTGTAAACAGGGGAGTATGAGTGGGAGTTCTGTTGGAGGAGAAGGTGTTTGTGTGTGTTTGGTTTTGTATTGGTAGTATCTGTATGTGTAGAGGCTTTGTGCTGGGAGAGAAGCTGAGTCCTGATAAGGGGGCGGGGCTTCACTGACTAGGCGTCCTATAAAGGTAGCAGCCAGTCAGGCAGCGGCACAGCAGCTAGCAAACAGTGCTGTAAACACGGGAGTTTGAGTGGGAGTTCTGTTGGAGGAGAAGGTATATGTGTGTGTTTGGTTTCGTATTGGTAGTATTTGTATGTGTAGAGGCTTGGAGGGGCTTTGTGCTGGGAGAGAAGCTGAGCCCTTATTAGGGGCGGGACTTCCCTGACTAGGGGTCCTATAAAGCTAGCATCCAGTCAGGCAGCAGCACAGGAGCTAGCAAACAGTGCTGTAAACACGGGAGTTTGAGTGGGAGTTCTGTTGGAGGAGAAGGTATTTGTGTGTGTTTGGTTTTGTATTGGTGGCATCTGTATGTGTAGGGGCTTTTTGCTGGGAGAGAAGCTGAGCCCTGATTAGGGGGCGGGGCTTCACTGACTAGGGGTCCTATAAAGGTAGCAGCCAGTCAGGCAGCGGCACAGCAGCTAGCAAACAGTGCTGTAAACACGGGAGTTTGAGTGGGAGTTCTGTTGGAGGAGAAGGTATATGTGTGTGTTTGGTTTCGTATTGGTAGTATTTGTATGTGTAGAGGCTTGGAGGGGCTTTGTGCTGGGAGAGAAGCTGAGCCCTTATTAGGGGGCGGGACTTCCCTGACTAGGGGTCCTATAAGGGCAGCAGCCAGTCAGGCAGCGGCACAGACAGCTGCAGCGGCACTGGAGCTAGCAAATAGAGCTGTAAACAGGGGAGTTTGAGTCGGAGTTCTGTTGGAGGAGAAGCTATTTGTGTGTGTGTTTGGTATTGTATTGGCAGTATCTGTATGTGTAGGGGCTTTGTGCTGGGAGAAAAGCTGAGCCCTGATTAGGGGGCGGGGCTTCACTGACTAGGGGTCCTATAAAGGTAGCAGCCAGTCAGGCAGCAGCACAGGAGCTAGCAAACAGAGCTGTAAACAGGGGAGTTTGAGTGGGAGTTCTGTTGGAGGAGAAGGTATGTGTGTGTTTGGTTTTGTATTGGTAGTATCTGTATGAGTTGAGGCTTTGTGCTGGGAGAGAATCTGAGCCCTGATTAGGGGGCGGGGCTTCCCTGACTTGGGGTCCTATAAAGGTACCAACCAGTCAGGCAGCGGCACAGACAGCTGCAGCGGCACTGGAGCTAGCAAATAGAGCTGTAAACAGGGGAGTTTGAGTGGGAGTTCTGTTGGAGGAGAAGCTATTTGTGTGTGTGTTTGGTTTTGTATTGGTAGTATCTGTATGTGTAGAGGCTTGGAGGGGCTTTGTGCTGGGAGCGAAGCTGAGCCCTTATTAGGGGGCGGGGCTTCACTGACTAGGGGTCCTATAAAGGTAGCAGCCAGTCAGGCAGCGGCACAGGAGCTAGCAAACAGAGCTGTAAACAGGGGAGTCTGAGTGGGAGTTCTGTTGGAGGAGAAGGCATTTGTGTGTGTGTTTGGTTTTGTATTGGTAGCATCTGTATGTGTAGGGGCTTTGTGCTGGGAGAGAAGCTGAGCCCTGATTAGGGGGCGGGGCTTCACTGACTAGGGGTCCTATAAAGGTAGCAGCCAGTCAGGCAGCGTCACAGACAGCTGCAGGGGCACAGGAGCTAGCAAACAGAGCTGTAAACTGGGAAGTTTGAGTGGGAGTTCTGTTGGAGGAGAAGGTATTTGTGTGTGTTTGGTTTTGTGTTGGTGGTATCTGTATGTGTAGGGGCTTTGTGCTGGGAGAGAAGCTGAGCCCCGATTAGGGGGCGGGGCTTCACTGACGAGGGGTCCTATAAAGGGAGCAGCCAGTCAGGCAGCAACACAGACAGCTGCAGCGGTACAGGAGCTAGCAAACAGAGCTGTAAACAGGGGAGTTTGAGTGGGACTTCTGTTGGAGGAGAAGGTATTTGTGTGTGTGTTTGGTATTGTATTGGTAGTATCTGTATGAGTAGAGGCTTGGAGGGGCTTTGTGCTGGGAGTGAAGCTGAGCCCTGATTAGGGGGCGGGGCTTCACTGACTAGGGGTCCTAAAAAGGTAGCAGCCAGTCAGGCAGCGGCACAGGAGCTAGCAAACAGAGCTGTAAACAGGGGAGTTTGAGTGGGACTTCTGTTGGAAGAGAAGGTATTTGTGTGTGTGTTTGGTTTTGTATTGGTAGTATCTGTATGTGTAGGGGCTTTGTGCTGGGAGAAAAGCTGAGCCCTGATTAGGGGGCGGGGTTTCACTGACTACGGGTCCTATAAAGGTAGCAGCCAGTCAGGCAGCGGCACAGGAGCTAGCAAACAGAGCTGTAAACAGGGGAGTCTGAGTGGGAGTTCTGTTGGAGGAGAAGGCATTTGTGTGTGTGTTTGGTTTTGTATTGGTAGCATCTGTATGTGTAGGGGCTTTGTGCTGGGAGAGAAGCTGAGCCCTGATTAGGGGGCGGGGCTTCACTGACTAGGGGTCCTGTAAAGGGAGCAGCCAGTCAGGCGGCGGCACGGACAGCTGCAGGGGCACAGGAGCTAGCAAACAGAGCTGTAAACTGGGAAGTTTGAGTGGGAGTTCTGTTGGAGGAGAAGGTATTTGTGTGTGTTTGGTTTTGTGTTGGTGGTATCTGTATGTGTAGGGGCTTTGTGCTGGGAGAGAAGCTGAGCCCTGATTAGGGGGCGGGGCTTCACTGACGAGGGGTCCTATAAAGGGAGCAGCCAGTCAGGCAGCAACACAGACAGCTGCAGCGGTACAGGAGCTAGCAAACAGAGCTGTAAACAGGGGAGTTTGACTGGGACTTCTGTTGGAGGAGAAGGTATTTGTGTGTGTGTTTGGTATTGTATTGGTAGTATCTGTATGAGTAGAGGCTTGGAGGGGCTTTGTGCTGGGAGCGAAGCTGAGCCCTGATTAGGGGGCGGGGCTTCACTGACTAGGGGTCCTATAAAGGTAGCAGCCAGTCAGGCAGCGGCACAGACAGCTGCATTGGCACAGGAGCTAGCAAACAGGGGAGTTTGAGTGGGAGTTCTGTTGGAGGAGAAGGTATTTTTGTGTGTGTTTGGTTTTGTATTGTTGGTATCTGTATGTGTAGAGGCTTGGAGGGGCTTTGTGCTGGGAGAGAAGCTGAGCCCTGATTAGGGGGCGGGGCTTCACTGACGAGGGGTCCTATAAAGGGAGCAGCCAGTCAGGCAGTGACACAGACAGCTGCAGCGGTACAGGAGCTAGCAAACAGAGCTGTAAACAGGGGAGTTTGAGTGGGAGTTCTGTTGGAGGAGAAGGTATTTGTGTGTGTTTTTGGTTTTGTATTGGTAGTATCTGTATGTGTAGAGGCTTTGTGCTGGGAGAGAAGCTGAGCCCTGATTAGGGGGCGGGGCTTCACTGACTAGGGGTCCTATAAAGGTAGCAGCCAGTCAGGGAGCGGCACAGACAGCTGCAGCGGCACAGGAGCGAGCAAACTGAGCTGTAAACAGGGGAGTTTGAGTGGGAGTTCTGTTGTAGGAGAAGGTATTTCTGTTTGTTTGGTTTTGTATTGGTAGTATCTGTATGTGTAGAGGCTTGGAGGGGCTTTGTGCTGGGAGAGAAGCTGAGCCCTGATTAGGGGGCGGGGCTTCACTGACTAGGGGTCCTATAAAGGCAGCAGTCACTCAGGCAGCGGCACAGACAGCTGCAGTGGCACAGGAGCTAGCAAAGAGAGCTGTAAACAGGGGAGTTTGAGTGGGAGTTCTGTTGGAGAAGAAGGTATTTGTGTGTGTGTTTGGTTTTGTATTGTTGGTATCTGTATGTGTAGAGGCTTGGAGGGGCTTTGTGCTGGGAGAGAAGCTGAGCCCTGATTAGGGGGCGGGGCTTCACTGACGAGGGGTCCTATAAAGGGAGCAGCCAGTCAGGCAGCGACACAGACAGCTGCAGCGGTACAGGAGCTAGCAAACAGAGCTGTAAACAGGGGAGTTTGAGTGGGAGTTCTGTTGGAGGAGAAGGTATTTGTGTGTGTTTTTGGTTTTGTATTGGTAGTATCTGTATGTGTAGAGGCTTGGAGGGGCTTTGTGCTGGGAGCGAAGCTGAGCCCTGATTAGGGGGCGGGGCTTCACTGACTAGGGGTCCTATAAAGGTAGCAGCCAGTCAGGCAGCGGCACAGGAGCTAGCAAACAGAGCTGTAAACAGGGGAGTATGAGTGGGAGTTCTGTTGGAGGAGAAGGTGTTTGTGTGTGTTTGGTTTTGTATTGGTAGTATCTGTATGTGTAGAGGCTTTGTGCTGGGAGAGAAGCTGAGTCCTGATAAGGGGGCGGGGCTTCACTGACTAGGCGTCCTATAAAGGTAGCAGCCAGTCAGGCAGCGGCACAGCAGCTAGCAAACAGTGCTGTAAACACGGGAGTTTGAGTGGGGGTTCTGTTGGAGGAGAAGGTATATGTGTGTGTTTGGTTTCGTATTGGTAGTATTTGTATGTGTAGAGGCTTGGAGGGGCTTTGTGCTGGGAGAGAAGCTGAGCCCTTATTAGGGGGCGGGACTTCCCTGACTAGGGGTCCTATAAAGCTAGCATCCAGTCAGGCAGCAGCACAGGAGCTAGCAAACAGTGCTGTAAACACGGGAGTTTGAGTGGGAGTTCTGTTGGAGGAGAAGGTATTTGTGTGTGTTTGGTTTTGTATTGGTGGCATCTGTATGTGTAGGGGCTTTTTGCTGGGAGAGAAGCTGAGCCCTGATTAGGGGGCGGGGCTTCACTGACTAGGGGTCCTATAAAGGTAGCAGCCAGTCAGGCAGGGGCACAGACAGCTGCAGCGGCACTGGAGCTAGCAAACAGAGCTGTAAACAGGGGAGTTTGAGAGGGAGTTCTGTTGGAGGAGAAGGCATTTGTGTGTGTGTTTGGTTTTGTATTGGTGGTATCTGTATGTGTAGAGGCTTGGAGGGGCTTTGTGCTGGGAGAGAAGCTGAGCCCTGATTAGGGGGCGGGGCTTCACTGACGAGGGTTCCTATAAAGGGAGCAGCCAGTCAGGCAGCAACACAGACAGCTGCAGCGGTACAGGAGCTAGCAAACAGAGCTGTAAACAGGGGAGTTTGAGTGGGACTTCTGTTGGAGGAGAAGGTATTTGTGTGTGTGTTTGGTATTGTATTGGCAGTATCTGTATGTGTAGGGGCTTTGTGCTGGGAGAAAAGCTGAGCCCTGATTAGGGGGCGGGGCTTCACTGACTAGGGGTCCTATAAAGGTAGCAGCCAGTCAGGCAGCAGCACAGGAGCTAGCAAACAGAGCTGTAAACAGGGGAGTTTGAGTGGGAGTTCTGTTGGAGGAGAAGGTATGTGTGTGTTTGGTTTTGTATTGGTAGTATCTGTATGAGTAGAGGCTTTGTGCTGGGAGAGAATCTGAGCCCTGATTAGGGGGCGGGGCTTCCCTGACTTGGGGTCCTATAAAGGTACCAACCAGTCAGGCAGCGGCACAGACAGCTGCAGCGGCACTGGAGCTAGCAAATAGAGCTGTAAACAGGGGAGTTTGAGTGGGAGTTCTGTTGGAGGAGAAGCTATTTGTGTGTGTGTTTGGTTTTGTATTGGTAGTATCTGTATGTGTAGAGGCTTGGAGGGGCTTTGTGCTGGGAGCGAAGCTGAGCCCTTATTAGGGGGCGGGGCTTCACTGACTAGGGGTCCTATAAAGGTAGCAGCCAGTCAGGCAGCGGCACAGGAGCTAGCAAACAGAGCTGTAAACAGGGGAGTCTGAGTTGGAGTTCTGTTGGAGGAGAAGGTATTTGTGTGTGTTTGGTTTTGTGTTGGTGGTATCTGTATGTGTAGGGGCTTTGTGCTGGGAGAGAAGCTGAGCCCTGATTAGGGGGCGGGGCTTCACTGACGAGGGGTCCTATAAAGGGAGCAGCCAGTCAGGCAGCAACACAGACAGCTGCAGCGGTACAGGAGCTAGCAAACAGAGCTGTAAACAGGGGAGTTTGACTGGGACTTCTGTTGGAGGAGAAGGTATTTGTGTGTGTGTTTGGTATTGTATTGGTAGTATCTGTATGAGTAGAGGCTTGGAGGGGCTTTGTGCTGGGAGCGAAGCTGAGCCCTGATTAGGGGGCGGGGCTTCACTGACTAGGGGTCCTATAAAGGTAGCAGCCAGTCAGGCAGCGGCACAGACAGCTGCATTGGCACAGGAGCTAGCAAACAGGGGAGTTTGAGTGGGAGTTCTGTTGGAGGAGAAGGTATTTTTGTGTGTGTTTGGTTTTGTATTGTTGGTATCTGTATGTGTAGAGGCTTGGAGGGGCTTTGTGCTGGGAGAGAAGCTGAGCCCTGATTAGGGGGCGGGGCTTCACTGACGAGGGGTCCTATAAAGGGAGCAGCCAGTCAGGCAGCGACACAGACAGCTGCAGCGGTACAGGAGCTAGCAAACAGAGCTGTAAACAGGGGAGTTTGAGTGGGAGTTCTGTTGGAGGAGAAGGTATTTGTGTGTGTTTTTGGTTTTGTATTGGTAGTATCTGTATGTGTAGAGGCTTTGTGCTGGGAGAGAAGCTGAGCCCTGATTAGGGGGCGGGGCTTCACTGACTAGGGGTCCTATAAAGGTAGCAGCCAGTCAGGCAGCGGCACAGACAGCTGCAGCGGCACTGGAGCTAGCAAACAGAGCTGTAAACAGGGGAGTTTGAGAGGGAGTTCTGTTGGAGGAGAAGGCATTTGTGTGTGTGTTCGGTTTTGTATTGGTGGTATCTGTATGTGTAGAGGCTTGGAGGGGCTTTGTGCTGGGAGAGAAGCTGAGCCCTGATTAGGGGGCGGGGCTTCACTGACGAGGGTTCCTATAAAGGGAGCAGCCAGTCAGGCAGCAACAGAGACAGCTGCAGCGGTACAGGAGCTAGCAAACAGAGCTGTAAACAGGGGAGTTTGAGTGGGACTTCTGTTGGAGGAGAAGGTATTTGTGTGTGTGTTTGGTTTTGTATTGGCAGTATCTGTATGTGTAGGGGCTTTGTGCTGGGAGAGAATCTGAGCCCTGATTAGGGGGCGGGGCTTCCCTGACTTGGGGTCCTATAAAGGTACCAACCAGTCAGGCAGCGGCACAGACAGCTGCAGCGGCACTGGAGCTAGCAAATAGAGCTGTAAACAGGGGAGTTTGAGTGGGAGTTCTGTTGGAGGAGAAGCTATTTGTGTGTGTGTTTGGTTTTGTATTGGTAGTATCTGTATGTGTAGAGGCTTGGAGGGGCTTTGTGCTGGGAGCGAAGCTGAGCCCTTATTAGGGGGCGGGGCTTCACTGACTAGGGGTCCTATAAAGGTAGCAGCCAGTCAGGCAGCGGCACAGGAGCTAGCAAACAGAGCTGTAAACAGGGGAGTCTGAGTGGGAGTTCTGTTGGAGGAGAAGGCATTTGTGTGTGTGTTTGGTTTTGTATTGGTAGCATCTGTATGTGTAGGGGCTTTGTGCTGGGAGAGAAGCTGAGCCCTGATTAGGGGGCGGGGCTTCACTGACTAGGGGTCCTGTAAAGGGAGCAGCCAGTCAGGCGGCGGCACGGACAGCTGCAGGGGCACAGGAGCTAGCAAACAGAGCTGTAAACTGGGAAGTTTGAGTGGGAGTTCTGTTGGAGGAGAAGGTATTTGTGTGTGTTTGGTTTTGTGTTGGTGGTATCTGTATGTGTAGGGGCTTTGTGCTGGGAGAGAAGCTGAGCCCTGATTAGGGGGCGGGGCTTCACTGACGAGGGGTCCTATAAAGGGAGCAGCCAGTCAGGCAGCAACACAGACAGCTGCAGCGGTACAGGAGCTAGCAAACAGCTGTAAACAGGGGAGTTTGAGTGGGAGTTCTGTTGGAGGAGAAGGTATTTGTGTGTGTTTTTGGTTTTGTATTGGTAGTATCTGTATGTGTAGAGGCTTTGTGCTGGGAGAGAAGCTGAGCCCTGATTAGGGGGCGGGGCTTCACTGACTAGGGGTCCTATAAAGGTAGCAGCCAGTCAGGGAGCGGCACAGACAGCTGCAGCGGCACAGGACCGAGCAAACTGAGCTGTAAACAGGGGAGTTTGAGTGGGAGTTCTGTTGTAGGAGAAGGTATTTCTGTTTGTTTGGTTTTGTATTGGTAGTATCTGTATGTGTAGAGGCTTGGAGGGGCTTTGTGCTGGGAGAGAAGCTGAGCCCTGATTAGGGGGCGGGGCTTCACTGACTAGGGGTCCTATAAAGGCAGCAGTCACTCAGGCAGCGGCACAGACAGCTGCAGTGGCACAGGAGCTAGCAAAGAGAGCTGTATACAGGGGAGTTTGAGTGGGAGTTCTGTTGGAGAAGAAGGTATTTGTGTGTGTGTTTGGTTTTGTATTGTTGGTATCTGTATGTGTAGAGGCTTGGAGGGGCTTTGTGCTGGGAGAGAAGCTGAGCCCTGATTAGGGGGCGGGGCTTCACTGACGAGGGGTCCTATAAAGGGAGCAGCCAGTCAGGCAGCGACACAGACAGCTGCAGCGGTACAGGAGCTAGCAAACAGAGCTGTAAACAGGGGAGTTTGAGTGGGAGTTCTGTTGGAGGAGAAGGTATTTGTGTGTGTTTTTGGTTTTGTATTGGTAGTATCTGTATGTGTAGAGGCTTGGAGGGGCTTTGTGCTGGGAGCGAAGCTGAGCCCTGATTAGGGGGCGGGGCTTCACTGACTAGGGGTCCTATAAAGGTAGCAGCCAGTCAGGCAGCGGCACAGGAGCTAGCAAACAGAGCTGTAAACAGGGGAGTATGAGTGGGAGTTCTGTTGGAGGAGAAGGTGTTTGTGTGTGTTTGGTTTTGTATTGGTAGTATCTGTATGTGTAGAGGCTTTGTGCTGGGAGAGAAGCTGAGCCCTGATAAGGGGGCGGGGCTTCACTGACTAGGCGTCCTATAAAGGTAGCAGCCAGTCAGGCAGCGGCACAGCAGCTAGCAAACAGTGCTGTAAACACGGGAGTTTGAGTGGGAGTTCTGTTGGAGGAGAAGGTATATGTGTGTGTTTGGTTTCGTATTGGTAGTATCTGTATGTGTAGAGGCTTGGAGGGGCTTTGTGCTGGGAGAAAAGCTGAGCCCTGATTAGGGGGCGGGGCTTCACTGACTAGGGGTCCTATAAAGGTAGCAGCCAGTCAGGCAGCGGCACAGACAGCTGCAGCGGCACTGGAGCTAGCAAACAGAGCTGTAAACAGGGGAGTTTGAGAGGGAGTTCTGTTGGAGGAGAAGGCATTTGTGTGTGTGTTTGGTTTTGTATTGGTGGTATCTGTATGTGTAGAGGCTTGGAGGGGCTTTGTGCTGGGAGAGAAGCTGAGCCCTGATTAGGGGGCGGGGCTTCACTGACGAGGGTTCCTATAAAGGGAGCAGCCAGTCAGGCAGCAACAGAGACAGCTGCAGCGGTACAGGAGCTAGCAAACAGAGCTGTAAACAGGGGAGTTTGAGAGGGAGTTCTGTTGGAGGAGAAGGTATTTGTGTGTGTGTTTGGTATTGTATTGGCAGTATCTGTATGTGTAGGGGCTTTGTGCTGGGAGAAAAGCTGAGCCCTGATTAGGGGGCGGGGCTTCACTGACTAGGGGTCCTATAAAGGTAGCAGCCAGTCAGGCAGCAGCACAGGAGCTAGCAAACAGAGCTGTAAACAGGGGAGTTTGAGTGGGAGTTCTGTTGGAGGAGAAGGTATGTGTGTGTTTGGTTTTGTATTGGTAGTATCTGTATGAGTTGAGGCTTTGTGCTGGGAGAGAATCTGAGCCCTGATTAGGGGGCGGGGCTTCCCTGACTTGGGGTCCTATAAAGGTACCAACCAGTCAGGCAGCGGCACAGACAGCTGCAGCGGCACTGGAGCTAGCAAATAGAGCTGTAAACAGGGGAGTCTGAGTGGGAGTTCTGTTGGAGGAGAAGGCATTTGTGTGTGTGTTTGGTTTTGTATTGGTAGCATCTGTATGTGTAGGGGCTTTGTGCTGGGAGAGAAGCTGAGCCCTGATTAGGGGGCGGGGCTTCACTGACTAGGGGTCCTATAAAGGTAGCAGCCAGTCAGGCAGCGTCACAGACAGCTGCAGGGGCACAGGAGCTAGCAAACAGAGCTGTAAACTGGGAAGTTTGAGTGGGAGTTCTGTTGGAGGAGAAGGTATTTGTGTGTGTTTGGTTTTGTGTTGGTGGTATCTGTATGTGTAGGGGCTTTGTGCTGGGAGAGAAGCTGAGCCCCGATTAGGGGGCGGGGCTTCACTGACGAGGGGTCCTATAAAGGGAGCAGCCAGTCAGGCAGCAACACAGACAGCTGCAGCGGTACAGGAGCTAGCAAACAGAGCTGTAAACAGGGGAGTTTGAGTGGGACTTCTGTTGGAGGAGAAGGTATTTGTGTGTGTGTTTGGTATTGTATTGGTAGTATCTGTATGAGTAGAGGCTTGGAGGGGCTTTGTGCTGGGAGTGAAGCTGAGCCCTGATTAGGGGGCGGGGCTTCACTGACTAGGGGTCCTAAAAAGGTAGCAGCCAGTCAGGCAGCGGCACAGGAGCTAGCAAACAGAGCTGTAAACAGGGGAGTTTGAGTGGGACTTCTGTTGGAAGAGAAGGTATTTGTGTGTGTGTTTGGTTTTGTATTGGTAGTATCTGTATGTGTAGGGGCTTTGTGCTGGGAGAAAAGCTGAGCCCTGATTAGGGGGCGGGGTTTCACTGACTACGGGTCCTATAAAGGTAGCAGCCAGTCAGGCAGCGGCACAGGAGCTAGCAAACAGAGCTGTAAACAGGGGAGTCTGAGTGGGAGTTCTGTTGGAGGAGAAGGCATTTGTGTGTGTGTTTGGTTTTGTATTGGTAGCATCTGTATGTGTAGGGGCTTTGTGCTGGGAGAGAAGCTGAGCCCTGATTAGGGGGCGGGGCTTCACTGACTAGGGGTCCTGTAAAGGGAGCAGCCAGTCAGGCGGCGGCACGGACAGCTGCAGGGGCACAGGAGCTAGCAAACAGAGCTGTAAACTGGGAAGTTTGAGTGGGAGTTCTGTTGGAGGAGAAGGTATTTGTGTGTGTTTGGTTTTGTGTTGGTGGTATCTGTATGTGTAGGGGCTTTGTGCTGGGAGAGAAGCTCAGCCCTGATTAGGGGGCGGGGCTTCACTGACGAGGGGTCCTATAAAGGGAGCAGCCAGTCAGGCAGCAACACAGACAGCTGCAGCGGTACAGGAGCTAGCAAACAGAGCTGTAAACAGGGGAGTTTGACTGGGACTTCTGTTGGAGGAGAAGGTATTTGTGTGTGTGTTTGGTATTGTATTGGTAGTATCTGTATGAGTAGAGGCTTGGAGGGGCTTTGTGCTGGGAGCGAAGCTGAGCCCTGATTAGGGGGCGGGGCTTCACTGACTAGGGGTCCTATAAAGGTAGCAGCCAGTCAGGCAGCGGCACAGACAGCTGCATTGGCACAGGAGCTAGCAAACAGGGGAGTTTGAGTGGGAGTTCTGTTGGAGGAGAAGGTATTTTTGTGTGTGTTTGGTTTTGTATTGTTGGTATCTGTATGTGTAGAGGCTTGGAGGGGCTTTGTGCTGGGAGAGAAGCTGAGCCCTGATTAGGGGGCGGGGCTTCACTGACGAGGGGTCCTATAAAGGGAGCAGCCAGTCAGGCAGTGACACAGACAGCTGCAGCGGTACAGGAGCTAGCAAACAGAGCTGTAAACAGGGGAGTTTGAGTGGGAGTTCTGTTGGAGGAGAAGGTATTTGTGTGTGTTTTTGGTTTTGTATTGGTAGTATCTGTATGTGTAGAGGCTTTGTGCTGGGAGAGAAGCTGAGCCCTGATTAGGGGGCGGGGCTTCACTGACTAGGGGTCCTATAAAGGTAGCAGCCAGTCAGGGAGCGGCACAGACAGCTGCAGCGGCACAGGAGCGAGCAAACTGAGCTGTAAACAGGGGAGTTTGAGTGGGAGTTCTGTTGTAGGAGAAGGTATTTCTGTTTGTTTGGTTTTGTATTGGTAGTATCTGTATGTGTAGAGGCTTGGAGGGGCTTTGTGCTGGGAGAGAAGCTGAGCCCTGATTAGGGGGCGGGGCTTCACTGACTAGGGGTCCTATAAAGGCAGCAGTCACTCAGGCAGCGGCACAGACAGCTGCAGTGGCACAGGAGCTAGCAAAGAGAGCTGTAAACAGGGGAGTTTGAGTGGGAGTTCTGTTGGAGAAGAAGGTATTTGTGTGTGTGTTTGGTTTTGTATTGTTGGTATCTGTATGTGTAGAGGCTTGGAGGGGCTTTGTGCTGGGAGAGAAGCTGAGCCCTGATTAGGGGGCGGGGCTTCACTGACGAGGGGTCCTATAAAGGGAGCAGCCAGTCAGGCAGCGACACAGACAGCTGCAGCGGTACAGGAGCTAGCAAACAGAGCTGTAAACAGGGGAGTTTGAGTGGGAGTTCTGTTGGAGGAGAAGGTATTTGTGTGTGTTTTTGGTTTTGTATTGGTAGTATCTGTATGTGTAGAGGCTTGGAGGGGCTTTGTGCTGGGAGCGAAGCTGAGCCCTGATTAGGGGGCGGGGCTTCACTGACTAGGGGTCCTATAAAGGTAGCAGCCAGTCAGGCAGCGGCACAGGAGCTAGCAAACAGAGCTGTAAACAGGGGAGTATGAGTGGGAGTTCTGTTGGAGGAGAAGGTGTTTGTGTGTGTTTGGTTTTGTATTGGTAGTATCTGTATGTGTAGAGGCTTTGTGCTGGGAGAGAAGCTGAGTCCTGATAAGGGGGCGGGGCTTCACTGACTAGGCGTCCTATAAAGGTAGCAGCCAGTCAGGCAGCGGCACAGCAGCTAGCAAACAGTGCTGTAAACACGGGAGTTTGAGTGGGGGTTCTGTTGGAGGAGAAGGTATATGTGTGTGTTTGGTTTCGTATTGGTAGTATTTGTATGTGTAGAGGCTTGGAGGGGCTTTGTGCTGGGAGAGAAGCTGAGCCCTTATTAGGGGGCGGGACTTCCCTGACTAGGGGTCCTATAAAGCTAGCATCCAGTCAGGCAGCAGCACAGGAGCTAGCAAACAGTGCTGTAAACACGGGAGTTTGAGTGGGAGTTCTGTTGGAGGAGAAGGTATTTGTGTGTGTTTGGTTTTGTATTGGTGGCATCTGTATGTGTAGGGGCTTTTTGCTGGGAGAGAAGCTGAGCCCTGATTAGGGGGCGGGGCTTCACTGACTAGGGGTCCTATAAAGGTAGCAGCCAGTCAGGCAGGGGCACAGACAGCTGCAGCGGCACTGGAGCTAGCAAACAGAGCTGTAAACAGGGGAGTTTGAGAGGGAGTTCTGTTGGAGGAGAAGGCATTTGTGTGTGTGTTTGGTTTTGTATTGGTGGTATCTGTATGTGTAGAGGCTTGGAGGGGCTTTGTGCTGGGAGAGAAGCTGAGCCCTGATTAGGGGGCGGGGCTTCACTGACGAGGGTTCCTATAAAGGGAGCAGCCAGTCAGGCAGCAACACAGACAGCTGCAGCGGTACAGGAGCTAGCAAACAGAGCTGTAAACAGGGGAGTTTGAGTGGGACTTCTGTTGGAGGAGAAGGTATTTGTGTGTGTGTTTGGTATTGTATTGGCAGTATCTGTATGTGTAGGGGCTTTGTGCTGGGAGAAAAGCTGAGCCCTGATTAGGGGGCGGGGCTTCACTGACTAGGGGTCCTATAAAGGTAGCAGCCAGTCAGGCAGCAGCACAGGAGCTAGCAAACAGAGCTGTAAACAGGGGAGTTTGAGTGGGAGTTCTGTTGGAGGAGAAGGTATGTGTGTGTGTGTTTGGTATTGTATTGGTAGTATCTGTATGAGTAGAGGCTTGGAGGGGCTTTGTGCTGGGAGCGAAGCTGAGCCCTGATTAGGGGGCGGGGCTTCACTGACTAGGGGTCCTATAAAGGGAGCAGCCAGTCAGGCAGCAACACAGACAGCTGCAGCGGTACAGGAGCTAGCAAACAGAGCTGTAAACAGGGGAGTTTGACTGGGACTTCTGTTGGAGGAGAAGGTATTTGTGTGTGTGTTTGGTATTGTATTGGTAGTATCTGTATGAGTAGAGGCTTGGAGGGGCTTTGTGCTGGGAGCGAAGCTGAGCCCTGATTAGGGGGCGGGGCTTCACTGACTAGGGGTCCTATAAAGGTAGCAGCCAGTCAGGCAGCGGCACAGACAGCTGCATTGGCACAGGAGCTAGCAAACAGGGGAGTTTGAGTGGGAGTTCTGTTGGAGGAGAAGGTATTTTTGTGTGTGTTTGGTTTTGTATTGTTGGTATCTGTATGTGTAGAGGCTTGGAGGGGCTTTGTGCTGGGAGAGAAGCTGAGCCCTGATTAGGGGGCGGGGCTTCACTGACGAGGGGTCCTATAAAGGGAGCAGCCAGTCAGGCAGCGACACAGACAGCTGCAGCGGTACAGGAGCTAGCAAACAGAGCTGTAAACAGGGGAGTTTGAGTGGGAGTTCTGTTGGAGGAGAAGGTATTTGTGTGTGTTTTTGGTTTTGTATTGGTAGTATCTGTATGTGTAGAGGCTTTGTGCTGGGAGAGAAGCTGAGCCCTGATTAGGGGGCGGGGCTTCACTGACTAGGGGTCCTATAAAGGTAGCAGCCAGTCAGGCAGCGGCACAGACAGCTGCAGCGGCACTGGAGCTAGCAAACAGAGCTGTAAACAGGGGAGTTTGAGAGGGAGTTCTGTTGGAGGAGAAGGCATTTGTGTGTGTGTTCGGTTTTGTATTGGTGGTATCTGTATGTGTAGAGGCTTGGAGGGGCTTTGTGCTGGGAGAGAAGCTGAGCCCTGATTAGGGGGCGGGGCTTCACTGACGAGGGTTCCTATAAAGGGAGCAGCCAGTCAGGCAGCAACAGAGACAGCTGCAGCGGTACAGGAGCTAGCAAACAGAGCTGTAAACAGGGGAGTTTGAGTGGGACTTCTGTTGGAGGAGAAGGTATTTGTGTGTGTGTTTGGTTTTGTATTGGCAGTATCTGTATGTGTAGGGGCTTTGTGCTGGGAGAGAATCTGAGCCCTGATTAGGGGGCGGGGCTTCCCTGACTTGGGGTCCTATAAAGGTACCAACCAGTCAGGCAGCGGCACAGACAGCTGCAGCGGCACTGGAGCTAGCAAATAGAGCTGTAAACAGGGGAGTTTGAGTGGGAGTTCTGTTGGAGGAGAAGCTATTTGTGTGTGTGTTTGGTTTTGTATTGGTAGTATCTGTATGTGTAGAGGCTTGGAGGGGCTTTGTGCTGGGAGCGAAGCTGAGCCCTTATTAGGGGGCGGGGCTTCACTGACTAGGGGTCCTATAAAGGTAGCAGCCAGTCAGGCAGCGGCACAGGAGCTAGCAAACAGAGCTGTAAACAGGGGAGTTTGAGTGGGACTTCTGTTGGAAGAGAAGGTATTTGTGTGTGTGTTTGGTTTTGTATTGGTAGTATCTGTATGTGTAGGGGCTTTGTGCTGGGAGAAAAGCTGAGCCCTGATTAGGGGGCGGGGTTTCACTGACTACGGGTCCTATAAAGGTAGCAGCCAGTCAGGCAGCGGCACAGGAGCTAGCAAACAGAGCTGTAAACAGGGGAGTCTGAGTGGGAGTTCTGTTGGAGGAGAAGGCATTTGTGTGTGTGTTTGGTTTTGTATTGGTAGCATCTGTATGTGTAGGGGCTTTGTGCTGGGAGAGAAGCTGAGCCCTGATTAGGGGGCGGGGCTTCACTGACTAGGGGTCCTGTAAAGGGAGCAGCCAGTCAGGCGGCGGCACGGACAGCTGCAGGGGCACAGGAGCTAGCAAACAGAGCTGTAAACTGGGAAGTTTGAGTGGGAGTTCTGTTGGAGGAGAAGGTATTTGTGTGTGTTTGGTTTTGTGTTGGTGGTATCTGTATGTGTAGGGGCTTTGTGCTGGGAGAGAAGCTGAGCCCTGATTAGGGGGCGGGGCTTCACTGACGAGGGGTCCTATAAAGGGAGCAGCCAGTCAGGCAGCAACACAGACAGCTGCAGCGGTACAGGAGCTAGCAAACAGAGCTGTAAACAGGGGAGTTTGACTGGGACTTCTGTTGGAGGAGAAGGTATTTGTGTGTGTGTTTGGTATTGTATTGGTAGTATCTGTATGAGTAGAGGCTTGGAGGGGCTTTGTGCTGGGAGCGAAGCTGAGCCCTGATTAGGGGGCGGGGCTTCACTGACTAGGGGTCCTATAAAGGTAGCAGCCAGTCAGGCAGCGGCACAGACAGCTGCATTGGCACAGGAGCTAGCAAACAGGGGAGTTTGAGTGGGAGTTCTGTTGGAGGAGAAGGTATTTTTGTGTGTGTTTGGTTTTGTATTGTTGGTATCTGTATGTGTAGAGGCTTGGAGGGGCTTTGTGCTGGGAGAGAAGCTGAGCCCTGATTAGGGGGCGGGGCTTCACTGACGAGGGGTCCTATAAAGGGAGCAGCCAGTCAGGCAGTGACACAGACAGCTGCAGCGGTACAGGAGCTAGCAAACAGAGCTGTAAACAGGGGAGTTTGAGTGGGAGTTCTGTTGGAGGAGAAGGTATTTGTGTGTGTTTTTGGTTTTGTATTGGTAGTATCTGTATGTGTAGAGGCTTTGTGCTGGGAGAGAAGCTGAGCCCTGATTAGGGGGCGGGGCTTCACTGACTAGGGGTCCTATAAAGGTAGCAGCCAGTCAGGGAGCGGCACAGACAGCTGCAGCGGCACAGGAGCGAGCAAACTGAGCTGTAAACAGGGGAGTTTGAGTGGGAGTTCTGTTGTAGGAGAAGGTATTTCTGTTTGTTTGGTTTTGTATTGGTAGTATCTGTATGTGTAGAGGCTTGGAGGGGCTTTGTGCTGGGAGAGAAGCTGAGCCCTGATTAGGGGGCGGGGCTTCACTGACTAGGGGTCCTATAAAGGCAGCAGTCACTCAGGCAGCGGCACAGACAGCTGCAGTGGCACAGGAGCTAGCAAAGAGAGCTGTAAACAGGGGAGTTTGAGTGGGAGTTCTGTTGGAGAAGAAGGTATTTGTGTGTGTGTTTGGTTTTGTATTGTTGGTATCTGTATGTGTAGAGGCTTGGAGGGGCTTTGTGCTGGGAGAGAAGCTGAGCCCTGATTAGGGGGCGGGGCTTCACTGACGAGGGGTCCTATAAAGGGAGCAGCCAGTCAGGCAGCGACACAGACAGCTGCAGCGGTACAGGAGCTAGCAAACAGAGCTGTAAACAGGGGAGTTTGAGTGGGAGTTCTGTTGGAGGAGAAGGTATTTGTGTGTGTTTTTGGTTTTGTATTGGTAGTATCTGTATGTGTAGAGGCTTGGAGGGGCTTTGTGCTGGGAGCGAAGCTGAGCCCTGATTAGGGGGCGGGGCTTCACTGACTAGGGGTCCTATAAAGGTAGCAGCCAGTCAGGCAGCGGCACAGGAGCTAGCAAACAGAGCTGTAAACAGGGGAGTATGAGTGGGAGTTCTGTTGGAGGAGAAGGTGTTTGTGTGTGTTTGGTTTTGTATTGGTAGTATCTGTATGTGTAGAGGCTTTGTGCTGGGAGAGAAGCTGAGTCCTGATAAGGGGGCGGGGCTTCACTGACTAGGCGTCCTATAAAGGTAGCAGCCAGTCAGGCAGCGGCACAGCAGCTAGCAAACAGTGCTGTAAACACGGGAGTTTGAGTGGGGGTTCTGTTGGAGGAGAAGGTGTATGTGTGTGTTTGGTTTCGTATTGGTAGTATTTGTATGTGTAGAGGCTTGGAGGGGCTTTGTGCTGGGAGAGAAGCTGAGCCCTTATTAGGGGGCGGGACTTCCCTGACTAGGGGTCCTATAAAGCTAGCATCCAGTCAGGCAGCAGCACAGGAGCTAGCAAACAGTGCTGTAAACACGGGAGTTTGAGTGGGAGTTCTGTTGGAGGAGAAGGTATTTGTGTGTGTTTGGTTTTGTATTGGTGGCATCTGTATGTGTAGGGGCTTTTTGCTGGGAGAGAAGCTGAGCCCTGATTAGGGGGCGGGGCTTCACTGACTAGGGGTCCTATAAAGGTAGCAGCCAGTCAGGCAGGGGCACAGACAGCTGCAGCGGCACTGGAGCTAGCAAACAGAGCTGTAAACAGGGGAGTTTGAGAGGGAGTTCTGTTGGAGGAGAAGGCATTTGTGTGTGTGTTTGGTTTTGTATTGGTGGTATCTGTATGTGTAGAGGCTTGGAGGGGCTTTGTGCTGGGAGCGAAGCTGAGCCCTGATTAGGGGGCGGGGCTTCACTGACTAGGGGTCCTATAAAGGTAGCAGCCAGTCAGGCAGCGGCACAGACAGCTGCATTGGCACAGGAGCTAGCAAACAGGGGAGTTTGAGTGGGAGTTCTGTTGGAGGAGAAGGTATTTTTGTGTGTGTTTGGTTTTGTATTGTTGGTATCTGTATGTGTAGAGGCTTGGAGGGGCTTTGTGCTGGGAGAGAAGCTGAGCCCTGATTAGGGGGCGGGGCTTCACTGACGAGGGGTCCTATAAAGGGAGCAGCCAGTCAGGCAGTGACACAGACAGCTGCAGCGGTACAGGAGCTAGCAAACAGAGCTGTAAACAGGGGAGTTTGAGTGGGAGTTCTGTTGGAGGAGAAGGTATTTGTGTGTGTTTTTGGTTTTGTATTGGTAGTATCTGTATGTGTAGAGGCTTTGTGCTGGGAGAGAAGCTGAGCCCTGATTAGGGGGCGGGGCTTCACTGACTAGGGGTCCTATAAAGGTAGCAGCCAGTCAGGGAGCGGCACAGACAGCTGCAGCGGCACAGGAGCGAGCAAACTGAGCTGTAAACAGGGGAGTTTGAGTGGGAGTTCTGTTGTAGGAGAAGGTATTTCTGTTTGTTTGGTTTTGTATTGGTAGTATCTGTATGTGTAGAGGCTTGGAGGGGCTTTGTGCTGGGAGAGAAGCTGAGCCCTGATTAGGGGGCGGGGCTTCACTGACTAGGGGTCCTATAAAGGCAGCAGTCACTCAGGCAGCGGCACAGACAGCTGCAGTGGCACAGGAGCTAGCAAAGAGAGCTGTAAACAGGGGAGTTTGAGTGGGAGTTCTGTTGGAGAAGAAGGTATTTGTGTGTGTGTTTGGTTTTGTATTGTTGGTATCTGTATGTGTAGAGGCTTGGAGGGGCTTTGTGCTGGGAGAGAAGCTGAGCCCTGATTAGGGGGCGGGGCTTCACTGACGAGGGGTCCTATAAAGGGAGCAGCCAGTCAGGCAGCGACACAGACAGCTGCAGCGGTACAGGAGCTAGCAAACAGAGCTGTAAACAGGGGAGTTTGAGTGGGAGTTCTGTTGGAGGAGAAGGTATTTGTGTGTGTTTTTGGTTTTGTATTGGTAGTATCTGTATGTGTAGAGGCTTGGAGGGGCTTTGTGCTGGGAGCGAAGCTGAGCCCTGATTAGGGGGCGGGGCTTCACTGACTAGGGGTCCTATAAAGGTAGCAGCCAGTCAGGCAGCGGCACAGGAGCTAGCAAACAGAGCTGTAAACAGGGGAGTATGAGTGGGAGTTCTGTTGGAGGAGAAGGTGTTTGTGTGTGTTTGGTTTTGTATTGGTAGTATCTGTATGTGTAGAGGCTTTGTGCTGGGAGAGAAGCTGAGTCCTGATAAGGGGGCGGGGCTTCACTGACTAGGCGTCCTATAAAGGTAGCAGCCAGTCAGGCAGCGGCACAGCAGCTAGCAAACAGTGCTGTAAACACGGGAGTTTGAGTGGGGGTTCTGTTGGAGGAGAAGGTATATGTGTGTGTTTGGTTTCGTATTGGTAGTATTTGTATGTGTAGAGGCTTGGAGGGGCTTTGTGCTGGGAGAGAAGCTGAGCCCTTATTAGGGGGCGGGACTTCCCTGACTAGGGGTCCTATAAAGCTAGCATCCAGTCAGGCAGCAGCACAGGAGCTAGCAAACAGTGCTGTAAACACGGGAGTTTGAGTGGGAGTTCTGTTGGAGGAGAAGGTATTTGTGTGTGTTTGGTTTTGTATTGGTGGCATCTGTATGTGTAGGGGCTTTTTGCTGGGAGAGAAGCTGAGCCCTGATTAGGGGGCGGGGCTTCACTGACTAGGGGTCCTATAAAGGTAGCAGCCAGTCAGGCAGGGGCACAGACAGCTGCAGCGGCACTGGAGCTAGCAAACAGAGCTGTAAACAGGGGAGTTTGAGAGGGAGTTCTGTTGGAGGAGAAGGCATTTGTGTGTGTGTTTGGTTTTGTATTGGTGGTATCTGTATGTGTAGAGGCTTGGAGGGGCTTTGTGCTGGGAGAGAAGCTGAGCCCTGATTAGGGGGCGGGGCTTCACTGACGAGGGTTCCTATAAAGGGAGCAGCCAGTCAGGCAGCAACACAGACAGCTGCAGCGGTACAGGAGCTAGCAAACAGAGCTGTAAACAGGGGAGTTTGAGTGGGACTTCTGTTGGAGGAGAAGGTATTTGTGTGTGTGTTTGGTATTGTATTGGCAGTATCTGTATGTGTAGGGGCTTTGTGCTGGGAGAAAAGCTGAGCCCTGATTAGGGGGCGGGGCTTCACTGACTAGGGGTCCTATAAAGGTAGCAGCCAGTCAGGCAGCAGCACAGGAGCTAGCAAACAGAGCTGTAAACAGGGGAGTTTGAGTGGGAGTTCTGTTGGAGGAGAAGGTATGTGTGTGTTTGGTTTTGTATTGGTAGTATCTGTATGAGTAGAGGCTTTGTGCTGGGAGAGAATCTGAGCCCTGATTAGGGGGCGGGGCTTCCCTGACTTGGGGTCCTATAAAGGTACCAACCAGTCAGGCAGCGGCACAGACAGCTGCAGCGGCACTGGAGCTAGCAAATAGAGCTGTAAACAGGGGAGTTTGAGTGGGAGTTCTGTTGGAGGAGAAGCTATTTGTGTGTGTGTTTGGTTTTGTATTGGTAGTATCTGTATGTGTAGAGGCTTGGAGGGGCTTTGTGCTGGGAGCGAAGCTGAGCCCTTATTAGGGGGCGGGGCTTCACTGACTAGGGGTCCTATAAAGGTAGCAGCCAGTCAGGCAGCGGCACAGGAGCTAGCAAACAGAGCTGTAAACAGGGGAGTCTGAGTTGGAGTTCTGTTGGAGGAGAAGGTATTTGTGTGTGTTTGGTTTTGTGTTGGTGGTATCTGTATGTGTAGGGGCTTTGTGCTGGGAGAGAAGCTGAGCCCTGATTAGGGGGCGGGGCTTCACTGACGAGGGGTCCTATAAAGGGAGCAGCCAGTCAGGCAGCAACACAGACAGCTGCAGCGGTACAGGAGCTAGCAAACAGAGCTGTAAACAGGGGAGTTTGACTGGGACTTCTGTTGGAGGAGAAGGTATTTGTGTGTGTGTTTGGTATTGTATTGGTAGTATCTGTATGAGTAGAGGCTTGGAGGGGCTTTGTGCTGGGAGCGAAGCTGAGCCCTGATTAGGGGGCGGGGCTTCACTGACTAGGGGTCCTATAAAGGTAGCAGCCAGTCAGGCAGCGGCACAGACAGCTGCATTGGCACAGGAGCTAGCAAACAGGGGAGTTTGAGTGGGAGTTCTGTTGGAGGAGAAGGTATTTTTGTGTGTGTTTGGTTTTGTATTGTTGGTATCTGTATGTGTAGAGGCTTGGAGGGGCTTTGTGCTGGGAGAGAAGCTGAGCCCTGATTAGGGGGCGGGGCTTCACTGACGAGGGGTCCTATAAAGGGAGCAGCCAGTCAGGCAGCGACACAGACAGCTGCAGCGGTACAGGAGCTAGCAAACAGAGCTGTAAACAGGGGAGTTTGAGTGGGAGTTCTGTTGGAGGAGAAGGTATTTGTGTGTGTTTTTGGTTTTGTATTGGCAGTATCTGTATGTGTAGAGGCTTTGTGCTGGGAGAGAAGCTGAGCCCTGATTAGGGGGCGGGGCTTCACTGACTAGGGGTCCTATAAAGGTAGCAGCCAGTCAGGCAGCGGCACAGACAGCTGCAGCGGCACTGGAGCTAGCAAACAGAGCTGTAAACAGGGGAGTTTGAGAGGGAGTTCTGTTGGAGGAGAAGGCATTTGTGTGTGTGTTCGGTTTTGTATTGGTGGTATCTGTATGTGTAGAGGCTTGGAGGGGCTTTGTGCTGGGAGAGAAGCTGAGCCCTGATTAGGGGGCGGGGCTTCACTGACGAGGGTTCCTATAAAGGGAGCAGCCAGTCAGGCAGCAACAGAGACAGCTGCAGCGGTACAGGAGCTAGCAAACAGAGCTGTAAACAGGGGAGTTTGAGTGGGACTTCTGTTGGAGGAGAAGGTATTTGTGTGTGTGTTTGGTTTTGTATTGGCAGTATCTGTATGTGTAGGGGCTTTGTGCTGGGAGAGAATCTGAGCCCTGATTAGGGGGCGGGGCTTCCCTGACTTGGGGTCCTATAAAGGTACCAACCAGTCAGGCAGCGGCACAGACAGCTGCAGCGGCACTGGAGCTAGCAAATAGAGCTGTAAACAGGGGAGTTTGAGTGGGAGTTCTGTTGGAGGAGAAGCTATTTGTGTGTGTGTTTGGTTTTGTATTGGTAGTATCTGTATGTGTAGAGGCTTGGAGGGGCTTTGTGCTGGGAGCGAAGCTGAGCCCTTATTAGGGGGCGGGGCTTCACTGACTAGGGGTCCTATAAAGGTAGCAGCCAGTCAGGCAGCGGCACAGGAGCTAGCAAACAGAGCTGTAAACAGGGGAGTCTGAGTGGGAGTTCTGTTGGAGGAGAAGGCATTTGTGTGTGTGTTTGGTTTTGTATTGGTAGCATCTGTATGTGTAGGGGCTTTGTGCTGGGAGAGAAGCTGAGCCCTGATTAGGGGGCGGGGCTTCACTGACTAGGGGTCCTGTAAAGGGAGCAGCCAGTCAGGCGGCGGCACGGACAGCTGCAGGGGCACAGGAGCTAGCAAACAGAGCTGTAAACTGGGAAGTTTGAGTGGGAGTTCTGTTGGAGGAGAAGGTATTTGTGTGTGTTTGGTTTTGTGTTGGTGGTATCTGTATGTGTAGGGGCTTTGTGCTGGGAGAGAAGCTGAGCCCTGATTAGGGGGCGGGGCTTCACTGACGAGGGGTCCTATAAAGGGAGCAGCCAGTCAGGCAGCAACACAGACAGCTGCAGCGGTACAGGAGCTAGCAAACAGCTGTAAACAGGGGAGTTTGAGTGGGAGTTCTGTTGGAGGAGAAGGTATTTGTGTGTGTTTTTGGTTTTGTATTGGTAGTATCTGTATGTGTAGAGGCTTTGTGCTGGGAGAGAAGCTGAGCCCTGATTAGGGGGCGGGGCTTCACTGACTAGGGGTCCTATAAAGGTAGCAGCCAGTCAGGGAGCGGCACAGACAGCTGCAGCGGCACAGGACCGAGCAAACTGAGCTGTAAACAGGGGAGTTTGAGTGGGAGTTCTGTTGTAGGAGAAGGTATTTCTGTTTGTTTGGTTTTGTATTGGTAGTATCTGTATGTGTAGAGGCTTGGAGGGGCTTTGTGCTGGGAGAGAAGCTGAGCCCTGATTAGGGGGCGGGGCTTCACTGACTAGGGGTCCTATAAAGGCAGCAGTCACTCAGGCAGCGGCACAGACAGCTGCAGTGGCACAGGAGCTAGCAAAGAGAGCTGTATACAGGGGAGTTTGAGTGGGAGTTCTGTTGGAGAAGAAGGTATTTGTGTGTGTGTTTGGTTTTGTATTGTTGGTATCTGTATGTGTAGAGGCTTGGAGGGGCTTTGTGCTGGGAGAGAAGCTGAGCCCTGATTAGGGGGCGGGGCTTCACTGACGAGGGGTCCTATAAAGGGAGCAGCCAGTCAGGCAGCGACACAGACAGCTGCAGCGGTACAGGAGCTAGCAAACAGAGCTGTAAACAGGGGAGTTTGAGTGGGAGTTCTGTTGGAGGAGAAGGTATTTGTGTGTGTTTTTGGTTTTGTATTGGTAGTATCTGTATGTGTAGAGGCTTGGAGGGGCTTTGTGCTGGGAGCGAAGCTGAGCCCTGATTAGGGGGCGGGGCTTCACTGACTAGGGGTCCTATAAAGGTAGCAGCCAGTCAGGCAGCGGCACAGGAGCTAGCAAACAGAGCTGTAAACAGGGGAGTATGAGTGGGAGTTCTGTTGGAGGAGAAGGTGTTTGTGTGTGTTTGGTTTTGTATTGGTAGTATCTGTATGTGTAGAGGCTTTGTGCTGGGAGAGAAGCTGAGCCCTGATAAGGGGGCGGGGCTTCACTGACTAGGCGTCCTATAAAGGTAGCAGCCAGTCAGGCAGCGGCACAGCAGCTAGCAAACAGTGCTGTAAACACGGGAGTTTGAGTGGGAGTTCTGTTGGAGGAGAAGGTATATGTGTGTGTTTGGTTTCGTATTGGTAGTATCTGTATGTGTAGAGGCTTGGAGGGGCTTTGTGCTGGGAGAAAAGCTGAGCCCTGATTAGGGGGCGGGGCTTCACTGACTAGGGGTCCTATAAAGGTAGCAGCCAGTCAGGCAGCGGCACAGACAGCTGCAGCGGCACTGGAGCTAGCAAACAGAGCTGTAAACAGGGGAGTTTGAGAGGGAGTTCTGTTGGAGGAGAAGGCATTTGTGTGTGTGTTTGGTTTTGTATTGGTGGTATCTGTATGTGTAGAGGCTTGGAGGGGCTTTGTGCTGGGAGAGAAGCTGAGCCCTGATTAGGGGGCGGGGCTTCACTGACGAGGGTTCCTATAAAGGGAGCAGCCAGTCAGGCAGCAACAGAGACAGCTGCAGCGGTACAGGAGCTAGCAAACAGAGCTGTAAACAGGGGAGTTTGAGAGGGAGTTCTGTTGGAGGAGAAGGTATTTGTGTGTGTGTTTGGTATTGTATTGGCAGTATCTGTATGTGTAGGGGCTTTGTGCTGGGAGAAAAGCTGAGCCCTGATTAGGGGGCGGGGCTTCACTGACTAGGGGTCCTATAAAGGTAGCAGCCAGTCAGGCAGCAGCACAGGAGCTAGCAAACAGAGCTGTAAACAGGGGAGTTTGAGTGGGAGTTCTGTTGGAGGAGAAGGTATGTGTGTGTTTGGTTTTGTATTGGTAGTATCTGTATGAGTTGAGGCTTTGTGCTGGGAGAGAATCTGAGCCCTGATTAGGGGGCGGGGCTTCCCTGACTTGGGGTCCTATAAAGGTACCAACCAGTCAGGCAGCGGCACAGACAGCTGCAGCGGCACTGGAGCTAGCAAATAGAGCTGTAAACAGGGGAGTCTGAGTGGGAGTTCTGTTGGAGGAGAAGGCATTTGTGTGTGTGTTTGGTTTTGTATTGGTAGCATCTGTATGTGTAGGGGCTTTGTGCTGGGAGAGAAGCTGAGCCCTGATTAGGGGGCGGGGCTTCACTGACTAGGGGTCCTATAAAGGTAGCAGCCAGTCAGGCAGCGTCACAGACAGCTGCAGGGGCACAGGAGCTAGCAAACAGAGCTGTAAACTGGGAAGTTTGAGTGGGAGTTCTGTTGGAGGAGAAGGTATTTGTGTGTGTTTGGTTTTGTGTTGGTGGTATCTGTATGTGTAGGGGCTTTGTGCTGGGAGAGAAGCTGAGCCCCGATTAGGGGGCGGGGCTTCACTGACGAGGGGTCCTATAAAGGGAGCAGCCAGTCAGGCAGCAACACAGACAGCTGCAGCGGTACAGGAGCTAGCAAACAGAGCTGTAAACAGGGGAGTTTGAGTGGGACTTCTGTTGGAGGAGAAGGTATTTGTGTGTGTGTTTGGTATTGTATTGGTAGTATCTGTATGAGTAGAGGCTTGGAGGGGCTTTGTGCTGGGAGTGAAGCTGAGCCCTGATTAGGGGGCGGGGCTTCACTGACTAGGGGTCCTAAAAAGGTAGCAGCCAGTCAGGCAGCGGCACAGGAGCTAGCAAACAGAGCTGTAAACAGGGGAGTTTGAGTGGGACTTCTGTTGGAAGAGAAGGTATTTGTGTGTGTGTTTGGTTTTGTATTGGTAGTATCTGTATGTGTAGGGGCTTTGTGCTGGGAGAAAAGCTGAGCCCTGATTAGGGGGCGGGGTTTCACTGACTACGGGTCCTATAAAGGTAGCAGCCAGTCAGGCAGCGGCACAGGAGCTAGCAAACAGAGCTGTAAACAGGGGAGTCTGAGTGGGAGTTCTGTTGGAGGAGAAGGCATTTGTGTGTGTGTTTGGTTTTGTATTGGTAGCATCTGTATGTGTAGGGGCTTTGTGCTGGGAGAGAAGCTGAGCCCTGATTAGGGGGCGGGGCTTCACTGACTAGGGGTCCTGTAAAGGGAGCAGCCAGTCAGGCGGCGGCACGGACAGCTGCAGGGGCACAGGAGCTAGCAAACAGAGCTGTAAACTGGGAAGTTTGAGTGGGAGTTCTGTTGGAGGAGAAGGTATTTGTGTGTGTTTGGTTTTGTGTTGGTGGTATCTGTATGTGTAGGGGCTTTGTGCTGGGAGAGAAGCTGAGCCCTGATTAGGGGGCGGGGCTTCACTGACGAGGGGTCCTATAAAGGGAGCAGCCAGTCAGGCAGCAACACAGACAGCTGCAGCGGTACAGGAGCTAGCAAACAGAGCTGTAAACAGGGGAGTTTGACTGGGACTTCTGTTGGAGGAGAAGGTATTTGTGTGTGTGTTTGGTATTGTATTGGTAGTATCTGTATGAGTAGAGGCTTGGAGGGGCTTTGTGCTGGGAGCGAAGCTGAGCCCTGATTAGGGGGCGGGGCTTCACTGACTAGGGGTCCTATAAAGGTAGCAGCCAGTCAGGCAGCGGCACAGACAGCTGCATTGGCACAGGAGCTAGCAAACAGGGGAGTTTGAGTGGGAGTTCTGTTGGAGGAGAAGGTATTTTTGTGTGTGTTTGGTTTTGTATTGTTGGTATCTGTATGTGTAGAGGCTTGGAGGGGCTTTGTGCTGGGAGAGAAGCTGAGCCCTGATTAGGGGGCGGGGCTTCACTGACGAGGGGTCCTATAAAGGGAGCAGCCAGTCAGGCAGTGACACAGACAGCTGCAGCGGTACAGGAGCTAGCAAACAGAGCTGTAAACAGGGGAGTTTGAGTGGGAGTTCTGTTGGAGGAGAAGGTATTTGTGTGTGTTTTTGGTTTTGTATTGGTAGTATCTGTATGTGTAGAGGCTTTGTGCTGGGAGAGAAGCTGAGCCCTGATTAGGGGGCGGGGCTTCACTGACTAGGGGTCCTATAAAGGTAGCAGCCAGTCAGGGAGCGGCACAGACAGCTGCAGCGGCACAGGAGCGAGCAAACTGAGCTGTAAACAGGGGAGTTTGAGTGGGAGTTCTGTTGTAGGAGAAGGTATTTCTGTTTGTTTGGTTTTGTATTGGTAGTATCTGTATGTGTAGAGGCTTGGAGGGGCTTTGTGCTGGGAGAGAAGCTGAGCCCTGATTAGGGGGCGGGGCTTCACTGACTAGGGGTCCTATAAAGGCAGCAGTCACTCAGGCAGCGGCACAGACAGCTGCAGTGGCACAGGAGCTAGCAAAGAGAGCTGTAAACAGGGGAGTTTGAGTGGGAGTTCTGTTGGAGAAGAAGGTATTTGTGTGTGTGTTTGGTTTTGTATTGTTGGTATCTGTATGTGTAGAGGCTTGGAGGGGCTTTGTGCTGGGAGAGAAGCTGAGCCCTGATTAGGGGGCGGGGCTTCACTGACGAGGGGTCCTATAAAGGGAGCAGCCAGTCAGGCAGCGACACAGACAGCTGCAGCGGTACAGGAGCTAGCAAACAGAGCTGTAAACAGGGGAGTTTGAGTGGGAGTTCTGTTGGAGGAGAAGGTATTTGTGTGTGTTTTTGGTTTTGTATTGGTAGTATCTGTATGTGTAGAGGCTTGGAGGGGCTTTGTGCTGGGAGCGAAGCTGAGCCCTGATTAGGGGGCGGGGCTTCACTGACTAGGGGTCCTATAAAGGTAGCAGCCAGTCAGGCAGCGGCACAGGAGCTAGCAAACAGAGCTGTAAACAGGGGAGTATGAGTGGGAGTTCTGTTGGAGGAGAAGGTGTTTGTGTGTGTTTGGTTTTGTATTGGTAGTATCTGTATGTGTAGAGGCTTTGTGCTGGGAGAGAAGCTGAGTCCTGATAAGGGGGCGGGGCTTCACTGACTAGGCGTCCTATAAAGGTAGCAGCCAGTCAGGCAGCGGCACAGCAGCTAGCAAACAGTGCTGTAAACACGGGAGTTTGAGTGGGGGTTCTGTTGGAGGAGAAGGTATATGTGTGTGTTTGGTTTCGTATTGGTAGTATTTGTATGTGTAGAGGCTTGGAGGGGCTTTGTGCTGGGAGAGAAGCTGAGCCCTTATTAGGGGGCGGGACTTCCCTGACTAGGGGTCCTATAAAGCTAGCATCCAGTCAGGCAGCAGCACAGGAGCTAGCAAACAGTGCTGTAAACACGGGAGTTTGAGTGGGAGTTCTGTTGGAGGAGAAGGTATTTGTGTGTGTTTGGTTTTGTATTGGTGGCATCTGTATGTGTAGGGGCTTTTTGCTGGGAGAGAAGCTGAGCCCTGATTAGGGGGCGGGGCTTCACTGACTAGGGGTCCTATAAAGGTAGCAGCCAGTCAGGCAGGGGCACAGACAGCTGCAGCGGCACTGGAGCTAGCAAACAGAGCTGTAAACAGGGGAGTTTGAGAGGGAGTTCTGTTGGAGGAGAAGGCATTTGTGTGTGTGTTTGGTTTTGTATTGGTGGTATCTGTATGTGTAGAGGCTTGGAGGGGCTTTGTGCTGGGAGAGAAGCTGAGCCCTGATTAGGGGGCGGGGCTTCACTGACGAGGGTTCCTATAAAGGGAGCAGCCAGTCAGGCAGCAACACAGACAGCTGCAGCGGTACAGGAGCTAGCAAACAGAGCTGTAAACAGGGGAGTTTGAGTGGGACTTCTGTTGGAGGAGAAGGTATTTGTGTGTGTGTTTGGTATTGTATTGGCAGTATCTGTATGTGTAGGGGCTTTGTGCTGGGAGAAAAGCTGAGCCCTGATTAGGGGGCGGGGCTTCACTGACTAGGGGTCCTATAAAGGTAGCAGCCAGTCAGGCAGCAGCACAGGAGCTAGCAAACAGAGCTGTAAACAGGGGAGTTTGAGTGGGAGTTCTGTTGGAGGAGAAGGTATGTGTGTGTTTGGTTTTGTATTGGTAGTATCTGTATGAGTAGAGGCTTTGTGCTGGGAGAGAATCTGAGCCCTGATTAGGGGGCGGGGCTTCCCTGACTTGGGGTCCTATAAAGGTACCAACCAGTCAGGCAGCGGCACAGACAGCTGCAGCGGCACTGGAGCTAGCAAATAGAGCTGTAAACAGGGGAGTTTGAGTGGGAGTTCTGTTGGAGGAGAAGCTATTTGTGTGTGTGTTTGGTTTTGTATTGGTAGTATCTGTATGTGTAGAGGCTTGGAGGGGCTTTGTGCTGGGAGCGAAGCTGAGCCCTTATTAGGGGGCGGGGCTTCACTGACTAGGGGTCCTATAAAGGTAGCAGCCAGTCAGGCAGCGGCACAGACAGCTGCATTGGCACAGGAGCTAGCAAACAGGGGAGTTTGAGTGGGAGTTCTGTTGGAGGAGAAGGTATTTTTGTGTGTGTTTGGTTTTGTATTGTTGGTATCTGTATGTGTAGAGGCTTGGAGGGGCTTTGTGCTGGGAGAGAAGCTGAGCCCTGATTAGGGGGCGGGGCTTCACTGACGAGGGGTCCTATAAAGGGAGCAGCCAGTCAGGCAGCGACACAGACAGCTGCAGCGGTACAGGAGCTAGCAAACAGAGCTGTAAACAGGGGAGTTTGAGTGGGAGTTCTGTTGGAGGAGAAGGTATTTGTGTGTGTTTTTGGTTTTGTATTGGTAGTATCTGTATGTGTAGAGGCTTTGTGCTGGGAGAGAAGCTGAGCCCTGATTAGGGGGCGGGGCTTCACTGACTAGGGGTCCTATAAAGGTAGCAGCCAGTCAGGCAGCGGCACAGACAGCTGCAGCGGCACTGGAGCTAGCAAACAGAGCTGTAAACAGGGGAGTTTGAGAGGGAGTTCTGTTGGAGGAGAAGGCATTTGTGTGTGTGTTCGGTTTTGTATTGGTGGTATCTGTATGTGTAGAGGCTTGGAGGGGCTTTGTGCTGGGAGAGAAGCTGAGCCCTGATTAGGGGGCGGGGCTTCACTGACGAGGGTTCCTATAAAGGGAGCAGCCAGTCAGGCAGCAACAGAGACAGCTGCAGCGGTACAGGAGCTAGCAAACAGAGCTGTAAACAGGGGAGTTTGAGTGGGACTTCTGTTGGAGGAGAAGGTATTTGTGTGTGTGTTTGGTTTTGTATTGGCAGTATCTGTATGTGTAGGGGCTTTGTGCTGGGAGAGAATCTGAGCCCTGATTAGGGGGCGGGGCTTCCCTGACTTGGGGTCCTATAAAGGTACCAACCAGTCAGGCAGCGGCACAGACAGCTGCAGCGGCACTGGAGCTAGCAAATAGAGCTGTAAACAGGGGAGTTTGAGTGGGAGTTCTGTTGGAGGAGAAGCTATTTGTGTGTGTGTTTGGTTTTGTATTGGTAGTATCTGTATGTGTAGAGGCTTGGAGGGGCTTTGTGCTGGGAGCGAAGCTGAGCCCTTATTAGGGGGCGGGGCTTCACTGACTAGGGGTCCTATAAAGGTAGCAGCCAGTCAGGCAGCGGCACAGGAGCTAGCAAACAGAGCTGTAAACAGGGGAGTTTGAGTGGGACTTCTGTTGGAAGAGAAGGTATTTGTGTGTGTGTTTGGTTTTGTATTGGTAGTATCTGTATGTGTAGGGGCTTTGTGCTGGGAGAAAAGCTGAGCCCTGATTAGGGGGCGGGGTTTCACTGACTACGGGTCCTATAAAGGTAGCAGCCAGTCAGGCAGCGGCACAGGAGCTAGCAAACAGAGCTGTAAACAGGGGAGTCTGAGTGGGAGTTCTGTTGGAGGAGAAGGCATTTGTGTGTGTGTTTGGTTTTGTATTGGTAGCATCTGTATGTGTAGGGGCTTTGTGCTGGGAGAGAAGCTGAGCCCTGATTAGGGGGCGGGGCTTCACTGACTAGGGGTCCTGTAAAGGGAGCAGCCAGTCAGGCGGCGGCACGGACAGCTGCAGGGGCACAGGAGCTAGCAAACAGAGCTGTAAACTGGGAAGTTTGAGTGGGAGTTCTGTTGGAGGAGAAGGTATTTGTGTGTGTTTGGTTTTGTGTTGGTGGTATCTGTATGTGTAGGGGCTTTGTGCTGGGAGAGAAGCTGAGCCCTGATTAGGGGGCGGGGCTTCACTGACGAGGGGTCCTATAAAGGGAGCAGCCAGTCAGGCAGCAACACAGACAGCTGCAGCGGTACAGGAGCTAGCAAACAGAGCTGTAAACAGGGGAGTTTGACTGGGACTTCTGTTGGAGGAGAAGGTATTTGTGTGTGTGTTTGGTATTGTATTGGTAGTATCTGTATGAGTAGAGGCTTGGAGGGGCTTTGTGCTGGGAGCGAAGCTGAGCCCTGATTAGGGGGCGGGGCTTCACTGACTAGGGGTCCTATAAAGGTAGCAGCCAGTCAGGCAGCGGCACAGACAGCTGCATTGGCACAGGAGCTAGCAAACAGGGGAGTTTGAGTGGGAGTTCTGTTGGAGGAGAAGGTATTTTTGTGTGTGTTTGGTTTTGTATTGTTGGTATCTGTATGTGTAGAGGCTTGGAGGGGCTTTGTGCTGGGAGAGAAGCTGAGCCCTGATTAGGGGGCGGGGCTTCACTGACGAGGGGTCCTATAAAGGGAGCAGCCAGTCAGGCAGTGACACAGACAGCTGCAGCGGTACAGGAGCTAGCAAACAGAGCTGTAAACAGGGGAGTTTGAGTGGGAGTTCTGTTGGAGGAGAAGGTATTTGTGTGTGTTTTTGGTTTTGTATTGGTAGTATCTGTATGTGTAGAGGCTTTGTGCTGGGAGAGAAGCTGAGCCCTGATTAGGGGGCGGGGCTTCACTGACTAGGGGTCCTATAAAGGTAGCAGCCAGTCAGGGAGCGGCACAGACAGCTGCAGCGGCACAGGAGCGAGCAAACTGAGCTGTAAACAGGGGAGTTTGAGTGGGAGTTCTGTTGTAGGAGAAGGTATTTCTGTTTGTTTGGTTTTGTATTGGTAGTATCTGTATGTGTAGAGGCTTGGAGGGGCTTTGTGCTGGGAGAGAAGCTGAGCCCTGATTAGGGGGCGGGGCTTCACTGACTAGGGGTCCTATAAAGGCAGCAGTCACTCAGGCAGCGGCACAGACAGCTGCAGTGGCACAGGAGCTAGCAAAGAGAGCTGTAAACAGGGGAGTTTGAGTGGGAGTTCTGTTGGAGAAGAAGGTATTTGTGTGTGTGTTTGGTTTTGTATTGTTGGTATCTGTATGTGTAGAGGCTTGGAGGGGCTTTGTGCTGGGAGAGAAGCTGAGCCCTGATTAGGGGGCGGGGCTTCACTGACGAGGGGTCCTATAAAGGGAGCAGCCAGTCAGGCAGCGACACAGACAGCTGCAGCGGTACAGGAGCTAGCAAACAGAGCTGTAAACAGGGGAGTTTGAGTGGGAGTTCTGTTGGAGGAGAAGGTATTTGTGTGTGTTTTTGGTTTTGTATTGGTAGTATCTGTATGTGTAGAGGCTTGGAGGGGCTTTGTGCTGGGAGCGAAGCTGAGCCCTGATTAGGGGGCGGGGCTTCACTGACTAGGGGTCCTATAAAGGTAGCAGCCAGTCAGGCAGCGGCACAGGAGCTAGCAAACAGAGCTGTAAACAGGGGAGTATGAGTGGGAGTTCTGTTGGAGGAGAAGGTGTTTGTGTGTGTTTGGTTTTGTATTGGTAGTATCTGTATGTGTAGAGGCTTTGTGCTGGGAGAGAAGCTGAGTCCTGATAAGGGGGCGGGGCTTCACTGACTAGGCGTCCTATAAAGGTAGCAGCCAGTCAGGCAGCGGCACAGCAGCTAGCAAACAGTGCTGTAAACACGGGAGTTTGAGTGGGGGTTCTGTTGGAGGAGAAGGTATATGTGTGTGTTTGGTTTCGTATTGGTAGTATTTGTATGTGTAGAGGCTTGGAGGGGCTTTGTGCTGGGAGAGAAGCTGAGCCCTTATTAGGGGGCGGGACTTCCCTGACTAGGGGTCCTATAAAGCTAGCATCCAGTCAGGCAGCAGCACAGGAGCTAGCAAACAGTGCTGTAAACACGGGAGTTTGAGTGGGAGTTCTGTTGGAGGAGAAGGTATTTGTGTGTGTTTGGTTTTGTATTGGTGGCATCTGTATGTGTAGGGGCTTTTTGCTGGGAGAGAAGCTGAGCCCTGATTAGGGGGCGGGGCTTCACTGACTAGGGGTCCTATAAAGGTAGCAGCCAGTCAGGCAGGGGCACAGACAGCTGCAGCGGCACTGGAGCTAGCAAACAGAGCTGTAAACAGGGGAGTTTGAGAGGGAGTTCTGTTGGAGGAGAAGGCATTTGTGTGTGTGTTTGGTTTTGTATTGGTGGTATCTGTATGTGTAGAGGCTTGGAGGGGCTTTGTGCTGGGAGAGAAGCTGAGCCCTGATTAGGGGGCGGGGCTTCACTGACGAGGGTTCCTATAAAGGGAGCAGCCAGTCAGGCAGCAACACAGACAGCTGCAGCGGTACAGGAGCTAGCAAACAGAGCTGTAAACAGGGGAGTTTGAGTGGGACTTCTGTTGGAGGAGAAGGTATTTGTGTGTGTGTTTGGTATTGTATTGGCAGTATCTGTATGTGTAGGGGCTTTGTGCTGGGAGAAAAGCTGAGCCCTGATTAGGGGGCGGGGCTTCACTGACTAGGGGTCCTATAAAGGTAGCAGCCAGTCAGGCAGCAGCACAGGAGCTAGCAAACAGAGCTGTAAACAGGGGAGTTTGAGTGGGAGTTCTGTTGGAGGAGAAGGTATGTGTGTGTTTGGTTTTGTATTGGTAGTATCTGTATGAGTAGAGGCTTTGTGCTGGGAGAGAATCTGAGCCCTGATTAGGGGGCGGGGCTTCCCTGACTTGGGGTCCTATAAAGGTACCAACCAGTCAGGCAGCGGCACAGACAGCTGCAGCGGCACTGGAGCTAGCAAATAGAGCTGTAAACAGGGGAGTTTGAGTGGGAGTTCTGTTGGAGGAGAAGCTATTTGTGTGTGTGTTTGGTTTTGTATTGGTAGTATCTGTATGTGTAGAGGCTTGGAGGGGCTTTGTGCTGGGAGCGAAGCTGAGCCCTTATTAGGGGGCGGGGCTTCACTGACTAGGGGTCCTATAAAGGTAGCAGCCAGTCAGGCAGCGGCACAGGAGCTAGCAAACAGAGCTGTAAACAGGGGAGTCTGAGTTGGAGTTCTGTTGGAGGAGAAGGTATTTGTGTGTGTTTGGTTTTGTGTTGGTGGTATCTGTATGTGTAGGGGCTTTGTGCTGGGAGAGAAGCTGAGCCCTGATTAGGGGGCGGGGCTTCACTGACGAGGGGTCCTATAAAGGGAGCAGCCAGTCAGGCAGCAACACAGACAGCTGCAGCGGTACAGGAGCTAGCAAACAGAGCTGTAAACAGGGGAGTTTGACTGGGACTTCTGTTGGAGGAGAAGGTATTTGTGTGTGTGTTTGGTATTGTATTGGTAGTATCTGTATGAGTAGAGGCTTGGAGGGGCTTTGTGCTGGGAGCGAAGCTGAGCCCTGATTAGGGGGCGGGGCTTCACTGACTAGGGGTCCTATAAAGGTAGCAGCCAGTCAGGCAGCGGCACAGACAGCTGCATTGGCACAGGAGCTAGCAAACAGGGGAGTTTGAGTGGGAGTTCTGTTGGAGGAGAAGGTATTTTTGTGTGTGTTTGGTTTTGTATTGTTGGTATCTGTATGTGTAGAGGCTTGGAGGAGCTTTGTGCTGGGAGAGAAGCTGAGCCCTGATTAGGGGGCGGGGCTTCACTGACGAGGGGTCCTATAAAGGGAGCAGCCAGTCAGGCAGCGACACAGACAGCTGCAGCGGTACAGGAGCTAGCAAACAGAGCTGTAAACAGGGGAGTTTGAGTGGGAGTTCTGTTGGAGGAGAAGGTATTTGTGTGTGTTTTTGGTTTTGTATTGGTAGTATCTGTATGTGTAGAGGCTTTGTGCTGGGAGAGAAGCTGAGCCCTGATTAGGGGGCGGGGCTTCACTGACTAGGGGTCCTATAAAGGTAGCAGCCAGTCAGGCAGCGGCACAGACAGCTGCAGCGGCACTGGAGCTAGCAAACAGAGCTGTAAACAGGGGAGTTTGAGAGGGAGTTCTGTTGGAGGAGAAGGCATTTGTGTGTGTGTTCGGTTTTGTATTGGTGGTATCTGTATGTGTAGAGGCTTGGAGGGGCTTTGTGCTGGGAGAGAAGCTGAGCCCTGATTAGGGGGCGGGGCTTCACTGACGAGGGTTCCTATAAAGGGAGCAGCCAGTCAGGCAGCAACAGAGACAGCTGCAGCGGTACAGGAGCTAGCAAACAGAGCTGTAAACAGGGGAGTTTGAGTGGGACTTCTGTTGGAGGAGAAGGTATTTGTGTGTGTGTTTGGTTTTGTATTGGCAGTATCTGTATGTGTAGGGGCTTTGTGCTGGGAGAGAATCTGAGCCCTGATTAGGGGGCGGGGCTTCCCTGACTTGGGGTCCTATAAAGGTACCAACCAGTCAGGCAGCGGCACAGACAGCTGCAGCGGCACTGGAGCTAGCAAATAGAGCTGTAAACAGGGGAGTTTGAGTGGGAGTTCTGTTGGAGGAGAAGCTATTTGTGTGTGTGTTTGGTTTTGTATTGGTAGTATCTGTATGTGTAGAGGCTTGGAGGGGCTTTGTGCTGGGAGCGAAGCTGAGCCCTTATTAGGGGGCGGGGCTTCACTGACTAGGGGTCCTATAAAGGTAGCAGCCAGTCAGGCAGCGGCACAGGAGCTAGCAAACAGAGCTGTAAACAGGGGAGTCTGAGTGGGAGTTCTGTTGGAGGAGAAGGCATTTGTGTGTGTGTTTGGTTTTGTATTGGTAGCATCTGTATGTGTAGGGGCTTTGTGCTGGGAGAGAAGCTGAGCCCTGATTAGGGGGCGGGGCTTCACTGACTAGGGGTCCTGTAAAGGGAGCAGCCAGTCAGGCGGCGGCACGGACAGCTGCAGGGGCACAGGAGCTAGCAAACAGAGCTGTAAACTGGGAAGTTTGAGTGGGAGTTCTGTTGGAGGAGAAGGTATTTGTGTGTGTTTGGTTTTGTGTTGGTGGTATCTGTATGTGTAGGGGCTTTGTGCTGGGAGAGAAGCTGAGCCCTGATTAGGGGGCGGGGCTTCACTGACGAGGGGTCCTATAAAGGGAGCAGCCAGTCAGGCAGCAACACAGACAGCTGCAGCGGTACAGGAGCTAGCAAACAGCTGTAAACAGGGGAGTTTGAGTGGGAGTTCTGTTGGAGGAGAAGGTATTTGTGTGTGTTTTTGGTTTTGTATTGGTAGTATCTGTATGTGTAGAGGCTTTGTGCTGGGAGAGAAGCTGAGCCCTGATTAGGGGGCGGGGCTTCACTGACTAGGGGTCCTATAAAGGTAGCAGCCAGTCAGGGAGCGGCACAGACAGCTGCAGCGGCACAGGACCGAGCAAACTGAGCTGTAAACAGGGGAGTTTGAGTGGGAGTTCTGTTGTAGGAGAAGGTATTTCTGTTTGTTTGGTTTTGTATTGGTAGTATCTGTATGTGTAGAGGCTTGGAGGGGCTTTGTGCTGGGAGAGAAGCTGAGCCCTGATTAGGGGGCGGGGCTTCACTGACTAGGGGTCCTATAAAGGCAGCAGTCACTCAGGCAGCGGCACAGACAGCTGCAGTGGCACAGGAGCTAGCAAAGAGAGCTGTATACAGGGGAGTTTGAGTGGGAGTTCTGTTGGAGAAGAAGGTATTTGTGTGTGTGTTTGGTTTTGTATTGTTGGTATCTGTATGTGTAGAGGCTTGGAGGGGCTTTGTGCTGGGAGAGAAGCTGAGCCCTGATTAGGGGGCGGGGCTTCACTGACGAGGGGTCCTATAAAGGGAGCAGCCAGTCAGGCAGCGACACAGACAGCTGCAGCGGTACAGGAGCTAGCAAACAGAGCTGTAAACAGGGGAGTTTGAGTGGGAGTTCTGTTGGAGGAGAAGGTATTTGTGTGTGTTTTTGGTTTTGTATTGGTAGTATCTGTATGTGTAGAGGCTTGGAGGGGCTTTGTGCTGGGAGCGAAGCTGAGCCCTGATTAGGGGGCGGGGCTTCACTGACTAGGGGTCCTATAAAGGTAGCAGCCAGTCAGGCAGCGGCACAGGAGCTAGCAAACAGAGCTGTAAACAGGGGAGTATGAGTGGGAGTTCTGTTGGAGGAGAAGGTGTTTGTGTGTGTTTGGTTTTGTATTGGTAGTATCTGTATGTGTAGAGGCTTTGTGCTGGGAGAGAAGCTGAGCCCTGATAAGGGGGCGGGGCTTCACTGACTAGGCGTCCTATAAAGGTAGCAGCCAGTCAGGCAGCGGCACAGCAGCTAGCAAACAGTGCTGTAAACACGGGAGTTTGAGTGGGAGTTCTGTTGGAGGAGAAGGTATATGTGTGTGTTTGGTTTCGTATTGGTAGTATCTGTATGTGTAGAGGCTTGGAGGGGCTTTGTGCTGGGAGAAAAGCTGAGCCCTGATTAGGGGGCGGGGCTTCACTGACTAGGGGTCCTATAAAGGTAGCAGCCAGTCAGGCAGCGGCACAGACAGCTGCAGCGGCACTGGAGCTAGCAAACAGAGCTGTAAACAGGGGAGTTTGAGAGGGAGTTCTGTTGGAGGAGAAGGCATTTGTGTGTGTGTTTGGTTTTGTATTGGTGGTATCTGTATGTGTAGAGGCTTGGAGGGGCTTTGTGCTGGGAGAGAAGCTGAGCCCTGATTAGGGGGCGGGGCTTCACTGACGAGGGTTCCTATAAAGGGAGCAGCCAGTCAGGCAGCAACAGAGACAGCTGCAGCGGTACAGGAGCTAGCAAACAGAGCTGTAAACAGGGGAGTCTGAGTGGGAGTTCTGTTGGAGGAGAAGGTATTTGTGTGTGTTTGGTTTTGTGTTGGTGGTATCTGTATGTGTAGGGGCTTTGTGCTGGGAGAGAAGCTGAGCCCCGATTAGGGGGCGGGGCTTCACTGACGAGGGGTCCTATAAAGGGAGCAGCCAGTCAGGCAGCAACACAGACAGCTGCAGCGGTACAGGAGCTAGCAAACAGAGCTGTAAACAGGGGAGTTTGAGTGGGACTTCTGTTGGAGGAGAAGGTATTTGTGTGTGTGTTTGGTATTGTATTGGTAGTATCTGTATGAGTAGAGGCTTGGAGGGGCTTTGTGCTGGGAGCGAAGCTGAGCCCTGATTAGGGGGCGGGGCTTCACTGACTAGGGGTCCTAAAAAGGTAGCAGCCAGTCAGGCAGCGGCACAGGAGCTAGCAAACAGAGCTGTAAACAGGGGAGTTTGAGTGGGAGTTCTGTTGGAGGAGAAGGTATTTGTGTGTGTTTTTGGTTTTGTATTGGTAGTATCTGTATGTGTAGAGGCTTTGTGCTGGGAGAGAAGCTGAGCCCTGATTAGGGGGCGGGGCTTCACTGACTAGGGGTCCTATAAAGGTAGCAGCCAGTCAGGGAGCGGCACAGACAGCTGCAGCGGCACAGGAGCGAGCAAACTGAGCTGTAAACAGGGGAGTTTGAGTGGGAGTTCTGTTGTAGGAGAAGGTATTTCTGTTTGTTTGGTTTTGTATTGGTAGTATCTGTATGTGTAGAGGCTTGGAGGGGCTTTGTGCTGGGAGAGAAGCTGAGCCCTGATTAGGGGGCGGGGCTTCACTGACTAGGGGTCCTATAAAGGCAGCAGTCACTCAGGCAGCGGCACAGACAGCTGCAGTGGCACAGGAGCTAGCAAAGAGAGCTGTAAACAGGGGAGTTTGAGTGGGAGTTCTGTTGGAGAAGAAGGTATTTGTGTGTGTGTTTGGTTTTGTATTGTTGGTATCTGTATGTGTAGAGGCTTGGAGGGGCTTTGTGCTGGGAGAGAAGCTGAGCCCTGATTAGGGGGCGGGGCTTCACTGACGAGGGGTCCTATAAAGGGAGCAGCCAGTCAGGCAGCGACACAGACAGCTGCAGCGGTACAGGAGCTAGCAAACAGAGCTGTAAACAGGGGAGTTTGAGTGGGAGTTCTGTTGGAGGAGAAGGTATTTGTGTGTGTTTTTGGTTTTGTATTGGTAGTATCTGTATGTGTAGAGGCTTGGAGGGGCTTTGTGCTGGGAGCGAAGCTGAGCCCTGATTAGGGGGCGGGGCTTCACTGACTAGGGGTCCTATAAAGGTAGCAGCCAGTCAGGCAGCGGCACAGGAGCTAGCAAACAGAGCTGTAAACAGGGGAGTATGAGTGGGAGTTCTGTTGGAGGAGAAGGTGTTTGTGTGTGTTTGGTTTTGTATTGGTAGTATCTGTATGTGTAGAGGCTTTGTGCTGGGAGAGAAGCTGAGTCCTGATAAGGGGGCGGGGCTTCACTGACTAGGCGTCCTATAAAGGTAGCAGCCAGTCAGGCAGCGGCACAGCAGCTAGCAAACAGTGCTGTAAACACGGGAGTTTGAGTGGGGGTTCTGTTGGAGGAGAAGGTATATGTGTGTGTTTGGTTTCGTATTGGTAGTATTTGTATGTGTAGAGGCTTGGAGGGGCTTTGTGCTGGGAGAGAAGCTGAGCCCTTATTAGGGGGCGGGACTTCCCTGACTAGGGGTCCTATAAAGCTAGCATCCAGTCAGGCAGCAGCACAGGAGCTAGCAAACAGTGCTGTAAACACGGGAGTTTGAGTGGGAGTTCTGTTGGAGGAGAAGGTATTTGTGTGTGTTTGGTTTTGTATTGGTGGCATCTGTATGTGTAGGGGCTTTTTGCTGGGAGAGAAGCTGAGCCCTGATTAGGGGGCGGGGCTTCACTGACTAGGGGTCCTATAAAGGTAGCAGCCAGTCAGGCAGGGGCACAGACAGCTGCAGCGGCACTGGAGCTAGCAAACAGAGCTGTAAACAGGGGAGTTTGAGAGGGAGTTCTGTTGGAGGAGAAGGCATTTGTGTGTGTGTTTGGTTTTGTATTGGTGGTATCTGTATGTGTAGAGGCTTGGAGGGGCTTTGTGCTGGGAGAGAAGCTGAGCCCTGATTAGGGGGCGGGGCTTCACTGACGAGGGTTCCTATAAAGGGAGCAGCCAGTCAGGCAGCAACACAGACAGCTGCAGCGGTACAGGAGCTAGCAAACAGAGCTGTAAACAGGGGAGTTTGAGTGGGACTTCTGTTGGAGGAGAAGGTATTTGTGTGTGTGTTTGGTATTGTATTGGCAGTATCTGTATGTGTAGGGGCTTTGTGCTGGGAGAAAAGCTGAGCCCTGATTAGGGGGCGGGGCTTCACTGACTAGGGGTCCTATAAAGGTAGCAGCCAGTCAGGCAGCAGCACAGGAGCTAGCAAACAGAGCTGTAAACAGGGGAGTTTGAGTGGGAGTTCTGTTGGAGGAGAAGGTATGTGTGTGTTTGGTTTTGTATTGGTAGTATCTGTATGAGTAGAGGCTTTGTGCTGGGAGAGAATCTGAGCCCTGATTAGGGGGCGGGGCTTCCCTGACTTGGGGTCCTATAAAGGTACCAACCAGTCAGGCAGCGGCACAGACAGCTGCAGCGGCACTGGAGCTAGCAAATAGAGCTGTAAACAGGGGAGTTTGAGTGGGAGTTCTGTTGGAGGAGAAGCTATTTGTGTGTGTGTTTGGTTTTGTATTGGTAGTATCTGTATGTGTAGAGGCTTGGAGGGGCTTTGTGCTGGGAGCGAAGCTGAGCCCTTATTAGGGGGCGGGGCTTCACTGACTAGGGGTCCTATAAAGGTAGCAGCCAGTCAGGCAGCGGCACAGGAGCTAGCAAACAGAGCTGTAAACAGGGGAGTCTGAGTTGGAGTTCTGTTGGAGGAGAAGGTATTTGTGTGTGTTTGGTTTTGTGTTGGTGGTATCTGTATGTGTAGGGGCTTTGTGCTGGGAGAGAAGCTGAGCCCTGATTAGGGGGCGGGGCTTCACTGACGAGGGGTCCTATAAAGGGAGCAGCCAGTCAGGCAGCAACACAGACAGCTGCAGCGGTACAGGAGCTAGCAAACAGAGCTGTAAACAGGGGAGTTTGACTGGGACTTCTGTTGGAGGAGAAGGTATTTGTGTGTGTGTTTGGTATTGTATTGGTAGTATCTGTATGAGTAGAGGCTTGGAGGGGCTTTGTGCTGGGAGCGAAGCTGAGCCCTGATTAGGGGGCGGGGCTTCACTGACTAGGGGTCCTATAAAGGTAGCAGCCAGTCAGGCAGCGGCACAGACAGCTGCATTGGCACAGGAGCTAGCAAACAGGGGAGTTTGAGTGGGAGTTCTGTTGGAGGAGAAGGTATTTTTGTGTGTGTTTGGTTTTGTATTGTTGGTATCTGTATGTGTAGAGGCTTGGAGGGGCTTTGTGCTGGGAGAGAAGCTGAGCCCTGATTAGGGGGCGGGGCTTCACTGACGAGGGGTCCTATAAAGGGAGCAGCCAGTCAGGCAGCGACACAGACAGCTGCAGCGGTACAGGAGCTAGCAAACAGAGCTGTAAACAGGGGAGTTTGAGTGGGAGTTCTGTTGGAGGAGAAGGTATTTGTGTGTGTTTTTGGTTTTGTATTGGTAGTATCTGTATGTGTAGAGGCTTTGTGCTGGGAGAGAAGCTGAGCCCTGATTAGGGGGCGGGGCTTCACTGACTAGGGGTCCTATAAAGGTAGCAGCCAGTCAGGCAGCGGCACAGACAGCTGCAGCGGCACTGGAGCTAGCAAACAGAGCTGTAAACAGGGGAGTTTGAGAGGGAGTTCTGTTGGAGGAGAAGGCATTTGTGTGTGTGTTCGGTTTTGTATTGGTGGTATCTGTATGTGTAGAGGCTTGGAGGGGCTTTGTGCTGGGAGAGAAGCTGAGCCCTGATTAGGGGGCGGGGCTTCACTGACGAGGGTTCCTATAAAGGGAGCAGCCAGTCAGGCAGCAACAGAGACAGCTGCAGCGGTACAGGAGCTAGCAAACAGAGCTGTAAACAGGGGAGTTTGAGTGGGACTTCTGTTGGAGGAGAAGGTATTTGTGTGTGTGTTTGGTTTTGTATTGGCAGTATCTGTATGTGTAGGGGCTTTGTGCTGGGAGAGAATCTGAGCCCTGATTAGGGGGCGGGGCTTCCCTGACTTGGGGTCCTATAAAGGTACCAACCAGTCAGGCAGCGGCACAGACAGCTGCAGCGGCACTGGAGCTAGCAAATAGAGCTGTAAACAGGGGAGTTTGAGTGGGAGTTCTGTTGGAGGAGAAGCTATTTGTGTGTGTGTTTGGTTTTGTATTGGTAGTATCTGTATGTGTAGAGGCTTGGAGGGGCTTTGTGCTGGGAGCGAAGCTGAGCCCTTATTAGGGGGCGGGGCTTCACTGACTAGGGGTCCTATAAAGGTAGCAGCCAGTCAGGCAGCGGCACAGGAGCTAGCAAACAGAGCTGTAAACAGGGGAGTCTGAGTGGGAGTTCTGTTGGAGGAGAAGGCATTTGTGTGTGTGTTTGGTTTTGTATTGGTAGCATCTGTATGTGTAGGGGCTTTGTGCTGGGAGAGAAGCTGAGCCCTGATTAGGGGGCGGGGCTTCACTGACTAGGGGTCCTGTAAAGGGAGCAGCCAGTCAGGCGGCGGCACGGACAGCTGCAGGGGCACAGGAGCTAGCAAACAGAGCTGTAAACTGGGAAGTTTGAGTGGGAGTTCTGTTGGAGGAGAAGGTATTTGTGTGTGTTTGGTTTTGTGTTGGTGGTATCTGTATGTGTAGGGGCTTTGTGCTGGGAGAGAAGCTGAGCCCTGATTAGGGGGCGGGGCTTCACTGACGAGGGGTCCTATAAAGGGAGCAGCCAGTCAGGCAGCAACACAGACAGCTGCAGCGGTACAGGAGCTAGCAAACAGCTGTAAACAGGGGAGTTTGAGTGGGAGTTCTGTTGGAGGAGAAGGTATTTGTGTGTGTTTTTGGTTTTGTATTGGTAGTATCTGTATGTGTAGAGGCTTTGTGCTGGGAGAGAAGCTGAGCCCTGATTAGGGGGCGGGGCTTCACTGACTAGGGGTCCTATAAAGGTAGCAGCCAGTCAGGGAGCGGCACAGACAGCTGCAGCGGCACAGGACCGAGCAAACTGAGCTGTAAACAGGGGAGTTTGAGTGGGAGTTCTGTTGTAGGAGAAGGTATTTCTGTTTGTTTGGTTTTGTATTGGTAGTATCTGTATGTGTAGAGGCTTGGAGGGGCTTTGTGCTGGGAGAGAAGCTGAGCCCTGATTAGGGGGCGGGGCTTCACTGACTAGGGGTCCTATAAAGGCAGCAGTCACTCAGGCAGCGGCACAGACAGCTGCAGTGGCACAGGAGCTAGCAAAGAGAGCTGTATACAGGGGAGTTTGAGTGGGAGTTCTGTTGGAGAAGAAGGTATTTGTGTGTGTGTTTGGTTTTGTATTGTTGGTATCTGTATGTGTAGAGGCTTGGAGGGGCTTTGTGCTGGGAGAGAAGCTGAGCCCTGATTAGGGGGCGGGGCTTCACTGACGAGGGGTCCTATAAAGGGAGCAGCCAGTCAGGCAGCGACACAGACAGCTGCAGCGGTACAGGAGCTAGCAAACAGAGCTGTAAACAGGGGAGTTTGAGTGGGAGTTCTGTTGGAGGAGAAGGTATTTGTGTGTGTTTTTGGTTTTGTATTGGTAGTATCTGTATGTGTAGAGGCTTGGAGGGGCTTTGTGCTGGGAGCGAAGCTGAGCCCTGATTAGGGGGCGGGGCTTCACTGACTAGGGGTCCTATAAAGGTAGCAGCCAGTCAGGCAGCGGCACAGGAGCTAGCAAACAGAGCTGTAAACAGGGGAGTATGAGTGGGAGTTCTGTTGGAGGAGAAGGTGTTTGTGTGTGTTTGGTTTTGTATTGGTAGTATCTGTATGTGTAGAGGCTTTGTGCTGGGAGAGAAGCTGAGCCCTGATAAGGGGGCGGGGCTTCACTGACTAGGCGTCCTATAAAGGTAGCAGCCAGTCAGGCAGCGGCACAGCAGCTAGCAAACAGTGCTGTAAACACGGGAGTTTGAGTGGGAGTTCTGTTGGAGGAGAAGGTATATGTGTGTGTTTGGTTTCGTATTGGTAGTATCTGTATGTGTAGAGGCTTGGAGGGGCTTTGTGCTGGGAGAAAAGCTGAGCCCTGATTAGGGGGCGGGGCTTCACTGACTAGGGGTCCTATAAAGGTAGCAGCCAGTCAGGCAGCGGCACAGACAGCTGCAGCGGCACTGGAGCTAGCAAACAGAGCTGTAAACAGGGGAGTTTGAGAGGGAGTTCTGTTGGAGGAGAAGGCATTTGTGTGTGTGTTTGGTTTTGTATTGGTGGTATCTGTATGTGTAGAGGCTTGGAGGGGCTTTGTGCTGGGAGAGAAGCTGAGCCCTGATTAGGGGGCGGGGCTTCACTGACGAGGGTTCCTATAAAGGGAGCAGCCAGTCAGGCAGCAACAGAGACAGCTGCAGCGGTACAGGAGCTAGCAAACAGAGCTGTAAACAGGGGAGTCTGAGTGGGAGTTCTGTTGGAGGAGAAGGTATTTGTGTGTGTTTGGTTTTGTGTTGGTGGTATCTGTATGTGTAGGGGCTTTGTGCTGGGAGAGAAGCTGAGCCCCGATTAGGGGGCGGGGCTTCACTGACGAGGGGTCCTATAAAGGGAGCAGCCAGTCAGGCAGCAACACAGACAGCTGCAGCGGTACAGGAGCTAGCAAACAGAGCTGTAAACAGGGGAGTTTGAGTGGGACTTCTGTTGGAGGAGAAGGTATTTGTGTGTGTGTTTGGTATTGTATTGGTAGTATCTGTATGAGTAGAGGCTTGGAGGGGCTTTGTGCTGGGAGCGAAGCTGAGCCCTGATTAGGGGGCGGGGCTTCACTGACTAGGGGTCCTAAAAAGGTAGCAGCCAGTCAGGCAGCGGCACAGGAGCTAGCAAACAGAGCTGTAAACAGGGGAGTTTGAGTGGGAGTTCTGTTGGAGGAGAAGGTATTTGTGTGTGTTTTTGGTTTTGTATTGGTAGTATCTGTATGTGTAGAGGCTTTGTGCTGGGAGAGAAGCTGAGCCCTGATTAGGGGGCGGGGCTTCACTGACTAGGGGTCCTATAAAGGTAGCAGCCAGTCAGGGAGCGGCACAGACAGCTGCAGCGGCACAGGAGCGAGCAAACTGAGCTGTAAACAGGGGAGTTTGAGTGGGAGTTCTGTTGTAGGAGAAGGTATTTCTGTTTGTTTGGTTTTGTATTGGTAGTATCTGTATGTGTAGAGGCTTGGAGGGGCTTTGTGCTGGGAGAGAAGCTGAGCCCTGATTAGGGGGCGGGGCTTCACTGACTAGGGGTCCTATAAAGGCAGCAGTCACTCAGGCAGCGGCACAGACAGCTGCAGTGGCACAGGAGCTAGCAAAGAGAGCTGTAAACAGGGGAGTTTGAGTGGGAGTTCTGTTGGAGAAGAAGGTATTTGTGTGTGTGTTTGGTTTTGTATTGTTGGTATCTGTATGTGTAGAGGCTTGGAGGGGCTTTGTGCTGGGAGAGAAGCTGAGCCCTGATTAGGGGGCGGGGCTTCACTGACGAGGGGTCCTATAAAGGGAGCAGCCAGTCAGGCAGCGACACAGACAGCTGCAGCGGTACAGGAGCTAGCAAACAGAGCTGTAAACAGGGGAGTTTGAGTGGGAGTTCTGTTGGAGGAGAAGGTATTTGTGTGTGTTTTTGGTTTTGTATTGGTAGTATCTGTATGTGTAGAGGCTTGGAGGGGCTTTGTGCTGGGAGCGAAGCTGAGCCCTGATTAGGGGGCGGGGCTTCACTGACTAGGGGTCCTATAAAGGTAGCAGCCAGTCAGGCAGCGGCACAGGAGCTAGCAAACAGAGCTGTAAACAGGGGAGTATGAGTGGGAGTTCTGTTGGAGGAGAAGGTGTTTGTGTGTGTTTGGTTTTGTATTGGTAGTATCTGTATGTGTAGAGGCTTTGTGCTGGGAGAGAAGCTGAGTCCTGATAAGGGGGCGGGGCTTCACTGACTAGGCGTCCTATAAAGGTAGCAGCCAGTCAGGCAGCGGCACAGCAGCTAGCAAACAGTGCTGTAAACACGGGAGTTTGAGTGGGAGTTCTGTTGGAGGAGAAGGTATATGTGTGTGTTTGGTTTCGTATTGGTAGTATTTGTATGTGTAGAGGCTTGGAGGGGCTTTGTGCTGGGAGAGAAGCTGAGCCCTTATTAGGGGGCGGGACTTCCCTGACTAGGGGTCCTATAAAGCTAGCATCCAGTCAGGCAGCAGCACAGGAGCTAGCAAACAGTGCTGTAAACACGGGAGTTTGAGTGGGAGTTCTGTTGGAGGAGAAGGTATTTGTGTGTGTTTGGTTTTGTATTGGTGGCATCTGTATGTGTAGGGGCTTTTTGCTGGGAGAGAAGCTGAGCCCTGATTAGGGGGCGGGGCTTCACTGACTAGGGGTCCTATAAAGGTAGCAGCCAGTCAGGCAGCGGCACAGCAGCTAGCAAACAGTGCTGTAAACACGGGAGTTTGAGTGGGAGTTCTGTTGGAGGAGAAGGTATATGTGTGTGTTTGGTTTCGTATTGGTAGTATTTGTATGTGTAGAGGCTTGGAGGGGCTTTGTGCTGGGAGAGAAGCTGAGCCCTTATTAGGGGGCGGGACTTCCCTGACTAGGGGTCCTATAAGGGCAGCAGCCAGTCAGGCAGCGGCACAGACAGCTGCAGCGGCACTGGAGCTAGCAAATAGAGCTGTAAACAGGGGAGTTTGAGTCGGAGTTCTGTTGGAGGAGAAGCTATTTGTGTGTGTGTTTGGTATTGTATTGGCAGTATCTGTATGTGTAGGGGCTTTGTGCTGGGAGAAAAGCTGAGCCCTGATTAGGGGGCGGGGCTTCACTGACTAGGGGTCCTATAAAGGTAGCAGCCAGTCAGGCAGCAGCACAGGAGCTAGCAAACAGAGCTGTAAACAGGGGAGTTTGAGTGGGAGTTCTGTTGGAGGAGAAGGTATGTGTGTGTTTGGTTTTGTATTGGTAGTATCTGTATGAGTTGAGGCTTTGTGCTGGGAGAGAATCTGAGCCCTGATTAGGGGGCGGGGCTTCCCTGACTTGGGGTCCTATAAAGGTACCAACCAGTCAGGCAGCGGCACAGACAGCTGCAGCGGCACTGGAGCTAGCAAATAGAGCTGTAAACAGGGGAGTTTGAGTGGGAGTTCTGTTGGAGGAGAAGCTATTTGTGTGTGTGTTTGGTTTTGTATTGGTAGTATCTGTATGTGTAGAGGCTTGGAGGGGCTTTGTGCTGGGAGAGAAGCTGAGCCCTTATTAGGGGGCGGGGCTTCACTGACTAGGGGTCCTATAAAGGTAGCAGCCAGTCAGGCAGCGGCACAGGAGCTAGCAAACAGAGCTGTAAACAGGGGAGTCTGAGTGGGAGTTCTGTTGGAGGAGAAGGCATTTGTGTGTGTGTTTGGTTTTGTATTGGTAGCATCTGTATGTGTAGGGGCTTCGTGCTGGGAGAGAAGCTGAGCCCTGATTAGGGGGCGGGGCTTCACTGACTAGGGGTCCTATAAAGGTAGCAGCCAGTCAGGCAGCGTCACAGACAGCTGCAGGGGCACAGGAGCTAGCAAACAGAGCTGTAAACTGGGAAGTTTGAGTGGGAGTTCTGTTGGAGGAGAAGGTATTTGTGTGTGTTTGGTTTTGTGTTGGTGGTATCTGTATGTGTAGGGGCTTTGTGCTGGGAGAGAAGCTGAGCCCCGATTAGGGGGCGGGGCTTCACTGACGAGGGGTCCTATAAAGGGAGCAGCCAGTCAGGCAGCAACACAGACAGCTGCAGCGGTACAGGAGCTAGCAAACAGAGCTGTAAACAGGGGAGTTTGAGTGGGACTTCTGTTGGAGGAGAAGGTATTTGTGTGTGTGTTTGGTATTGTATTGGTAGTATCTGTATGAGTAGAGGCTTGGAGGGGCTTTGTGCTGGGAGCGAAGCTGAGCCCTGATTAGGGGGCGGGGCTTCATTGACTAGGGGTCCTAAAAAGGTAGCAGCCAGTCAGGCAGCGGCACAGGAGCTAGCAAACAGAGCTGTAAACAGGGGAGTTTGAGTGGGACTTCTGTTGGAAGAGAAGGTATTTGTGTGTGTGTTTGGTTTTGTATTGGTAGTATCTGTATGTGTAGGGGCTTTGTGCTGGGAGAAAAGCTGAGCCCTGATTAGGGGGCGGGGTTTCACTGACTACGGGTCCTATAAAGGTAGCAGCCAGTCAGGCAGCGGCACAGGAGCTAGCAAACAGAGCTGTAAACTGGGAAGTTTGAGTGGGAGTTCTGTTGGAGGAGAAGGTATTTGTGTGTGTTTGGTTTTGTGTTGGTGGTATCTGTATGTGTAGGGGCTTTGTGCTGGGAGAGAAGCTGAGCCCCGATTAGGGGGCGGGGCTTCACTGACGAGGGGTCCTATAAAGGGAGCAGCCAGTCAGGCAGCGACACAGACAGCTGCAGCGGTACAGGAGCTAGCAAACAGAGCTGTAAACAGGGGAGTTTGACTGGGACTTCTGTTGGAGGAGAAGGTATTTGTGTGTGTTTTTGGTTTTGTATTGGTAGTATCTGTATGTGTAGAGGCTTTGTGCTGGGAGAGAAGCTGAGCCCTGATTAGGGGGCGGGGCTTCACTGACTAGGGGTCCTATAAAGGTAGCAGCCAGTCAGGGAGCGGCACAGACAGCTGCAGCGGCACAGGAGCGAGCAAACTGAGCTGTAAACAGGGGAGTTTGAGTGGGAGTTCTGTTGTAGGAGAAGGTATTTCTGTTTGTTTGGTTTTGTATTGGTAGTATCTGTATGTGTAGAGGCTTGGAGGGGCTTTGTGCTGGGAGAGAAGCTGAGCCCTGATTAGGGGGCGGGGCTTCACTGACTAGGGGTCCTATAAAGGCAGCAGTCACTCAGGCAGCGGCACAGACAGCTGCAGCGGTACAGGAGCTAGCAAACAGAGCTGTAAACAGGGGAGTTTGAGTGGGAGTTCTGTTGGAGGAGAAGGTATTTGTGTGTGTGTTTGGTTTTGTATTGTTGGTATCTGTATGTGTAGAGGCTTGGAGGGGCTTTGTGCTGGGAGAGAAGCTGAGCCCTGATTAGGGGGCGGGGCTTCACTGACGAGGGGTCCTATAAAGGGAGCAGCCAGTCAGGCAGCGACACAGACAGCTGCAGCGGTACAGGAGCTAGCAAACAGAGCTGTAAACAGGGGAGTTTGAGTGGGAGTTCTGTTGGAGGAGAAGGTATTTGTGTGTGTTTTTGGTTTTGTATTGGTAGTATCTGTATGTGTAGAGGCTTGGAGGGGCTTTGTGCTGGGAGCGAAGCTGAGCCCTGATTAGGGGGCGGGGCTTCACTGACTAGGGGTCCTATAAAGGTAGCAGCCAGTCAGGCAGCGGCACAGGAGCTAGCAAACAGAGCTGTAAACAGGGGAGTATGAGTGGGAGTTCTGTTGGAGGAGAAGGTGTTTGTGTGTGTTTGGTTTTGTATTGGTAGTATCTGTATGTGTAGAGGCTTTGTGCTGGGAGAGAAGCTGAGTCCTGATAAGGGGGCGGGGCTTCACTGACTAGGCGTCCTATAAAGGTAGCAGCCAGTCAGGCAGCGGCACAGCAGCTAGCAAACAGTGCTGTAAACACGGGAGTTTGAGTGGGAGTTCTGTTGGAGGAGAAGGTATATGTGTGTGTTTGGTTTCGTATTGGTAGTATTTGTATGTGTAGAGGCTTGGAGGGGCTTTGTGCTGGGAGAGAAGCTGAGCCCTTATTAGGGGGCGGGACTTCCCTGACTAGGGGTCCTATAAAGCTAGCATCCAGTCAGGCAGCAGCACAGGAGCTAGCAAACAGTGCTGTAAACACGGGAGTTTGAGTGGGAGTTCTGTTGGAGGAGAAGGTATTTGTGTGTGTTTGGTTTTGTATTGGTGGCATCTGTATATGTAGGGGCTTTTTGCTGGGAGAGAAGCTGAGCCCTGATTAGGGGGCGGGGCTTCACTGACTAGGGGTCCTATAAAGGTAGCAGCCAGTCAGGCAGCGGCACAGCAGCTAGCAAACAGTGCTGTAAACACGGGAGTTTGAGTGGGAGTTCTGTTGGAGGAGAAGGTATATGTGTGTGTTTGGTTTCGTATTGGTAGTATTTGTATGTGTAGAGGCTTGGAGGGGCTTTGTGCTGGGAGAGAAGCTGAGCCCTTATTAGGGGGCGGGACTTCCCTGACTAGGGGTCCTATAAGGGCAGCAGCCAGTCAGGCAGCGGCACAGACAGCTGCAGCGGCACTGGAGCTAGCAAATAGAGCTGTAAACAGGGGAGTTTGAGTCGGAGTTCTGTTGGAGGAGAAGCTATTTGTGTGTGTGTTTGGTATTGTATTGGCAGTATCTGTATGTGTAGGGGCTTTGTGCTGGGAGAAAAGCTGAGCCCTGATTAGGGGGCGGGGCTTCACTGACTAGGGGTCCTATAAAGGTAGCAGCCAGTCAGGCAGCAGCACAGGAGCTAGCAAACAGAGCTGTAAACAGGGGAGTTTGAGTGGGAGTTCTGTTGGAGGAGAAGGTATGTGTGTGTTTGGTTTTGTATTGGTAGTATCTGTATGAGTTGAGGCTTTGTGCTGGGAGAGAATCTGAGCCCTGATTAGGGGGCGGGGCTTCCCTGACTTGGGGTCCTATAAAGGTACCAACCAGTCAGGCAGCGGCACAGACAGCTGCAGCGGCACTGGAGCTAGCAAATAGAGCTGTAAACAGGGGAGTTTGAGTGGGAGTTCTGTTGGAGGAGAAGCTATTTGTGTGTGTGTTTGGTTTTGTATTGGTAGTATCTGTATGTGTAGAGGCTTGGAGGGGCTTTGTGCTGGGAGAGAAGCTGAGCCCTTATTAGGGGGCGGGGCTTCACTGACTAGGGGTCCTATAAAGGTAGCAGCCAGTCAGGCAGCGGCACAGGAGCTAGCAAACAGAGCTGTAAACAGGGGAGTCTGAGTGGGAGTTCTGTTGGAGGAGAAGGCATTTGTGTGTGTGTTTGGTATTGTATTGGTAGCATCTGTATGTGTAGGGGCTTTGTGCTGGGAGAGAAGCTGAGCCCTGATTAGGGGGCGGGGCTTCACTGACTAGGGGTCCTATAAAGGTAGCAGCCAGTCAGGCAGCGTCACAGACAGCTGCAGGGGCACAGGAGCTAGCAAACAGAGCTGTAAACTGGGAAGTTTGAGTGGGAGTTCTGTTGGAGGAGAAGGTATTTGTGTGTGTTTGGTTTTGTGTTGGTGGTATCTGTATGTGTAGGGGCTTTGTGCTGGGAGAGAAGCTGAGCCCCGATTAGGGGGCGGGGCTTCACTGACGAGGGGTCCTATAAAGGGAGCAGCCAGTCAGGCAGCAACACAGACAGCTGCAGCGGTACAGGAGCTAGCAAACAGAGCTGTAAACAGGGGAGTTTGAGTGGGACTTCTGTTGGAGGAGAAGGTATTTGTGTGTGTGTTTGGTATTGTATTGGTAGTATCTGTATGAGTAGAGGCTTGGAGGGGCTTTGTGCTGGGAGCGAAGCTGAGCCCTGATTAGGGGGCGGGGCTTCACTGACTAGGGGTCCTAAAAAGGTAGCAGCCAGTCAGGCAGCGGCACAGGAGCTAGCAAACAGAGCTGTAAACAGGGGAGTTTGAGTGGGACTTCTGTTGGAAGAGAAGGTATTTGTGTGTGTGTTTGGTTTTGTATTGGTAGTATCTGTATGTGTAGGGGCTTTGTGCTGGGAGAAAAGCTGAGCCCTGATTAGGGGGCGGGGTTTCACTGACTACGGGTCCTATAAAGGTAGCAGCCAGTCAGGCAGCGGCACAGGAGCTAGCAAACAGAGCTGTAAACTGGGAAGTTTGAGTGGGAGTTCTGTTGGAGGAGAAGGTATTTGTGTGTGTTTGGTTTTGTGTTGGTGGTATCTGTATGTGTAGGGGCTTTGTGCTGGGAGAGAAGCTGAGCCCCGATTAGGGGGCGGGGCTTCACTGACGTGGGGTCCTATAAAGGGAGCAGCCAGTCAGGCAGCGACACAGACAGCTGCAGCGGTACAGGAGCTAGCAAACAGAGCTGTAAACAGGGGAGTTTGACTGGGACTTCTGTTGGAGGAGAAGGTATTTGTGTGTGTTTTTGGTTTTGTATTGGTAGTATCTGTATGTGTAGAGGCTTTGTGCTGGGAGAGAAGCTGAGCCCTGATTAGGGGGCGGGGCTTCACTGACTAGGGGTCCTATAAAGGTAGCAGCCAGTCAGGGAGCGGCACAGACAGCTGCAGCGGCACAGGAGCGAGCAAACTGAGCTGTAAACAGGGGAGTTTGAGTGGGAGTTCTGTTGTAGGAGAAGGTATTTCTGTTTGTTTGGTTTTGTATTGGTAGTATCTGTATGTGTAGAGGCTTGGAGGGGCTTTGTGCTGGGAGAGAAGCTGAGCCCTGATTAGGGGGCGGGGCTTCACTGACTAGGGGTCCTATAAAGGCAGCAGTCACTCAGGCAGCGGCACAGACAGCTGCAGTGGCACAGGAGCTAGCAAAGAGAGCTGTAAACAGGGGAGTTTGAGTGGGAGTTCTGTTGGAGAAGAAGGTATTTGTGTGTGTGTTTGGTTTTGTATTGTTGGTATCTGTATGTGTAGAGGCTTGGAGGGGCTTTGTGCTGGGAGAGAAGCTGAGCCCTGATTAGGGGGCGGGGCTTCACTGACGAGGGGTCCTATAAAGGGAGCAGCCAGTCAGGCAGCGACACAGACAGCTGCAGCGGTACAGGAGCTAGCAAACAGAGCTGTAAACAGGGGAGTTTGAGTGGGAGTTCTGTTGGAGGAGAAGGTATTTGTGTGTGTTTTTGGTTTTGTATTGGTAGTATCTGTATGTGTAGAGGCTTGGAGGGGCTTTGTGCTGGGAGCGAAGCTGAGCCCTGATTAGGGGGCGGGGCTTCACTGACTAGGGGTCCTATAAAGGTAGCAGCCAGTCAGGCAGCGGCACAGGAGCTAGCAAACAGAGCTGTAAACAGGGGAGTATGAGTGGGAGTTCTGTTGGAGGAGAAGGTGTTTGTGTGTGTTTGGTTTTGTATTGGTAGTATCTGTATGTGTAGAGGCTTTGTGCTGGGAGAGAAGCTGAGTCCTGATAAGGGGGCGGGGCTTCACTGACTAGGCGTCCTATAAAGGTAGCAGCCAGTCAGGCAGCGGCACAGCAGCTAGCAAACAGTGCTGTAAACACGGGAGTTTGAGTGGGGGTTCTGTTGGAGGAGAAGGTATATGTGTGTGTTTGGTTTCGTATTGGTAGTATTTGTATGTGTAGAGGCTTGGAGGGGCTTTGTGCTGGGAGAGAAGCTGAGCCCTTATTAGGGGGCGGGACTTCCCTGACTAGGGGTCCTATAAAGCTAGCATCCAGTCAGGCAGCAGCACAGGAGCTAGCAAACAGTGCTGTAAACACGGGAGTTTGAGTGGGAGTTCTGTTGGAGGAGAAGGTATTTGTGTGTGTTTGGTTTTGTATTGGTGGCATCTGTATGTGTAGGGGCTTTTTGCTGGGAGAGAAGCTGAGCCCTGATTAGGGGGCGGGGCTTCACTGACTAGGGGTCCTATAAAGGTAGCAGCCAGTCAGGCAGGGGCACAGACAGCTGCAGCGGCACTGGAGCTAGCAAACAGAGCTGTAAACAGGGGAGTTTGAGAGGGAGTTCTGTTGGAGGAGAAGGCATTTGTGTGTGTGTTTGGTTTTGTATTGGTGGTATCTGTATGTGTAGAGGCTTGGAGGGGCTTTGTGCTGGGAGAGAAGCTGAGCCCTGATTAGGGGGCGGGGCTTCACTGACGAGGGTTCCTATAAAGGGAGCAGCCAGTCAGGCAGCAACACAGACAGCTGCAGCGGTACAGGAGCTAGCAAACAGAGCTGTAAACAGGGGAGTTTGAGTGGGACTTCTGTTGGAGGAGAAGGTATTTGTGTGTGTGTTTGGTTTTGTATTGGTAGTATCTGTATGTGTAGGGGCTTTGTGCTGGGAGAAAAGCTGAGCCCTGATTAGGGGGCGGGGTTTCACTGACTACGGGTCCTATAAAGGTAGCAGCCAGTCAGGCAGCGGCACAGGAGCTAGCAAACAGAGCTGTAAACAGGGGAGTCTGAGTGGGAGTTCTGTTGGAGGAGAAGGCATTTGTGTGTGTGTTTGGTTTTGTATTGGTAGCATCTGTATGTGTAGGGGCTTTGTGCTGGGAGAGAAGCTGAGCCCTGATTAGGGGGCGGGGCTTCACTGACTAGGGGTCCTGTAAAGGGAGCAGCCAGTCAGGCGGCGGCACGGACAGCTGCAGGGGCACAGGAGCTAGCAAACAGAGCTGTAAACTGGGAAGTTTGAGTGGGAGTTCTGTTGGAGGAGAAGGTATTTGTGTGTGTTTGGTTTTGTGTTGGTGGTATCTGTATGTGTAGGGGCTTTGTGCTGGGAGAGAAGCTGAGCCCTGATTAGGGGGCGGGGCTTCACTGACGAGGGGTCCTATAAAGGGAGCAGCCAGTCAGGCAGCGGCACAGGAGTTAGCAAACAGAGCTGTAAACACGTGAGTTTGAGTGGGAGTTCTTTTGGAAGAGAAGGTATGTGTGTGTGTTTGGTTTTGTATTGGTGGTATCTGTATGTGCAGGGGCTTTGTGCTGGGAGAAGGTATTTGTGTGTTTTTTTGTATTGGTAGTATCTGTATGTGTTGAGGCTTGGAGGGGCTTTGTGCTGGGAGAGAAGCTGGGCCCTGATTAGGGGGCGGGGCTTCACTGACTAGGTGTCCTATAAAGGGAGCAGCCAGTCAGGCAGTGGCACAGACAGCTGCAGCGGCACAGGAGCTAGCAAACAGAGTTGTAAACAGGGGAGTTTGAGTGCGAGTTCTGTTGGAGGAGAAGGTATTTGTGTGTGTTTTTGTATTGGTAGTATCTGTATGTGTAGAGGCTTGGAGGGGCTAGGTGCTGCGAGAGAAGCTGAGCCCTGATTAGGGGGCGGGGCTTCACTGACTAGGGGTCCTATAAAGGTAGCAGCCAGTCAGGCAGCGGCACAGGAGCTAGCAAACAGAGCTGTAAACAGGGGAATTTGAGTGGGAGTTCTGTTGGAGGAGAAGGTATTTGTGTGTGTTTTTGTATTCGTATTATCTGTATGTGTAGAGGCTTGGAGGGGCTTTGTGATGGGAGAGAAGCTGGGCCCTGATTAGGGGGCGGGGCTTCACTGATTAGCGGTCCTATAAAGGTAGCAGCCAGTCAGGCAGCGGCACAGACAGCTGCAGTGGCACAGCAGCTAGCAAACAGAGCTGTAAAGAGGGGAGTTTGAGTGGGAGTTCTGTTGGAGGAGAAGGTATTTGTGTGTGTTTGGTTTTGTATTGGTAGTATCTGTATGTGTAGAGGCTTGGAGGGGCTCTGTGCTGGGAGAGAAGCTGAGCCCTGATTAGGGGGCGGGGCTTCACTGACTAGGGGTCCTATAAAGGTACCAGCCAGTCAGGCAGCGGCACAGGAGCTAGCAAACAGAGCTGTAAACAGGGGAGTTTGAGTGGGAGTTCTGTTGGAGGAGAAGGTATTTGTGTGTGTTTTTGTATTGGTATTATCTGTATGTGTAGAGGCTTGGAGGGGCTTTGTGCTGGGAGAGAAGCTGGGCCCTGATTAGGGGGCGGGGCTTCACTGATTAGGGGTCCTAGAAAGGGAGCAGCCAGTCAGGCAGCGGCACAGACAGCTGCAGTGGCACAGGAGCTAGCAAACAGAGCTGTAAAGAGGGGAGTTTGAGTGGGAGTTCTGTTGGAGGAGAAGGTATTTGTGTGTTTTTTTGTATTGGTAGTATCTGTATATGTAGAGGCTTGGAGGGGCTTTGTGCTGGGAGAGAAGCTGAGCCCTGATCAGGGGGCGGGGCTTCACTGACTAGGGGTCCTATAAAGGTAGGAGCCAGTCAGACAGCGGCACAGGAGCTAGCAAACAGAGCTGTAAGCAGGGGAGTTTGAGTGGGAGTTCTGTTGGAGGAGAAGGTATTTGTGTGTGTTTTTGTATTGGTAGTATCTGTATGTGTAGAGGCTTGGAGGGGCTAGGTGCTGCGAGAGAAGCTGAGCCCTGATTAGGGGGCGGGGCTTCACTGACTAGGGGTCCTATAAAGCTAGCTGCCAGTCAGGCAGCGGCACAGGAGCTAGCAAACAGAGCTGTAAACAGGGGAGTTTGAGTGGGAGTTCTGTTGGAGGAGAACGTATTTGTGTGTGTTTGGTTTTGTATTGGTAGTATCTGTATGTGTAGAGGCTTGGAGAGGCTTTGTGCTGGGAGAGAAGCTGAACCCTGATTAGGGGGCGGGGCTTCACTGACTAGGGGTCCTATAAAGGTAGCAGCCAGTCAGGCAGCGGAACAGACAGCTGCAGTGGCACAGGAGCTAGCAAACAGAGCTGTGAACAGGGGCGTTTGAGTGGGAGTTCTGTTGGAGGAGAAGGTATTTGTGTGTGTTTTTGTATTGGTATTATCTGTATGTGTAGAGGCTTGGAGGGGCTAGGTGCTGTGAGAGAAGCTGAGCCCTTCTTAGGGGGCGGGGCTTCACTGACTAGGGGTCCTATAAAGGTAGGAGCCAGTCAGGCAGCGGCACAGGAGCTAGCAAACAGAGCTGTAAACAGGGGAGTTTGAGTGGGAGTTCTGTTGGAGGAGAAGGTATTTGTGTGTGTTTTTGTATTCGTATTATCTGTATGTGTAGAGGCTTGGAGGGGCTTTGTGATGGGAGAGAAGCTGGGCCCTGATTAGGGGGCGGGGCTTCACTGATTAGCGGTCCTATAAAGGTAGCAGCCAGTCAGGCAGCGGCACAGACAGCTGCAGTGGCACAGCAGCTAGCAAACAGAGCTGTAAAGAGGGGAGTTTGAGTGGGAGTTCTGTTGGAGGAGAAGGTATTTGTGTGTGTTTTTGTATTGGTATTATCTGTATGTGTAGAGGCTTGGAGGGGCTTTGTGCTGGGAGAGAAGCTGGGCCCTGATTAGGGGGCGGGGCTTCACTGACTAGGTGTCCTATAAAGGGAGCAGCCAGTCAGGCAGCGGCACAGACAGCTGCAGCGGCACAGGAGCTAGCAAACTGAGCTGTAAACAGGGGGGTTTGAGTGGGAGTTCTTTTGGAGGAGAAGGTATTTGTGTGTGTTTTTGTATTGGTATTATCTGTATGTGTTGAGGCTTGGAGGGGCTTTGTGCTGCGAGAGAAGCTGGGCCCTGATTAGGGGGCGGGGCTTCACTGATTAGGGGTCCTAGAAAGGGAGCAGCCAGTCAGGCAGCGGCACAGACAGCTGCAGTGGCACAGGAGCTAGCAAACAGAGCTGTAAAGAGGGGAGTTTGAGTGGGAGTTCTGTAGGAGGAGAAGGTATTTGTGTGTGTTTTTGTATTGGTATTATCTGTATGTGTAGAGGCTTGGAGGGGCTTTGTGCTGGGAGCGGAGCTGAGCCCTGATTAGGGGGCGGGGCTTCACTGACTAGGGGTCCTATGAAGGTAGCAGCCAGTCAGGCAGCGGCAAAGACAGTTGCAGCGGCACAGGAGCTAGCAAACAGAGCTGTAAGCAGGGGAGTTTGAGTGGGAGTTCTGTTGGAGCAGAAGGTATTTGTGTGTGTTTGGTTTTGTATTGGTAGTATCTGTATGTGCAGAGGCTTGGAGGGGCTTTGTGCTGGGAGAGAAGCTGAGCCCTGATTAGGGGGCGGGGCTTCACTGACTAGGGGTCCTATAAAGGTAGCAGCCAGTCAGGCAGCGGCACAGGAGTTAGCAAACAGAGCTGTAAACACGTGAGTTTGAGTGGGAGTTCTTTTGGAAGAGAAGGTATGTGTGTGTGTTTGGTTTTGTATTGGTGGTATCTGTATGTGCAGGGGCTTTGTGCTGGGAGAAGGTATTTGTGTGTTTTTTTGTATTGGTAGTATCTGTATGTGTTGAGGCTTGGAGGGGCTTTGTGCTGGGAGAGAAGCTGGGCCCTGATTAGGGGGCGGGGCTTCACTGACTAGGTGTCCTATAAAGGGAGCAGCCAGTCAGGCAGTGGCACAGACAGCTGCAGCGGCACAGGAGCTAGCAAACAGAGTTGTAAACAGGGGAGTTTGAGTGCGAGTTCTGTTGGAGGAGAAGGTATTTGTGTGTGTTTTTGTATTGGTAGTATCTGTATGTGTAGAGGCTTGGAGGGGCTAGGTGCTGCGAGAGAAGCTGAGCCCTGATTAGGGGGCGGGGCTTCACTGACTAGGGGTCCTATAAAGGTAGCAGCCAGTCAGGCAGCGGCACAGGAGCTAGCAAACAGAGCTGTAAACAGGGGAATTTGAGTGGGAGTTCTGTTGGAGGAGAAGGTATTTGTGTGTGTTTTTGTATTCGTATTATCTGTATGTGTAGAGGCTTGGAGGGGCTTTGTGATGGGAGAGAAGCTGGGCCCTGATTAGGGGGCGGGGCTTCACTGATTAGCGGTCCTATAAAGGTAGCAGCCAGTCAGGCAGCGGCACAGACAGCTGCAGTGGCACAGCAGCTAGCAAACAGAGCTGTAAAGAGGGGAGTTTGAGTGGGAGTTCTGTTGGAGGAGAAGGTATTTGTGTGTGTTTGGTTTTGTATTGGTAGTATCTGTATGTGTAGAGGCTTGGAGGGGCTCTGTGCTGGGAGAGAAGCTGAGCCCTGATTAGGGGGCGGGGCTTCACTGACTAGGGGTCCTATAAAGGTACCAGCCAGTCAGGCAGCGGCACAGGAGCTAGCAAACAGAGCTGTAAACAGGGGAGTTTGAGTGGGAGTTCTGTTGGAGGAGAAGGTATTTGTGTGTGTTTTTGTATTGGTATTATCTGTATGTGTAGAGGCTTGGAGGGGCTTTGTGCTGGGAGAGAAGCTGGGCCCTGATTAGGGGGCGGGGCTTCACTGATTAGGGGTCCTAGAAAGGGAGCAGCCAGTCAGGCAGCGGCACAGACAGCTGCAGTGGCACAGGAGCTAGCAAACAGAGCTGTAAAGAGGGGAGTTTGAGTGGGAGTTCTGTTGGAGGAGAAGGTATTTGTGTGTTTTTTTGTATTGGTAGTATCTGTATATGTAGAGGCTTGGAGGGGCTTTGTGCTGGGAGAGAAGCTGAGCCCTGATCAGGGGGCGGGGCTTCACTGACTAGGGGTCCTATAAAGGTAGGAGCCAGTCAGACAGCGGCACAGGAGCTAGCAAACAGAGCTGTAAGCAGGGGAGTTTGAGTGGGAGTTCTGTTGGAGGAGAAGGTATTTGTGTGTTTTTTTGTATTGGTAGTATCTGTATATGTAGAGGCTTGGAGGGGCTTTGTGCTGGGAGAGAAGCTGAACCCTGATTAGGGGGCGGGGCTTCACTGACTAGGGGTCCTATAAAGGTAGCAGCCAGTCAGGCAGCGGAACAGACAGCTGCAGCGGCACAGGAGCTAGCAAACAGAGCTCTCAACAGGGGAGTTTGAGTGGGAGTTCTGTTGGAGGAGAAGGTATTTGTGTGTGTTTTTGTATTGGTAGTATCTGTATGTGTAGAGGCTTGGAGGGGCTAGGTGCTGCGAGAGAAGCTGAGCCCTGATTAGGGGGCGGGGCTTCACTGACTAGGGGTCCTATAAAGCTAGCTGCCAGTCAGGCAGCGGCACAGGAGCTAGCAAACAGAGCTGTAAACAGGGGAGTTTGAGTGGGAGTTCTGTTGGAGGAGAACGTATTTGTGTGTGTTTGGTTTTGTATTGGTAGTATCTGTATGTGTAGAGGCTTGGAGAGGCTTTGTGCTGGGAGAGAAGCTGAACCCTGATTAGGGGGCGGGGCTTCACTGACTAGGGGTCCTATAAAGCTAGCTGCCAGTCAGGCAGCGGCACAGGAGCTAGCAAACAGAGCTGTAAACAGGGGAGTTTGAGTGGGAGTTCTGTTGGAGGAGAACGTATTTGTGTGTGTTTGGTTTTGTATTGGTAGTATCTGTATGTGTAGAGGCTTGGAGAGGCTTTGTGCTGGGAGAGAAGCTGAACCCTGATTAGGGGGCGGGGCTTCACTGACTAGGGGTCCTATAAAGGTACCAGCCAGTCAGGCAGCGGCACAGGAGCTAGCAAACAGAGCTGTAAACAGGGGAGTTTGAGTGGGAGTTCTGTTGGAGGAGAAGGTATTTGTGTGTGTTTTTGTATTGGTATTATCTGTATGTGTAGAGGCTTGGAGGGGCTTTGTGCTGGGAGAGAAGCTGGGCCCTGATTAGGGGGCGGGGCTTCACTGACTAGGTGTCCTATAAAGGGAGCAGCCAGTCAGGCAGCGGCACAGACAGCTGCAGCGGCACAGGAGCTAGCAAACTGAGCTGTAAACAGGGGGGTTTGAGTGGGAGTTCTTTTGGAGGAGAAGGTATTTGTGTGTGTTTTTGTATTGGTATTATCTGTATGTGTTGAGGCTTGGAGGGGCTTTGTGCTGCGAGAGAAGCTGGGCCCTGATTAGGGGGCGGGGCTTCACTGATTAGGGGTCCTAGAAAGGGAGCAGCCAGTCAGGCAGCGGCACAGACAGCTGCAGTGGCACAGGAGCTAGCAAACAGAGCTGTAAAGAGGGGAGTTTGAGTGGGAGTTCTGTAGGAGGAGAAGGTATTTGTGTGTGTTTTTGTATTGGTATTATCTGTATGTGTAGAGGCTTGGAGTGGCTAGGTGCTGCGAGAGAAGCTGAGCCCTGATTAGGGGGCGGGGCTTCACTGACTAGGGGTCCTATAAAGGTAGCAGCCAGTCAGGCAGCGGCACAGGAGCTAGCAAACAGAGCTGTGAACAGGGGAGTTTGAGTGGGAGTTCTGTTGGAGGAGAAGGTATTTGTGTGTGTTTTTGTATTGGTAGTATCTGTATGTGTAGAGGCTTGGAGGGGCTAGGTGCTGCGAGAGAAGCTGAGCCCTGATTAGGGGGCGGGGCTTCACTGACTAGGGGTCCTATAAAGGTAGGAGCCAGTCAGGCAGCGGCGCAGGAGCTAGCAAACAGAGCTGTAAGCAGGGGAGTTTGAGTGGGAGTTCTGTTGTAGGAGAAGGTATTTCTGTTTGTTTGGTTTTGTATTGGTAGTATCTGTATGTGTAGAGGCTTGGAGGGGCTTTGTGCTGGGAGAGAAGCTGAGCCCTGATTAGGGGGCGGGGCTTCACTGACTAGGGGTCCTATAAAGGCAGCAGTCACTCAGGCAGCGGCACAGACAGCTGCAGTGGCACAGGAGCTAGCAAAGAGAGCTGTAAACAGGGGAGTTTGAGTGGGAGTTCTGTTGGAGAAGAAGGTATTTGTGTGTGTGTTTGGTTTTGTATTGTTGGTATCTGTATGTGTAGAGGCTTGGAGGGGCTTTGTGCTGGGAGAGAAGCTGAGCCCTGATTAGGGGGCGGGGCTTCACTGACGAGGGGTCCTATAAAGGGAGCAGCCAGTCAGGCAGCGACACAGACAGCTGCAGCGGTACAGGAGCTAGCAAACAGAGCTGTAAACAGGGGAGTTTGAGTGGGAGTTCTGTTGGAGGAGAAGGTATTTGTGTGTGTTTTTGGTTTTGTATTGGTAGTATCTGTATGTGTAGAGGCTTGGAGGGGCTTTGTGCTGGGAGCGAAGCTGAGCCCTGATTAGGGGGCGGGGCTTCACTGACTAGGGGTCCTATAAAGGTAGCAGCCAGTCAGGCAGCGGCACAGGAGCTAGCAAACAGAGCTGTAAACAGGGGAGTATGAGTGGGAGTTCTGTTGGAGGAGAAGGTGTTTGTGTGTGTTTGGTTTTGTATTGGTAGTATCTGTATGTGTAGAGGCTTTGTGCTGGGAGAGAAGCTGAGTCCTGATAAGGGGGCGGGGCTTCACTGACTAGGCGTCCTATAAAGGTAGCAGCCAGTCAGGCAGCGGCACAGCAGCTAGCAAACAGTGCTGTAAACACGGGAGTTTGAGTGGGAGTTCTGTTGGAGGAGAAGGTATATGTGTGTGTTTGGTTTCGTATTGGTAGTATTTGTATGTGTAGAGGCTTGGAGGGGCTTTGTGCTGGGAGAGAAGCTGAGCCCTTATTAGGGGGCGGGACTTCCCTGACTAGGGGTCCTATAAGGGCAGCAGCCAGTCAGGCAGCGGCACAGACAGCTGCAGCGGCACTGGAGCTAGCAAATAGAGCTGTAAACAGGGGAGTTTGAGTCGGAGTTCTGTTGGAGGAGAAGCTATTTGTGTGTGTGTTTGGTATTGTATTGGCAGTATCTGTATGTGTAGGGGCTTTGTGCTGGGAGAAAAGCTGAGCCCTGATTAGGGGGCGGGGCTTCACTGACTAGGGGTCCTATAAAGGTAGCAGCCAGTCAGGCAGCAGCACAGGAGCTAGCAAACAGAGCTGTAAACAGGGGAGTTTGAGTGGGAGTTCTGTTGGAGGAGAAGGTATGTGTGTGTTTGGTTTTGTATTGGTAGTATCTGTATGAGTTGAGGCTTTGTGCTGGGAGAGAATCTGAGCCCTGATTAGGGGGCGGGGCTTCCCTGACTTGGGGTCCTATAAAGGTACCAACCAGTCAGGCAGCGGCACAGACAGCTGCAGCGGCACTGGAGCTAGCAAATAGAGCTGTAAACAGGGGAGTTTGAGTGGGAGTTCTGTTGGAGGAGAAGGTATTTGTGTGTGTGTTTGGTATTGTATTGGTAGTATCTGTATGAGTAGAGGCTTGGAGGGGCTTTGTGCTGGGAGCGAAGCTGAGCCCTGATTAGGGGGCGGGGCTTCACTGACTAGGGGTCCTAAAAAGGTAGCAGCCAGTCAGGCAGCGGCACAGGAGCTAGCAAACAGAGCTGTAAACAGGGGAGTTTGAGTGGGACTTCTGTTGGAAGAGAAGGTATTTGTGTGTGTGTTTGGTTTTGTATTGGTAGTATCTGTATGTGTAGGGGCTTTGTGCTGGGAGAAAAGCTGAGCCCTGATTAGGGGGCGGGGTTTCACTGACTACGGGTCCTATAAAGGTAGCAGCCAGTCAGGCAGCGGCACAGGAGCTAGCAAACAGAGCTGTAAACAGGGGAGTCTGAGTGGGAGTTCTGTTGGAGGAGAAGGCATTTGTGTGTGTGTTTGGTTTTGTATTGGTAGCATCTGTATGTGTAGGGGCTTTGTGCTGGGAGAGAAGCTGAGCCCTGATTAGGGGGCGGGGCTTCACTGACTAGGGGTCCTGTAAAGGGAGCAGCCAGTCAGGCGGCGGCACGGACAGCTGCAGGGGCACAGGAGCTAGCAAACAGAGCTGTAAACTGGGAAGTTTGAGTGGGAGTTCTGTTGGAGGAGAAGGTATTTGTGTGTGTTTGGTTTTGTGTTGGTGGTATCTGTATGTGTAGGGGCTTTGTGCTGGGAGAGAAGCTGAGCCCTGATTAGGGGGCGGGGCTTCACTGATGAGGTGTCCTATAAAGGGAGCAGCCAGTCAGGCAGCAACACAGACAGCTGCAGCGGTACAGGAGCTAGCAAACAGAGCTGTAAACAGGGGAGTTTGACTGGGACTTCTGTTGGAGGAGAAGGTATTTGTGTGTGTGTTTGGTATTGTATTGGTAGTATCTGTATGAGTAGAGGCTTGGAGGGGCTTTGTGCTGGGAGCGAAGCTGAGCCCTGATTAGGGGGCGGGGCTTCACTGACTAGGGGTCCTATAAAGGTAGCAGCCAGTCAGGCAGCGGCACAGACAGCTGCATTGGCACAGGAGCTAGCAAACAGGGGAGTTTGAGTGGGAGTTCTGTTGGAGGAGAAGGTATTTTTGTGTGTGTTTGGTTTTGTATTGGTAGTATCTGTATGTGTAGAGGCTTTGTGCTGGGAGAGAAGCTGAGCCCTGATTAGGGGGCGGGGCTTCACTGACTAGGGGTCCTATAAAGGTAGCAGCCAGTCAGGGAGCGGCACAGACAGCTGCAGCGGCACAGGAGCGAGCAAACTGAGATGTAAACAGGGGAGTTTGAGTGGGAGTTCTGTTGTAGGAGAAGGTATTTCTGTTTGTTTGGTTTTGTATTGGTAGTATCTGTATGTGTAGAGGCTTGGAGGGGCTTTGTGCTGGGAGAGAAGCTGAGCCCTGATTAGGGGGCGGGGCTTCACTGACTAGGGGTCCTATAAAGGCAGCAGTCACTCAGGCAGCGGCACAGACAGCTGCAGTGGCACAGGAGCTAGCAAAGAGAGCTGTAAACAGGGGAGTTTGAGTGGGAGTTCTGTTGGAGAAGAAGGTATTTGTGTCTGTGTTTGGTTTTGTATTGTTGGTATCTGTATGTGTAGAGGCTTGGAGGGGCTTTGTGCTGGGAGAGAAGCTGAGCCCTGATTAGGGGGCGGGGCTTCACTGACGAGGGGTCCTATAAAGGGAGCAGCCAGTCAGGCAGCGACACAGACAGCTGCAGCGGTACAGGAGCTAGCAAACAGAGCTGTAAACAGGGGAGTTTGAGTGGGAGTTCTGTTGGAGGAGAAGGTATTTGTGTGTGTTTTTGGTTTTGTATTGGTAGTATCTGTATGTGTAGAGGCTTGGAGGGGCTTTGTGCTGGGAGCGAAGCTGAGCCCTGATTAGGGGGCGGGGCTTCACTGACTAGGGGTCCTATAAAGGTAGCAGCCAGTCAGGCAGCGGCACAGGAGCTAGCAAACAGAGCTGTAAACAGGGGAGTATGAGTGGGAGTTCTGTTGGAGGAGAAGGTGTTTGTGTGTGTTTGGTTTTGTATTGGTAGTATCTGTATGTGTAGAGGCTTTGTGCTGGGAGAGAAGCTGAGTCCTGATAAGGGGGCGGGGCTTCACTGACTAGGCGTCCTATAAAGGTAGCAGCCAGTCAGGCAGCGGCACAGCAGCTAGCAAACAGTGCTGTAAACACGGGAGTTTGAGTGGGGGTTCTGTTGGAGGAGAAGGTATATGTGTGTGTTTGGTTTCGTATTGGTAGTATTTGTATGTGTAGAGGCTTGGAGGGGCTTTGTGCTGGGAGAGAAGCTGAGCCCTTATTAGGGGGCGGGACTTCCCTGACTAGGGGTCCTATAAAGCTAGCATCCAGTCAGGCAGCAGCACAGGAGCTAGCAAACAGTGCTGTAAACACGGGAGTTTGAGTGGGAGTTCTGTTGGAGGAGAAGGTATTTGTGTGTGTTTGGTTTTGTATTGGTGGCATCTGTATGTGTAGGGGCTTTTTGCTGGGAGAGAAGCTGAGCCCTGATTAGGGGGCGGGGCTTCACTGACTAGGGGTCCTATAAAGGTAGCAGCCAGTCAGGCAGGGGCACAGACAGCTGCAGCGGCACTGGAGCTAGCAAACAGAGCTGTAAACAGGGGAGTTTGAGAGGGAGTTCTGTTGGAGGAGAAGGCATTTGTGTGTGTGTTTGGTTTTGTATTGGTGGTATCTGTATGTGTAGAGGCTTGGAGGGGCTTTGTGCTGGGAGAGAAGCTGAGCCCTGATTAGGGGGCGGGGCTTCACTGACGAGGGTTCCTATAAAGGGAGCAGCCAGTCAGGCAGCAACACAGACAGCTGCAGCGGTACAGGAGCTAGCAAACAGAGCTGTAAACAGGGGAGTTTGAGTGGGACTTCTGTTGGAGGAGAAGGTATTTGTGTGTGTGTTTGGTATTGTATTGGCAGTATCTGTATGTGTAGGGGCTTTGTGCTGGGAGAAAAGCTGAGCCCTGATTAGGGGGCGGGGCTTCACTGACTAGGGGTCCTATAAAGGTAGCAGCCAGTCAGGCAGCAGCACAGGAGCTAGCAAACAGAGCTGTAAACAGGGGAGTTTGAGTGGGAGTTCTGTTGGAGGAGAAGGTATGTGTGTGTTTGGTTTTGTATTGGTAGTATCTGTATGAGTAGAGGCTTTGTGCTGGGAGAGAATCTGAGCCCTGATTAGGGGGCGGGGCTTCCCTGACTTGGGGTCCTATAAAGGTACCAACCAGTCAGGCAGCGGCACAGACAGCTGCAGCGGCACTGGAGCTAGCAAATAGAGCTGTAAACAGGGGAGTTTGAGTGGGAGTTCTGTTGGAGGAGAAGCTATTTGTGTGTGTGTTTGGTTTTGTATTGGTAGTATCTGTATGTGTAGAGGCTTGGAGGGGCTTTGTGCTGGGAGCGAAGCTGAGCCCTTATTAGGGGGCGGGGCTTCACTGACTAGGGGTCCTATAAAGGTAGCAGCCAGTCAGGCAGCGGCACAGGAGCTAGCAAACAGAGCTGTAAACAGGGGAGTCTGAGTGGGAGTTCTGTTGGAGGAGAAGGTATTTGTGTGTGTTTGGTTTTGTGTTGGTGGTATCTGTATGTGTAGGGGCTTTGTGCTGGGAGAGAAGCTGAGCCCTGATTAGGGGGCGGGGCTTCACTGACGAGGGGTCCTATAAAGGGAGCAGCCAGTCAGGCAGCAACACAGACAGCTGCAGCGGTACAGGAGCTAGCAAACAGAGCTGTAAACAGGGGAGTTTGACTGGGACTTCTGTTGGAGGAGAAGGTATTTGTGTGTGTGTTTGGTATTGTATTGGTAGTATCTGTATGAGTAGAGGCTTGGAGGGGCTTTGTGCTGGGAGCGAAGCTGAGCCCTGATTAGGGGGCGGGGCTTCACTGACTAGGGGTCCTATAAAGGTAGCAGCCAGTCAGGCAGCGGCACAGACAGCTGCATTGGCACAGGAGCTAGCAAACAGGGGAGTTTGAGTGGGAGTTCTGTTGGAGGAGAAGGTATTTTTGTGTGTGTTTGGTTTTGTATTGTTGGTATCTGTATGTGTAGAGGCTTGGAGGGGCTTTGTGCTGGGAGAGAAGCTGAGCCCTGATTAGGGGGCGGGGCTTCACTGACGAGGGGTCCTATAAAGGGAGCAGCCAGTCAGGCAGCGACACAGACAGCTGCAGCGGTACAGGAGCTAGCAAACAGAGCTGTAAACAGGGGAGTTTGAGTGGGACTTCTGTTGGAGGAGAAGGTATTTGTGTGTGTGTTTGGTTTTGTATTGGCAGTATCTGTATGTGTAGGGGCTTTGTGCTGGGAGAGAATCTGAGCCCTGATTAGGGGGCGGGGCTTCCCTGACTTGGGGTCCTATAAAGGTACCAACCAGTCAGGCAGCGGCACAGACAGCTGCAGCGGCACTGGAGCTAGCAAATAGAGCTGTAAACAGGGGAGTTTGAGTGGGAGTTCTGTTGGAGGAGAAGCTATTTGTGTGTGTGTTTGGTTTTGTATTGGTAGTATCTGTATGTGTAGAGGCTTGGAGGGGCTTTGTGCTGGGAGCGAAGCTGAGCCCTTATTAGGGGGCGGGGCTTCACTGACTAGGGGTCCTATAAAGGTAGCAGCCAGTCAGGCAGCGGCACAGGAGCTAGCAAACAGAGCTGTAAACAGGGGAGTCTGAGTGGGAGTTCTGTTGGAGGAGAAGGCATTTGTGTGTGTGTTTGGTTTTGTATTGGTAGCATCTGTATGTGTAGGGGCTTTGTGCTGGGAGAGAAGCTGAGCCCTGATTAGGGGGCGGGGCTTCACTGACTAGGGGTCCTGTAAAGGGAGCAGCCAGTCAGGCGGCGGCACGGACAGCTGCAGGGGCACAGGAGCTAGCAAACAGAGCTGTACACTGGGAAGTTTGAGTGGGAGTTCTGTTGGAGGAGAAGGTATTTGTGTGTGTTTGGTTTTGTGTTGGTGGTATCTGTATGTGTAGGGGCTTTGTGCTGGGAGAGAAGCTGAGCCCTGATTAGGGGGCGGGGCTTCACTGACGAGGGGTCCTATAAAGGGAGCAGCCAGTCAGGCAGCAACACAGACAGCTGCAGCGGTACAGGAGCTAGCAAACAGAGCTGTAAACAGGGGAGTTTGAGTGGGAGTTCTGTTGGAGGAGAAGGTATTTGTGTGTGTTTTTGGTTTTGTATTGGTAGTATCTGTATGTGTAGAGGCTTTGTGCTGGGAGAGAAGCTGAGCCCTGATTAGGGGGCGGGGCTTCACTGACTAGGGGTCCTATAAAGGTAGCAGCCAGTCAGGGAGCGGCACAGACAGCTGCAGCGGCACAGGACCGAGCAAACTGAGCTGTAAACAGGGGAGTTTGAGTGGGAGTTCTGTTGTAGGAGAAGGTATTTCTGTTTGTTTGGTTTTGTATTGGTAGTATCTGTATGTGTAGAGGCTTGGAGGGGCTTTGTGCTGGGAGAGAAGCTGAGCCCTGATTAGGGGGCGGGGCTTCACTGACTAGGGGTCCTATAAAGGCAGCAGTCACTCAGGCAGCGGCACAGACAGCTGCAGTGGCACAGGAGCTAGCAAAGAGAGCTGTATACAGGGGAGTTTGAGTGGGAGTTCTGTTGGAGAAGAAGGTATTTGTGTGTGTGTTTGGTTTTGTATTGTTGGTATCTGTATGTGTAGAGGCTTGGAGGGGCTTTGTGCTGGGAGAGAAGCTGAGCCCTGATTAGGGGGCGGGGCTTCACTGACGAGGGGTCCTATAAAGGGAGCAGCCAGTCAGGCAGCGACACAGACAGCTGCAGCGGTACAGGAGCTAGCAAACAGAGCTGTAAACAGGGGAGTTTGAGTGGGAGTTCTGTTGGAGGAGAAGGTATTTGTGTGTGTTTTTGGTTTTGTATTGGTAGTATCTGTATGTGTAGAGGCTTGGAGGGGCTTTGTGCTGGGAGCGAAGCTGAGCCCTGATTAGGGGGCGGGGCTTCACTGACTAGGGGTCCTATAAAGGTAGCAGCCAGCCAGGCAGCGGCACAGGAGCTAGCAAACAGAGCTGTAAACAGGGGAGTATGAGTGGGAGTTCTGTTGGAGGAGAAGGTGTTTGTGTGTGTTTGGTTTTGTATTGGTAGTATCTGTATGTGTAGAGGCTTTGTGCTGGGAGAGAAGCTGAGCCCTGATAAGGGGGCGGGGCTTCACTGACTAGGCGTCCTATAAAGGTAGCAGCCAGTCAGGCAGCGGCACAGCAGCTAGCAAACAGTGCTGTAAACACGGGAGTTTGAGTGGGAGTTCTGTTGGAGGAGAAGGTATATGTGTGTGTTTGGTTTCGTATTGGTAGTATCTGTATGTGTAGAGGCTTGGAGGGGCTTTGTGCTGGGAGAAAAGCTGAGCCCTGATTAGGGGGCGGGGCTTCACTGACTAGGGGTCCTATAAAGGTAGCAGCCAGTCAGGCAGCGGCACAGACAGCTGCAGCGGCACTGGAGCTAGCAAACAGAGCTGTAAACAGGGGAGTTTGAGAGGGAGTTCTGTTGGAGGAGAAGGCATTTGTGTGTGTGTTTGGTTTTGTATTGGTGGTATCTGTATGTGTAGAGGCTTGGAGGGGCTTTGTGCTGGGAGAGAAGCTGAGCCCTGATTAGGGGGCGGGGCTTCACTGACTAGGGGTCCTATAAAGGTAGCAGCCAGTCAGGCAGCGTCACAGACAGCTGCAGGGGCACAGGAGCTAGCAAACAGAGCTGTAAACTGGGAAGTTTGAGTGGGAGTTCTGTTGGAGGAGAAGGTATTTGTGTGTGTTTGGTTTTGTGTTGGTGGTATCTGTATGTGTAGGGGCTTTGTGCTGGGAGAGAAGCTGAGCCCCGATTAGGGGGCGGGGCTTCACTGACGAGGGGTCCTATAAAGGGAGCAGCCAGTCAGGCAGCAACACAGACAGCTGCAGCGGTACAGGAGCTAGCAAACAGAGCTGTAAACAGGGGAGTTTGAGTGGGACTTCTGTTGGAGGAGAAGGTATTTGTGTGTGTGTTTGGTATTGTATTGGTAGTATCTGTATGAGTAGAGGCTTGGAGGGGCTTTGTGCTGGGAGCGAAGCTGAGCCCTAATTAGGGGGCGGGGCTTCACTGACTAGGGGTCCTAAAAAGGTAGCAGCCAGTCAGGCAGCGGCACAGGAGCTAGCAAACAGAGCTGTAAACAGGGGAGTTTGAGTGGGAGTTCTGTTGGAGGAGAAGGTATTTGTGTGTGTTTTTGGTTTTGTATTGGTAGTATCTGTATGTGTAGAGGCTTTGTGCTGGGAGAGAAGCTGAGCCCTGATTAGGGGGCGGGGCTTCACTGACTAGGGGTCCTATAAAGGTAGCAGCCAGTCAGGGAGCGGCACAGACAGCTGCAGCGGCACAGGAGCGAGCAAACTGAGCTGTAAACAGGGGAGTTTGAGTGGGAGTTCTGTTGTAGGAGAAGGTATTTCTGTTTGTTTGGTTTTGTATTGGTAGTATCTGTATGTGTAGAGGCTTGGAGGGGCTTTGTGCTGGGAGAGAAGCTGAGCCCTGATTAGGGGGCGGGGCTTCACTGACTAGGGGTCCTATAAAGGCAGCAGTCACTCAGGCAGCGGCACAGACAGCTGCAGTGGCACAGGAGCTAGCAAAGAGAGCTGTAAACAGGGGAGTTTGAGTGGGAGTTCTGTTGGAGAAGAAGGTATTTGTGTGTGTGTTTGGTTTTGTATTGTTGGTATCTGTATGTGTAGAGGCTTGGAGGGGCTTTGTGCTGGGAGAGAAGCTGAGCCCTGATTAGGGGGCGGGGCTTCACTGACGAGGGGTCCTATAAAGGGAGCAGCCAGTCAGGCAGCGACACAGACAGCTGCAGCGGTACAGGAGCTAGCAAACAGAGCTGTAAACAGGGGAGTTTGAGTGGGAGTTCTGTTGGAGGAGAAGGTATATGTGTGTGTTTGGTTTCGTATTGGTAGTATTTGTATGTGTAGAGGCTTGGAGGGGCTTTGTGCTGGGAGAGAAGCTGAGCCCTTATTAGGGGGCGGGACTTCCCTGACTAGGGGTCCTATAAAGCTAGCAGCCAGTCAGGCAGCAGCACAGGAGCTAGCAAACAGTGCTGTAAACACGGGAGTTTGAGTGGGAGTTCTGTTGGAGGAGAAGGTATTTGTGTGTGTTTGGTTTTGTATTGGTGGCATCTGTATGTGTAGGGGCTTTTTGCTGGGAGAGAAGCTGAGCCCTGATTAGGGGGCGGGGCTTCACTGACTAGGGGTCCTATAAAGGTAGCAGCCAGTCAGGCAGCGGCACAGCAGCTAGCAAACAGTGCTGTAAACACGGGAGTTTGAGTGGGAGTTCTGTTGGAGGAGAAGGTATATGTGTGTGTTTGGTTTCGTATTGGTAGTATTTGTATGTGTAGAGGCTTGGAGGGGCTTTGTGCTGGGAGAGAAGCTGAGCCCTTATTAGGGGGCGGGACTTCCCTGACTAGGGGTCCTATAAGGGCAGCAGCCAGTCAGGCAGCGGCACAGACAGCTGCAGCGGCACTGGAGCTAGCAAATAGAGCTGTAAACAGGGGAGTTTGAGTCGGAGTTCTGTTGGAGGAGAAGCTATTTGTGTGTGTGTTTGGTATTGTATTGGCAGTATCTGTATGTGTAGGGGCTTTGTGCTGGGAGAAAAGCTGAGCCCTGATTAGGGGGCGGGGCTTCACTGACTAGGGGTCCTATAAAGGTAGCAGCCAGTCAGGCAGCAGCACAGGAGCTAGCAAACAGAGCTGTAAACAGGGGAGTTTGAGTGGGAGTTCTGTTGGAGGAGAAGGTATGTGTGTGTTTGGTTTTGTATTGGTAGTATCTGTATGAGTTGAGGCTTTGTGCTGGGAGAGAATCTGAGCCCTGATTAGGGGGCGGGGCTTCCCTGACTTGGGGTCCTATAAAGGTACCAACCAGTCAGGCAGCGGCACAGACAGCTGCAGCGGCACTGGAGCTAGCAAATAGAGCTGTAAACAGGGGAGTTTGAGTGGGAGTTCTGTTGGAGGAGAAGCTATTTGTGTGTGTGTTTGGTTTTGTATTGGTAGTATCTGTATGTGTAGAGGCTTGGAGGGGCTTTGTGCTGGGAGAGAAGCTGAGCCCTTATTAGGGGGCGGGGCTTCACTGACTAGGGGTCCTATAAAGGTAGCAGCCAGTCAGGCAGCGGCACAGGAGCTAGCAAACAGAGCTGTAAACAGGGGAGTCTGAGTGGGAGTTCTGTTGGAGGAGAAGGCATTTGTGTGTGTGTTTGGTTTTGTATTGGTAGCATCTGTATGTGTAGGGGCTTTGTGCTGGGAGAGAAGCTGAGCCCTGATTAGGGGGCGGGGCTTCACTGACTAGGGGTCCTATAAAGGTAGCAGCCAGTCAGGCAGCGTCACAGACAGCTGCAGGGGCACAGGAGCTAGCAAACAGAGCTGTAAACTGGGAAGTTTGAGTGGGAGTTCTGTTGGAGGAGAAGGTATTTGTGTGTGTTTGGTTTTGTGTTGGTGGTATCTGTATGTGTAGGGGCTTTGTGCTGGGAGAGAAGCTGAGCCCCGATTAGGGGGCGGGGCTTCACTGACGAGGGGTCCTATAAAGGGAGCAGCCAGTCAGGCAGCAACACAGACAGCTGCAGCGGTACAGGAGCTAGCAAACAGAGCTGTAAACAGGGGAGTTTGAGTGGGACTTCTGTTGGAGGAGAAGGTATTTGTGTGTGTGTTTGGTATTGTATTGGTAGTATCTGTATGAGTAGAGGCTTGGAGGGGCTTTGTGCTGGGAGCGAAGCTGAGCCCTGATTAGGGGGCGGGGCTTCACTGACTAGGGGTCCTAAAAAGGTAGCAGCCAGTCAGGCAGCGGCACAGGAGCTAGCAAACAGAGCTGTAAACAGGGGAGTTTGAGTGGGACTTCTGTTGGAAGAGAAGGTATTTGTGTGTGTGTTTGGTTTTGTATTGGTAGTATCTGTATGTGTAGGGGCTTTGTGCTGGGAGAAAAGCTGAGCCCTGATTAGGGGGCGGGGTTTCACTGACTAGGGGTCCTATAAAGGTAGCAGCCAGTCAGGCAGCGGCACAGGAGCTAGCAAACAGAGCTGTAAACTGGGAAGTTTGAGTGGGAGTTCTGTTGGAGGAGAAGGTATGTGTGTGTTTGGTTTTGTATTGGTAGTATCTGTATGAGTTGAGGCTTTGTGCTGGGAGAGAATCTGAGCCCTGATTAGGGGGCGATGCTTCCCTGATTAGCGGTCCTATAAAGGTAGCAGCCAGTCAGGCAGCGGCACAGACAGCTGCAGTGGCACAGCAGCTAGCAAACAGAGCTGTAAAGAGGGGAGTTTGAGTGGGAGTTCTGTTGGAGGAGAAGGTATTTGTGTGTGTTTGGTTTTGTATTGGTAGTATCTGTATGTGTAGAGGCTTGGAGGGGCTCTGTGCTGGGAGAGAAGCTGAGCCCTGATTAGGGGGCGGGGCTTCACTGACTAGGGGTCCTATAAAGGTACCAGCCAGTCAGGCAGCGGCACAGGAGCTAGCAAACAGAGCTGTAAACAGGGGAGTTTGAGTGGGAGTTCTGTTGGAGGAGAAGGTATTTGTGTGTGTTTGGTTTTGTATTGGTAGTATCTGTATGTGTAGAGGCTTGGAGGGGCTTTGTGCTGGGAGAGAAGCTGGGCCCTGATTAGGGGGCGGGGCTTCACTGACTAGGTGTCCTATAAAGGGAGCAGCCAGTCAGGCAGCGGCACAGACAGCTGCAGCGGCACAGGAGCTAGCAAACTGAGCTGTAAACAGGGGGGTTTGAGTGGGAGTTCTTTTGGAGGAGAAGGTATTTGTGTGTGTTTTTGTATTGGTATTATCTGTATGTGTTGAGGCTTGGAGGGGCTTTGTGCTGCGAGAGAAGCTGGGCCCTGATTAGGGGGCGGGGCTTCACTGATTAGGGGTCCTAGAAAGGGAGCAGCCAGTCAGGCAGCGGCACAGACAGCTGCAGTGGCACAGGAGCTAGCAAACAGAGCTGTAAAGAGGGGAGTTTGAGTGGGAGTTCTGTAGGAGGAGAAGGTATTTGTGTGTGTTTTTGTATTGGTATTATCTGTATGTGTAGAGGCTTGGAGTGGCTAGGTGCTGCGAGAGAAGCTGAGCCCTGATTAGGGGGCGGGGCTTCACTGACTAGGGGTCCTATAAAGGTAGCAGCCAGTCAGGCAGCGGCACAGGAGCTAGCAAACAGAGCTGTGAACAGGGGAGTTTGAGTGGGAGTTCTGTTGGAGGAGAAGGTATTTGTGTGTGTTTTTGTATTGGTAGTATCTGTATGTGTAGAGGCTTGGAGGGGCTAGGTGCTGCGAGAGAAGCTGAGCCCTGATTAGGGGGCGGGGCTTCACTGACTAGGGGTCCTATAAAGGTAGGAGCCAGTCAGGCAGCGGCGCAGGAGCTAGCAAACAGAGCTGTAAGCAGGGGAGTTTGAGTGGGAGTTCTTTTGGAGGAGAAGGTATTTGTGTGTTTTTTTGTATTGGTAGTATCTGTATGTGTAGAGGCTTGGAGGGGCTTTGTGCTGGGAGAGAAGCTGAGCCCTGATTAGGGGGCGGGGCTTCACTGACTAGGGGTCCTATAAAGCTAGCTGCCAGTCAGGCAGCGGCACAGGAGCTAGCAAACAGAGCTGTAAACAGGGGAGTTTGAGTGGGATTTCTGTTGGAGGAGATGGTATTTGTGTGTGTTTGGTTTTTTATTGGTAGTATCTGTATGTGTAGAGGCTTGGAGAGGCTTTGTGCTGGGAGAGAAGCTGAGCCCTGATTAGGGGGCGGGGCTTCACTGACTAGGGGTCCTATAAAGGTAGCAGCCAGTCAGGCAGCGGAACAGACAGCTGCAGTGGCACAGGAGCTAGCAAACAGAGCTGTGAACAGGGGCATTTGAGTGGGAGTTCTGTTGGAGGAGAAGGTATTTGTGTGTGTTTTTGCATTGGTATTATCTGTATGTGTAGAGGCTTGGAGGGGCTAGGTGCTTTGAGAGAAGCTGAGCCCTGATTAGGGGGCGGGGCTTCACTGACGAGGGGTCCTATAAAGGGAGCAGCCAGTCAGGCAGCGACACAGACAGCTGCAGCGGTACAGGAGCTAGCAAACAGAGCTGTAAACAGGGGAGTTTGAGTGGGAGTTCTGTTGGAGGAGAAGGTATTTGTGTGTGTTTTTGGTTTTGTATTGGTAGTATCTGTATGTGTAGAGGCTTGGAGGGGCTTTGTGCTGGGAGCGAAGCTGAGCCCTGATTAGGGGGCGGGGCTTCACTGACTAGGGGTCCTATAAAGGTAGCAGCCAGCCAGGCAGCGGCACAGGAGCTAGCAAACAGAGCTGTAAACAGGGGAGTATGAGTGGGAGTTCTGTTGGAGGAGAAGGTGTTTGTGTGTGTTTGGTTTTGTATTGGTAGTATCTGTATGTGTAGAGGCTTTGTGCTGGGAGAGAAGCTGAGCCCTGATAAGGGGGCGGGGCTTCACTGACTAGGCGTCCTATAAAGGTAGCAGCCAGTCAGGCAGCGGCACAGCAGCTAGCAAACAGTGCTGTAAACACGGGAGTTTGAGTGGGAGTTCTGTTGGAGGAGAAGGTATATGTGTGTGTTTGGTTTCGTATTGGTAGTATCTGTATGTGTAGAGGCTTGGAGGGGCTTTGTGCTGGGAGAAAAGCTGAGCCCTGATTAGGGGGCGGGGCTTCACTGACTAGGGGTCCTATAAAGGTAGCAGCCAGTCAGGCAGCGGCACAGACAGCTGCAGCGGCACTGGAGCTAGCAAACAGAGCTGTAAACAGGGGAGTTTGAGAGGGAGTTCTGTTGGAGGAGAAGGCATTTGTGTGTGTGTTTGGTTTTGTATTGGTGGTATCTGTATGTGTAGAGGCTTGGAGGGGCTTTGTGCTGGGAGAGAAGCTGAGCCCTGATTAGGGGGCGGGGCTTCACTGACTAGGGGTCCTATAAAGGTAGCAGCCAGTCAGGCAGCGTCACAGACAGCTGCAGGGGCACAGGAGCTAGCAAACAGAGCTGTAAACTGGGAAGTTTGAGTGGGAGTTCTGTTGGAGGAGAAGGTATTTGTGTGTGTTTGGTTTTGTGTTGGTGGTATCTGTATGTGTAGGGGCTTTGTGCTGGGAGAGAAGCTGAGCCCCGATTAGGGGGCGGGGCTTCACTGACGAGGGGTCCTATAAAGGGAGCAGCCAGTCAGGCAGCAACACAGACAGCTGCAGCGGTACAGGAGCTAGCAAACAGAGCTGTAAACAGGGGAGTTTGAGTGGGACTTCTGTTGGAGGAGAAGGTATTTGTGTGTGTTTTTGGTTTTGTATTGGTAGTATCTGTATGTGTAGAGGCTTTGTGCTGGGAGAGAAGCTGAGCCCTGATTAGGGGGCGGGGCTTCACTGACTAGGGGTCCTATAAAGGTAGCAGCCAGTCAGGGAGCGGCACAGACAGCTGCAGCGGCACAGGAGCGAGCAAACTGAGCTGTAAACAGGGGAGTTTGAGTGGGAGTTCTGTTGTAGGAGAAGGTATTTCTGTTTGTTTGGTTTTGTATTGGTAGTATCTGTATGTGTAGAGGCTTGGAGGGGCTTTGTGCTGGGAGAGAAGCTGAGCCCTGATTAGGGGGCGGGGCTTCACTGACTAGGGGTCCTATAAAGGCAGCAGTCACTCAGGCAGCGGCACAGACAGCTGCAGTGGCACAGGAGCTAGCAAAGAGAGCTGTAAACAGGGGAGTTTGAGTGGGAGTTCTGTTGGAGAAGAAGGTATTTGTGTGTGTGTTTGGTTTTGTATTGTTGGTATCTGTATGTGTAGAGGCTTGGAGGGGCTTTGTGCTGGGAGAGAAGCTGAGCCCTGATTAGGGGGCGGGGCTTCACTGACGAGGGGTCCTATAAAGGGAGCAGCCAGTCAGGCAGCGACACAGACAGCTGCAGCGGTACAGGAGCTAGCAAACAGAGCTGTAAACAGGGGAGTTTGAGTGGGAGTTCTGTTGGAGGAGAAGGTATATGTGTGTGTTTGGTTTCGTATTGGTAGTATTTGTATGTGTAGAGGCTTGGAGGGGCTTTGTGCTGGGAGAGAAGCTGAGCCCTTATTAGGGGGCGGGACTTCCCTGACTAGGGGTCCTATAAAGCTAGCAGCCAGTCAGGCAGCAGCACAGGAGCTAGCAAACAGTGCTGTAAACACGGGAGTTTGAGTGGGAGTTCTGTTGGAGGAGAAGGTATTTGTGTGTGTTTGGTTTTGTATTGGTGGCATCTGTATGTGTAGAGGCTTGGAGGGGCTCTGTGCTGGGAGAGAAGCTGAGCCCTGATTAGGGGGCGGGGCTTCACTGACTAGGGGTCCTATAAAGGTACCAGCCAGTCAGGCAGCGGCACAGGAGCTAGCAAACAGAGCTGTAAACAGGGGAGTTTGAGTGGGAGTTCTGTTGGAGGAGAAGGTATTTGTGTGTGTTTTTGTATTGGTATTATCTGTATGTGTAGAGGCTTGGAGGGGCTTTGTGCTGGGAGAGAAGCTGGGCCCTGATTAGGGGGCGGGGCTTCACTGATTAGGGGTCCTAGAAAGGGAGCAGCCAGTCAGGCAGCGGCACAGACAGCTGCAGTGGCACAGGAGCTAGCAAACAGAGCTGTAAAGAGGGGAGTTTGAGTGGGAGTTCTGTTGGAGGAGAAGGTATTTGTGTGTTTTTTTGTATTGGTAGTATCTGTATATGTAGAGGCTTGGAGGGGCTTTGTGCTGGGAGAGAAGCTGAGCCCTGATCAGGGGGCGGGGCTTCACTGACTAGGGGTCCTATAAAGGTAGGAGCCAGTCAGACAGCGGCACAGGAGCTAGCAAACAGAGCTGTAAGCAGGGGAGTTTGAGTGGGAGTTCTGTTGGAGGAGAAGGTATTTGTGTGTTTTTTTGTATTGGTAGTATCTGTATATGTAGAGGCTTGGAGGGGCTTTGTGCTGGGAGAGAAGCTGAACCCTGATTAGGGGGCGGGGCTTCACTGACTAGGGGTCCTATAAAGGTAGCAGCCAGTCAGGCAGCGGAACAGACAGCTGCAGCGGCACAGGAGCTAGCAAACAGAGCTCTCAACAGGGGAGTTTGAGTGGGAGTTCTGTTGGAGGAGAAGGTATTTGTGTGTGTTTTTGTATTGGTAGTATCTGTATGTGTAGAGGCTTGGAGGGGCTAGGTGCTGCGAGAGAAGCTGAGCCCTGATTAGGGGGCGGGGCTTCACTGACTAGGGGTCCTATAAAGCTAGCTGCCAGTCAGGCAGCGGCACAGGAGCTAGCAAACAGAGCTGTAAACAGGGGAGTTTGAGTGGGAGTTCTGTTGGAGGAGAACGTATTTGTGTGTGTTTGGTTTTGTATTGGTAGTATCTGTATGTGTAGAGGCTTGGAGAGGCTTTGTGCTGGGAGAGAAGCTGAACCCTGATTAGGGGGCGGGGCTTCACTGACTAGGGGTCCTATAAAGCTAGCTGCCAGTCAGGCAGCGGCACAGGAGCTAGCAAACAGAGCTGTAAACAGGGGAGTTTGAGTGGGAGTTCTGTTGGAGGAGAACGTATTTGTGTGTGTTTGGTTTTGTATTGGTAGTATCTGTATGTGTAGAGGCTTGGAGAGGCTTTGTGCTGGGAGAGAAGCTGAACCCTGATTAGGGGGCGGGGCTTCACTGACTAGGGGTCCTATAAAGGTACCAGCCAGTCAGGCAGCGGCACAGGAGCTAGCAAACAGAGCTGTAAACAGGGGAGTTTGAGTGGGAGTTCTGTTGGAGGAGAAGGTATTTGTGTGTGTTTTTGTATTGGTATTATCTGTATGTGTAGAGGCTTGGAGGGGCTTTGTGCTGGGAGAGAAGCTGGGCCCTGATTAGGGGGCGGGGCTTCACTGACTAGGTGTCCTATAAAGGGAGCAGCCAGTCAGGCAGCGGCACAGACAGCTGCAGCGGCACAGGAGCTAGCAAACTGAGCTGTAAACAGGGGGGTTTGAGTGGGAGTTCTTTTGGAGGAGAAGGTATTTGTGTGTGTTTTTGTATTGGTATTATCTGTATGTGTTGAGGCTTGGAGGGGCTTTGTGCTGCGAGAGAAGCTGGGCCCTGATTAGGGGGCGGGGCTTCACTGATTAGGGGTCCTAGAAAGGGAGCAGCCAGTCAGGCAGCGGCACAGACAGCTGCAGTGGCACAGGAGCTAGCAAACAGAGCTGTAAAGAGGGGAGTTTGAGTGGGAGTTCTGTAGGAGGAGAAGGTATTTGTGTGTGTTTTTGTATTGGTATTATCTGTATGTGTAGAGGCTTGGAGTGGCTAGGTGCTGCGAGAGAAGCTGAGCCCTGATTAGGGGGCGGGGCTTCACTGACTAGGGGTCCTATAAAGGTAGCAGCCAGTCAGGCAGCGGCACAGGAGCTAGCAAACAGAGCTGTGAACAGGGGAGTTTGAGTGGGAGTTCTGTTGGAGGAGAAGGTATTTGTGTGTGTTTTTGTATTGGTAGTATCTGTATGTGTAGAGGCTTGGAGGGGCTAGGTGCTGCGAGAGAAGCTGAGCCCTGATTAGGGGGCGGGGCTTCACTGACTAGGGGTCCTATAAAGGTAGGAGCCAGTCAGGCAGCGGCGCAGGAGCTAGCAAACAGAGCTGTAAGCAGGGGAGTTTGAGTGGGAGTTCTGTTGTAGGAGAAGGTATTTCTGTTTGTTTGGTTTTGTATTGGTAGTATCTGTATGTGTAGAGGCTTGGAGGGGCTTTGTGCTGGGAGAGAAGCTGAGCCCTGATTAGGGGGCGGGGCTTCACTGACTAGGGGTCCTATAAAGGCAGCAGTCACTCAGGCAGCGGCACAGACAGCTGCAGTGGCACAGGAGCTAGCAAAGAGAGCTGTAAACAGGGGAGTTTGAGTGGGAGTTCTGTTGGAGAAGAAGGTATTTGTGTGTGTGTTTGGTTTTGTATTGTTGGTATCTGTATGTGTAGAGGCTTGGAGGGGCTTTGTGCTGGGAGAGAAGCTGAGCCCTGATTAGGGGGCGGGGCTTCACTGACGAGGGGTCCTATAAAGGGAGCAGCCAGTCAGGCAGCGACACAGACAGCTGCAGCGGTACAGGAGCTAGCAAACAGAGCTGTAAACAGGGGAGTTTGAGTGGGAGTTCTGTTGGAGGAGAAGGTATTTGTGTGTGTTTTTGGTTTTGTATTGGTAGTATCTGTATGTGTAGAGGCTTGGAGGGGCTTTGTGCTGGGAGCGAAGCTGAGCCCTGATTAGGGGGCGGGGCTTCACTGACTAGGGGTCCTATAAAGGTAGCAGCCAGTCAGGCAGCGGCACAGGAGCTAGCAAACAGAGCTGTAAACAGGGGAGTATGAGTGGGAGTTCTGTTGGAGGAGAAGGTGTTTGTGTGTGTTTGGTTTTGTATTGGTAGTATCTGTATGTGTAGAGGCTTTGTGCTGGGAGAGAAGCTGAGTCCTGATAAGGGGGCGGGGCTTCACTGACTAGGCGTCCTATAAAGGTAGCAGCCAGTCAGGCAGCGGCACAGCAGCTAGCAAACAGTGCTGTAAACACGGGAGTTTGAGTGGGAGTTCTGTTGGAGGAGAAGGTATATGTGTGTGTTTGGTTTCGTATTGGTAGTATTTGTATGTGTAGAGGCTTGGAGGGGCTTTGTGCTGGGAGAGAAGCTGAGCCCTTATTAGGGGGCGGGACTTCCCTGACTAGGGGTCCTATAAGGGCAGCAGCCAGTCAGGCAGCGGCACAGACAGCTGCAGCGGCACTGGAGCTAGCAAATAGAGCTGTAAACAGGGGAGTTTGAGTCGGAGTTCTGTTGGAGGAGAAGCTATTTGTGTGTGTGTTTGGTATTGTATTGGCAGTATCTGTATGTGTAGGGGCTTTGTGCTGGGAGAAAAGCTGAGCCCTGATTAGGGGGCGGGGCTTCACTGACTAGGGGTCCTATAAAGGTAGCAGCCAGTCAGGCAGCAGCACAGGAGCTAGCAAACAGAGCTGTAAACAGGGGAGTTTGAGTGGGAGTTCTGTTGGAGGAGAAGGTATGTGTGTGTTTGGTTTTGTATTGGTAGTATCTGTATGAGTTGAGGCTTTGTGCTGGGAGAGAATCTGAGCCCTGATTAGGGGGCGGGGCTTCCCTGACTTGGGGTCCTATAAAGGTACCAACCAGTCAGGCAGCGGCACAGACAGCTGCAGCGGCACTGGAGCTAGCAAATAGAGCTGTAAACAGGGGAGTTTGAGTGGGAGTTCTGTTGGAGGAGAAGGTATTTGTGTGTGTGTTTGGTATTGTATTGGTAGTATCTGTATGAGTAGAGGCTTGGAGGGGCTTTGTGCTGGGAGCGAAGCTGAGCCCTGATTAGGGGGCGGGGCTTCACTGACTAGGGGTCCTAAAAAGGTAGCAGCCAGTCAGGCAGCGGCACAGGAGCTAGCAAACAGAGCTGTAAACAGGGGAGTTTGAGTGGGACTTCTGTTGGAAGAGAAGGTATTTGTGTGTGTGTTTGGTTTTGTATTGGTAGTATCTGTATGTGTAGGGGCTTTGTGCTGGGAGAAAAGCTGAGCCCTGATTAGGGGGCGGGGTTTCACTGACTACGGGTCCTATAAAGGTAGCAGCCAGTCAGGCAGCGGCACAGGAGCTAGCAAACAGAGCTGTAAACAGGGGAGTCTGAGTGGGAGTTCTGTTGGAGGAGAAGGCATTTGTGTGTGTGTTTGGTTTTGTATTGGTAGCATCTGTATGTGTAGGGGCTTTGTGCTGGGAGAGAAGCTGAGCCCTGATTAGGGGGCGGGGCTTCACTGACTAGGGGTCCTGTAAAGGGAGCAGCCAGTCAGGCGGCGGCACGGACAGCTGCAGGGGCACAGGAGCTAGCAAACAGAGCTGTAAACTGGGAAGTTTGAGTGGGAGTTCTGTTGGAGGAGAAGGTATTTGTGTGTGTTTGGTTTTGTGTTGGTGGTATCTGTATGTGTAGGGGCTTTGTGCTGGGAGAGAAGCTGAGCCCTGATTAGGGGGCGGGGCTTCACTGATGAGGTGTCCTATAAAGGGAGCAGCCAGTCAGGCAGCAACACAGACAGCTGCAGCGGTACAGGAGCTAGCAAACAGAGCTGTAAACAGGGGAGTTTGACTGGGACTTCTGTTGGAGGAGAAGGTATTTGTGTGTGTGTTTGGTATTGTATTGGTAGTATCTGTATGAGTAGAGGCTTGGAGGGGCTTTGTGCTGGGAGCGAAGCTGAGCCCTGATTAGGGGGCGGGGCTTCACTGACTAGGGGTCCTATAAAGGTAGCAGCCAGTCAGGCAGCGGCACAGACAGCTGCATTGGCACAGGAGCTAGCAAACAGGGGAGTTTGAGTGGGAGTTCTGTTGGAGGAGAAGGTATTTTTGTGTGTGTTTGGTTTTGTATTGGTAGTATCTGTATGTGTAGAGGCTTTGTGCTGGGAGAGAAGCTGAGCCCTGATTAGGGGGCGGGGCTTCACTGACTAGGGGTCCTATAAAGGTAGCAGCCAGTCAGGGAGCGGCACAGACAGCTGCAGCGGCACAGGAGCGAGCAAACTGAGATGTAAACAGGGGAGTTTGAGTGGGAGTTCTGTTGTAGGAGAAGGTATTTCTGTTTGTTTGGTTTTGTATTGGTAGTATCTGTATGTGTAGAGGCTTGGAGGGGCTTTGTGCTGGGAGAGAAGCTGAGCCCTGATTAGGGGGCGGGGCTTCACTGACTAGGGGTCCTATAAAGGCAGCAGTCACTCAGGCAGCGGCACAGACAGCTGCAGTGGCACAGGAGCTAGCAAAGAGAGCTGTAAACAGGGGAGTTTGAGTGGGAGTTCTGTTGGAGAAGAAGGTATTTGTGTCTGTGTTTGGTTTTGTATTGTTGGTATCTGTATGTGTAGAGGCTTGGAGGGGCTTTGTGCTGGGAGAGAAGCTGAGCCCTGATTAGGGGGCGGGGCTTCACTGACGAGGGGTCCTATAAAGGGAGCAGCCAGTCAGGCAGCGACACAGACAGCTGCAGCGGTACAGGAGCTAGCAAACAGAGCTGTAAACAGGGGAGTTTGAGTGGGAGTTCTGTTGGAGGAGAAGGTATTTGTGTGTGTTTTTGGTTTTGTATTGGTAGTATCTGTATGTGTAGAGGCTTGGAGGGGCTTTGTGCTGGGAGCGAAGCTGAGCCCTGATTAGGGGGCGGGGCTTCACTGACTAGGGGTCCTATAAAGGTAGCAGCCAGTCAGGCAGCGGCACAGGAGCTAGCAAACAGAGCTGTAAACAGGGGAGTATGAGTGGGAGTTCTGTTGGAGGAGAAGGTGTTTGTGTGTGTTTGGTTTTGTATTGGTAGTATCTGTATGTGTAGAGGCTTTGTGCTGGGAGAGAAGCTGAGTCCTGATAAGGGGGCGGGGCTTCACTGACTAGGCGTCCTATAAAGGTAGCAGCCAGTCAGGCAGCGGCACAGCAGCTAGCAAACAGTGCTGTAAACACGGGAGTTTGAGTGGGGGTTCTGTTGGAGGAGAAGGTATATGTGTGTGTTTGGTTTCGTATTGGTAGTATTTGTATGTGTAGAGGCTTGGAGGGGCTTTGTGCTGGGAGAGAAGCTGAGCCCTTATTAGGGGGCGGGACTTCCCTGACTAGGGGTCCTATAAAGCTAGCATCCAGTCAGGCAGCAGCACAGGAGCTAGCAAACAGTGCTGTAAACACGGGAGTTTGAGTGGGAGTTCTGTTGGAGGAGAAGGTATTTGTGTGTGTTTGGTTTTGTATTGGTGGCATCTGTATGTGTAGGGGCTTTTTGCTGGGAGAGAAGCTGAGCCCTGATTAGGGGGCGGGGCTTCACTGACTAGGGGTCCTATAAAGGTAGCAGCCAGTCAGGCAGGGGCACAGACAGCTGCAGCGGCACTGGAGCTAGCAAACAGAGCTGTAAACAGGGGAGTTTGAGAGGGAGTTCTGTTGGAGGAGAAGGCATTTGTGTGTGTGTTTGGTTTTGTATTGGTGGTATCTGTATGTGTAGAGGCTTGGAGGGGCTTTGTGCTGGGAGAGAAGCTGAGCCCTGATTAGGGGGCGGGGCTTCACTGACGAGGGTTCCTATAAAGGGAGCAGCCAGTCAGGCAGCAACACAGACAGCTGCAGCGGTACAGGAGCTAGCAAACAGAGCTGTAAACAGGGGAGTTTGAGTGGGACTTCTGTTGGAGGAGAAGGTATTTGTGTGTGTGTTTGGTATTGTATTGGCAGTATCTGTATGTGTAGGGGCTTTGTGCTGGGAGAAAAGCTGAGCCCTGATTAGGGGGCGGGGCTTCACTGACTAGGGGTCCTATAAAGGTAGCAGCCAGTCAGGCAGCAGCACAGGAGCTAGCAAACAGAGCTGTAAACAGGGGAGTTTGAGTGGGAGTTCTGTTGGAGGAGAAGGTATGTGTGTGTTTGGTTTTGTATTGGTAGTATCTGTATGAGTAGAGGCTTTGTGCTGGGAGAGAATCTGAGCCCTGATTAGGGGGCGGGGCTTCCCTGACTTGGGGTCCTATAAAGGTACCAACCAGTCAGGCAGCGGCACAGACAGCTGCAGCGGCACTGGAGCTAGCAAATAGAGCTGTAAACAGGGGAGTTTGAGTGGGAGTTCTGTTGGAGGAGAAGCTATTTGTGTGTGTGTTTGGTTTTGTATTGGTAGTATCTGTATGTGTAGAGGCTTGGAGGGGCTTTGTGCTGGGAGCGAAGCTGAGCCCTTATTAGGGGGCGGGGCTTCACTGACTAGGGGTCCTATAAAGGTAGCAGCCAGTCAGGCAGCGGCACAGGAGCTAGCAAACAGAGCTGTAAACAGGGGAGTCTGAGTGGGAGTTCTGTTGGAGGAGAAGGTATTTGTGTGTGTTTGGTTTTGTGTTGGTGGTATCTGTATGTGTAGGGGCTTTGTGCTGGGAGAGAAGCTGAGCCCTGATTAGGGGGCGGGGCTTCACTGACGAGGGGTCCTATAAAGGGAGCAGCCAGTCAGGCAGCAACACAGACAGCTGCAGCGGTACAGGAGCTAGCAAACAGAGCTGTAAACAGGGGAGTTTGACTGGGACTTCTGTTGGAGGAGAAGGTATTTGTGTGTGTGTTTGGTATTGTATTGGTAGTATCTGTATGAGTAGAGGCTTGGAGGGGCTTTGTGCTGGGAGCGAAGCTGAGCCCTGATTAGGGGGCGGGGCTTCACTGACTAGGGGTCCTATAAAGGTAGCAGCCAGTCAGGCAGCGGCACAGACAGCTGCATTGGCACAGGAGCTAGCAAACAGGGGAGTTTGAGTGGGAGTTCTGTTGGAGGAGAAGGTATTTTTGTGTGTGTTTGGTTTTGTATTGTTGGTATCTGTATGTGTAGAGGCTTGGAGGGGCTTTGTGCTGGGAGAGAAGCTGAGCCCTGATTAGGGGGCGGGGCTTCACTGACGAGGGGTCCTATAAAGGGAGCAGCCAGTCAGGCAGCGACACAGACAGCTGCAGCGGTACAGGAGCTAGCAAACAGAGCTGTAAACAGGGGAGTTTGAGTGGGACTTCTGTTGGAGGAGAAGGTATTTGTGTGTGTGTTTGGTTTTGTATTGGCAGTATCTGTATGTGTAGGGGCTTTGTGCTGGGAGAGAATCTGAGCCCTGATTAGGGGGCGGGGCTTCCCTGACTTGGGGTCCTATAAAGGTACCAACCAGTCAGGCAGCGGCACAGACAGCTGCAGCGGCACTGGAGCTAGCAAATAGAGCTGTAAACAGGGGAGTTTGAGTGGGAGTTCTGTTGGAGGAGAAGCTATTTGTGTGTGTGTTTGGTTTTGTATTGGTAGTATCTGTATGTGTAGAGGCTTGGAGGGGCTTTGTGCTGGGAGCGAAGCTGAGCCCTTATTAGGGGGCGGGGCTTCACTGACTAGGGGTCCTATAAAGGTAGCAGCCAGTCAGGCAGCGGCACAGGAGCTAGCAAACAGAGCTGTAAACAGGGGAGTCTGAGTGGGAGTTCTGTTGGAGGAGAAGGCATTTGTGTGTGTGTTTGGTTTTGTATTGGTAGCATCTGTATGTGTAGGGGCTTTGTGCTGGGAGAGAAGCTGAGCCCTGATTAGGGGGCGGGGCTTCACTGACTAGGGGTCCTGTAAAGGGAGCAGCCAGTCAGGCGGCGGCACGGACAGCTGCAGGGGCACAGGAGCTAGCAAACAGAGCTGTACACTGGGAAGTTTGAGTGGGAGTTCTGTTGGAGGAGAAGGTATTTGTGTGTGTTTGGTTTTGTGTTGGTGGTATCTGTATGTGTAGGGGCTTTGTGCTGGGAGAGAAGCTGAGCCCTGATTAGGGGGCGGGGCTTCACTGACGAGGGGTCCTATAAAGGGAGCAGCCAGTCAGGCAGCAACACAGACAGCTGCAGCGGTACAGGAGCTAGCAAACAGAGCTGTAAACAGGGGAGTTTGAGTGGGAGTTCTGTTGGAGGAGAAGGTATTTGTGTGTGTTTTTGGTTTTGTATTGGTAGTATCTGTATGTGTAGAGGCTTTGTGCTGGGAGAGAAGCTGAGCCCTGATTAGGGGGCGGGGCTTCACTGACTAGGGGTCCTATAAAGGTAGCAGCCAGTCAGGGAGCGGCACAGACAGCTGCAGCGGCACAGGACCGAGCAAACTGAGCTGTAAACAGGGGAGTTTGAGTGGGAGTTCTGTTGTAGGAGAAGGTATTTCTGTTTGTTTGGTTTTGTATTGGTAGTATCTGTATGTGTAGAGGCTTGGAGGGGCTTTGTGCTGGGAGAGAAGCTGAGCCCTGATTAGGGGGCGGGGCTTCACTGACTAGGGGTCCTATAAAGGCAGCAGTCACTCAGGCAGCGGCACAGACAGCTGCAGTGGCACAGGAGCTAGCAAAGAGAGCTGTATACAGGGGAGTTTGAGTGGGAGTTCTGTTGGAGAAGAAGGTATTTGTGTGTGTGTTTGGTTTTGTATTGTTGGTATCTGTATGTGTAGAGGCTTGGAGGGGCTTTGTGCTGGGAGAGAAGCTGAGCCCTGATTAGGGGGCGGGGCTTCACTGACGAGGGGTCCTATAAAGGGAGCAGCCAGTCAGGCAGCGACACAGACAGCTGCAGCGGTACAGGAGCTAGCAAACAGAGCTGTAAACAGGGGAGTTTGAGTGGGAGTTCTGTTGGAGGAGAAGGTATTTGTGTGTGTTTTTGGTTTTGTATTGGTAGTATCTGTATGTGTAGAGGCTTGGAGGGGCTTTGTGCTGGGAGCGAAGCTGAGCCCTGATTAGGGGGCGGGGCTTCACTGACTAGGGGTCCTATAAAGGTAGCAGCCAGCCAGGCAGCGGCACAGGAGCTAGCAAACAGAGCTGTAAACAGGGGAGTATGAGTGGGAGTTCTGTTGGAGGAGAAGGTGTTTGTGTGTGTTTGGTTTTGTATTGGTAGTATCTGTATGTGTAGAGGCTTTGTGCTGGGAGAGAAGCTGAGCCCTGATAAGGGGGCGGGGCTTCACTGACTAGGCGTCCTATAAAGGTAGCAGCCAGTCAGGCAGCGGCACAGCAGCTAGCAAACAGTGCTGTAAACACGGGAGTTTGAGTGGGAGTTCTGTTGGAGGAGAAGGTATATGTGTGTGTTTGGTTTCGTATTGGTAGTATCTGTATGTGTAGAGGCTTGGAGGGGCTTTGTGCTGGGAGAAAAGCTGAGCCCTGATTAGGGGGCGGGGCTTCACTGACTAGGGGTCCTATAAAGGTAGCAGCCAGTCAGGCAGCGGCACAGACAGCTGCAGCGGCACTGGAGCTAGCAAACAGAGCTGTAAACAGGGGAGTTTGAGAGGGAGTTCTGTTGGAGGAGAAGGCATTTGTGTGTGTGTTTGGTTTTGTATTGGTGGTATCTGTATGTGTAGAGGCTTGGAGGGGCTTTGTGCTGGGAGAGAAGCTGAGCCCTGATTAGGGGGCGGGGCTTCACTGACTAGGGGTCCTATAAAGGTAGCAGCCAGTCAGGCAGCGTCACAGACAGCTGCAGGGGCACAGGAGCTAGCAAACAGAGCTGTAAACTGGGAAGTTTGAGTGGGAGTTCTGTTGGAGGAGAAGGTATTTGTGTGTGTTTGGTTTTGTGTTGGTGGTATCTGTATGTGTAGGGGCTTTGTGCTGGGAGAGAAGCTGAGCCCCGATTAGGGGGCGGGGCTTCACTGACGAGGGGTCCTATAAAGGGAGCAGCCAGTCAGGCAGCAACACAGACAGCTGCAGCGGTACAGGAGCTAGCAAACAGAGCTGTAAACAGGGGAGTTTGAGTGGGACTTCTGTTGGAGGAGAAGGTATTTGTGTGTGTGTTTGGTATTGTATTGGTAGTATCTGTATGAGTAGAGGCTTGGAGGGGCTTTGTGCTGGGAGCGAAGCTGAGCCCTAATTAGGGGGCGGGGCTTCACTGACTAGGGGTCCTAAAAAGGTAGCAGCCAGTCAGGCAGCGGCACAGGAGCTAGCAAACAGAGCTGTAAACAGGGGAGTTTGAGTGGGAGTTCTGTTGGAGGAGAAGGTATTTGTGTGTGTTTTTGGTTTTGTATTGGTAGTATCTGTATGTGTAGAGGCTTTGTGCTGGGAGAGAAGCTGAGCCCTGATTAGGGGGCGGGGCTTCACTGACTAGGGGTCCTATAAAGGTAGCAGCCAGTCAGGGAGCGGCACAGACAGCTGCAGCGGCACAGGAGCGAGCAAACTGAGCTGTAAACAGGGGAGTTTGAGTGGGAGTTCTGTTGTAGGAGAAGGTATTTCTGTTTGTTTGGTTTTGTATTGGTAGTATCTGTATGTGTAGAGGCTTGGAGGGGCTTTGTGCTGGGAGAGAAGCTGAGCCCTGATTAGGGGGCGGGGCTTCACTGACTAGGGGTCCTATAAAGGCAGCAGTCACTCAGGCAGCGGCACAGACAGCTGCAGTGGCACAGGAGCTAGCAAAGAGAGCTGTAAACAGGGGAGTTTGAGTGGGAGTTCTGTTGGAGAAGAAGGTATTTGTGTGTGTGTTTGGTTTTGTATTGTTGGTATCTGTATGTGTAGAGGCTTGGAGGGGCTTTGTGCTGGGAGAGAAGCTGAGCCCTGATTAGGGGGCGGGGCTTCACTGACGAGGGGTCCTATAAAGGGAGCAGCCAGTCAGGCAGCGACACAGACAGCTGCAGCGGTACAGGAGCTAGCAAACAGAGCTGTAAACAGGGGAGTTTGAGTGGGAGTTCTGTTGGAGGAGAAGGTATATGTGTGTGTTTGGTTTCGTATTGGTAGTATTTGTATGTGTAGAGGCTTGGAGGGGCTTTGTGCTGGGAGAGAAGCTGAGCCCTTATTAGGGGGCGGGACTTCCCTGACTAGGGGTCCTATAAAGCTAGCAGCCAGTCAGGCAGCAGCACAGGAGCTAGCAAACAGTGCTGTAAACACGGGAGTTTGAGTGGGAGTTCTGTTGGAGGAGAAGGTATTTGTGTGTGTTTGGTTTTGTATTGGTGGCATCTGTATGTGTAGGGGCTTTTTGCTGGGAGAGAAGCTGAGCCCTGATTAGGGGGCGGGGCTTCACTGACTAGGGGTCCTATAAAGGTAGCAGCCAGTCAGGCAGCGGCACAGCAGCTAGCAAACAGTGCTGTAAACACGGGAGTTTGAGTGGGAGTTCTGTTGGAGGAGAAGGTATATGTGTGTGTTTGGTTTCGTATTGGTAGTATTTGTATGTGTAGAGGCTTGGAGGGGCTTTGTGCTGGGAGAGAAGCTGAGCCCTTATTAGGGGGCGGGACTTCCCTGACTAGGGGTCCTATAAGGGCAGCAGCCAGTCAGGCAGCGGCACAGACAGCTGCAGCGGCACTGGAGCTAGCAAATAGAGCTGTAAACAGGGGAGTTTGAGTCGGAGTTCTGTTGGAGGAGAAGCTATTTGTGTGTGTGTTTGGTATTGTATTGGCAGTATCTGTATGTGTAGGGGCTTTGTGCTGGGAGAAAAGCTGAGCCCTGATTAGGGGGCGGGGCTTCACTGACTAGGGGTCCTATAAAGGTAGCAGCCAGTCAGGCAGCAGCACAGGAGCTAGCAAACAGAGCTGTAAACAGGGGAGTTTGAGTGGGAGTTCTGTTGGAGGAGAAGGTATGTGTGTGTTTGGTTTTGTATTGGTAGTATCTGTATGAGTTGAGGCTTTGTGCTGGGAGAGAATCTGAGCCCTGATTAGGGGGCGGGGCTTCCCTGACTTGGGGTCCTATAAAGGTACCAACCAGTCAGGCAGCGGCACAGACAGCTGCAGCGGCACTGGAGCTAGCAAATAGAGCTGTAAACAGGGGAGTTTGAGTGGGAGTTCTGTTGGAGGAGAAGCTATTTGTGTGTGTGTTTGGTTTTGTATTGGTAGTATCTGTATGTGTAGAGGCTTGGAGGGGCTTTGTGCTGGGAGAGAAGCTGAGCCCTTATTAGGGGGCGGGGCTTCACTGACTAGGGGTCCTATAAAGGTAGCAGCCAGTCAGGCAGCGGCACAGGAGCTAGCAAACAGAGCTGTAAACAGGGGAGTCTGAGTGGGAGTTCTGTTGGAGGAGAAGGCATTTGTGTGTGTGTTTGGTTTTGTATTGGTAGCATCTGTATGTGTAGGGGCTTTGTGCTGGGAGAGAAGCTGAGCCCTGATTAGGGGGCGGGGCTTCACTGACTAGGGGTCCTATAAAGGTAGCAGCCAGTCAGGCAGCGTCACAGACAGCTGCAGGGGCACAGGAGCTAGCAAACAGAGCTGTAAACTGGGAAGTTTGAGTGGGAGTTCTGTTGGAGGAGAAGGTATTTGTGTGTGTTTGGTTTTGTGTTGGTGGTATCTGTATGTGTAGGGGCTTTGTGCTGGGAGAGAAGCTGAGCCCCGATTAGGGGGCGGGGCTTCACTGACGAGGGGTCCTATAAAGGGAGCAGCCAGTCAGGCAGCAACACAGACAGCTGCAGCGGTACAGGAGCTAGCAAACAGAGCTGTAAACAGGGGAGTTTGAGTGGGACTTCTGTTGGAGGAGAAGGTATTTGTGTGTGTGTTTGGTATTGTATTGGTAGTATCTGTATGAGTAGAGGCTTGGAGGGGCTTTGTGCTGGGAGCGAAGCTGAGCCCTGATTAGGGGGCGGGGCTTCACTGACTAGGGGTCCTAAAAAGGTAGCAGCCAGTCAGGCAGCGGCACAGGAGCTAGCAAACAGAGCTGTAAACAGGGGAGTTTGAGTGGGACTTCTGTTGGAAGAGAAGGTATTTGTGTGTGTGTTTGGTTTTGTATTGGTAGTATCTGTATGTGTAGGGGCTTTGTGCTGGGAGAAAAGCTGAGCCCTGATTAGGGGGCGGGGTTTCACTGACTAGGGGTCCTATAAAGGTAGCAGCCAGTCAGGCAGCGGCACAGGAGCTAGCAAACAGAGCTGTAAACTGGGAAGTTTGAGTGGGAGTTCTGTTGGAGGAGAAGGTATGTGTGTGTTTGGTTTTGTATTGGTAGTATCTGTATGAGTTGAGGCTTTGTGCTGGGAGAGAATCTGAGCCCTGATTAGGGGGCGATGCTTCCCTGATTAGCGGTCCTATAAAGGTAGCAGCCAGTCAGGCAGCGGCACAGACAGCTGCAGTGGCACAGCAGCTAGCAAACAGAGCTGTAAAGAGGGGAGTTTGAGTGGGAGTTCTGTTGGAGGAGAAGGTATTTGTGTGTGTTTGGTTTTGTATTGGTAGTATCTGTATGTGTAGAGGCTTGGAGGGGCTCTGTGCTGGGAGAGAAGCTGAGCCCTGATTAGGGGGCGGGGCTTCACTGACTAGGGGTCCTATAAAGGTACCAGCCAGTCAGGCAGCGGCACAGGAGCTAGCAAACAGAGCTGTAAACAGGGGAGTTTGAGTGGGAGTTCTGTTGGAGGAGAAGGTATTTGTGTGTGTTTGGTTTTGTATTGGTAGTATCTGTATGTGTAGAGGCTTGGAGGGGCTTTGTGCTGGGAGAGAAGCTGGGCCCTGATTAGGGGGCGGGGCTTCACTGACTAGGTGTCCTATAAAGGGAGCAGCCAGTCAGGCAGCGGCACAGACAGCTGCAGCGGCACAGGAGCTAGCAAACTGAGCTGTAAACAGGGGGGTTTGAGTGGGAGTTCTTTTGGAGGAGAAGGTATTTGTGTGTGTTTTTGTATTGGTATTATCTGTATGTGTTGAGGCTTGGAGGGGCTTTGTGCTGCGAGAGAAGCTGGGCCCTGATTAGGGGGCGGGGCTTCACTGATTAGGGGTCCTAGAAAGGGAGCAGCCAGTCAGGCAGCGGCACAGACAGCTGCAGTGGCACAGGAGCTAGCAAACAGAGCTGTAAAGAGGGGAGTTTGAGTGGGAGTTCTGTAGGAGGAGAAGGTATTTGTGTGTGTTTTTGTATTGGTATTATCTGTATGTGTAGAGGCTTGGAGTGGCTAGGTGCTGCGAGAGAAGCTGAGCCCTGATTAGGGGGCGGGGCTTCACTGACTAGGGGTCCTATAAAGGTAGCAGCCAGTCAGGCAGCGGCACAGGAGCTAGCAAACAGAGCTGTGAACAGGGGAGTTTGAGTGGGAGTTCTGTTGGAGGAGAAGGTATTTGTGTGTGTTTTTGTATTGGTAGTATCTGTATGTGTAGAGGCTTGGAGGGGCTAGGTGCTGCGAGAGAAGCTGAGCCCTGATTAGGGGGCGGGGCTTCACTGACTAGGGGTCCTATAAAGGTAGGAGCCAGTCAGGCAGCGGCGCAGGAGCTAGCAAACAGAGCTGTAAGCAGGGGAGTTTGAGTGGGAGTTCTTTTGGAGGAGAAGGTATTTGTGTGTTTTTTTGTATTGGTAGTATCTGTATGTGTAGAGGCTTGGAGGGGCTTTGTGCTGGGAGAGAAGCTGAGCCCTGATTAGGGGGCGGGGCTTCACTGACTAGGGGTCCTATAAAGCTAGCTGCCAGTCAGGCAGCGGCACAGGAGCTAGCAAACAGAGCTGTAAACAGGGGAGTTTGAGTGGGATTTCTGTTGGAGGAGATGGTATTTGTGTGTGTTTGGTTTTTTATTGGTAGTATCTGTATGTGTAGAGGCTTGGAGAGGCTTTGTGCTGGGAGAGAAGCTGAGCCCTGATTAGGGGGCGGGGCTTCACTGACTAGGGGTCCTATAAAGGTAGCAGCCAGTCAGGCAGCGGAACAGACAGCTGCAGTGGCACAGGAGCTAGCAAACAGAGCTGTGAACAGGGGCATTTGAGTGGGAGTTCTGTTGGAGGAGAAGGTATTTGTGTGTGTTTTTGCATTGGTATTATCTGTATGTGTAGAGGCTTGGAGGGGCTAGGTGCTTTGAGAGAAGCTGAGCCCTGATTAGGGGGCGGGGCTTCACTGACGAGGGGTCCTATAAAGGGAGCAGCCAGTCAGGCAGCGACACAGACAGCTGCAGCGGTACAGGAGCTAGCAAACAGAGCTGTAAACAGGGGAGTTTGAGTGGGAGTTCTGTTGGAGGAGAAGGTATTTGTGTGTGTTTTTGGTTTTGTATTGGTAGTATCTGTATGTGTAGAGGCTTGGAGGGGCTTTGTGCTGGGAGCGAAGCTGAGCCCTGATTAGGGGGCGGGGCTTCACTGACTAGGGGTCCTATAAAGGTAGCAGCCAGCCAGGCAGCGGCACAGGAGCTAGCAAACAGAGCTGTAAACAGGGGAGTATGAGTGGGAGTTCTGTTGGAGGAGAAGGTGTTTGTGTGTGTTTGGTTTTGTATTGGTAGTATCTGTATGTGTAGAGGCTTTGTGCTGGGAGAGAAGCTGAGCCCTGATAAGGGGGCGGGGCTTCACTGACTAGGCGTCCTATAAAGGTAGCAGCCAGTCAGGCAGCGGCACAGCAGCTAGCAAACAGTGCTGTAAACACGGGAGTTTGAGTGGGAGTTCTGTTGGAGGAGAAGGTATATGTGTGTGTTTGGTTTCGTATTGGTAGTATCTGTATGTGTAGAGGCTTGGAGGGGCTTTGTGCTGGGAGAAAAGCTGAGCCCTGATTAGGGGGCGGGGCTTCACTGACTAGGGGTCCTATAAAGGTAGCAGCCAGTCAGGCAGCGGCACAGACAGCTGCAGCGGCACTGGAGCTAGCAAACAGAGCTGTAAACAGGGGAGTTTGAGAGGGAGTTCTGTTGGAGGAGAAGGCATTTGTGTGTGTGTTTGGTTTTGTATTGGTGGTATCTGTATGTGTAGAGGCTTGGAGGGGCTTTGTGCTGGGAGAGAAGCTGAGCCCTGATTAGGGGGCGGGGCTTCACTGACTAGGGGTCCTATAAAGGTAGCAGCCAGTCAGGCAGCGTCACAGACAGCTGCAGGGGCACAGGAGCTAGCAAACAGAGCTGTAAACTGGGAAGTTTGAGTGGGAGTTCTGTTGGAGGAGAAGGTATTTGTGTGTGTTTGGTTTTGTGTTGGTGGTATCTGTATGTGTAGGGGCTTTGTGCTGGGAGAGAAGCTGAGCCCCGATTAGGGGGCGGGGCTTCACTGACGAGGGGTCCTATAAAGGGAGCAGCCAGTCAGGCAGCAACACAGACAGCTGCAGCGGTACAGGAGCTAGCAAACAGAGCTGTAAACAGGGGAGTTTGAGTGGGACTTCTGTTGGAGGAGAAGGTATTTGTGTGTGTTTTTGGTTTTGTATTGGTAGTATCTGTATGTGTAGAGGCTTTGTGCTGGGAGAGAAGCTGAGCCCTGATTAGGGGGCGGGGCTTCACTGACTAGGGGTCCTATAAAGGTAGCAGCCAGTCAGGGAGCGGCACAGACAGCTGCAGCGGCACAGGAGCGAGCAAACTGAGCTGTAAACAGGGGAGTTTGAGTGGGAGTTCTGTTGTAGGAGAAGGTATTTCTGTTTGTTTGGTTTTGTATTGGTAGTATCTGTATGTGTAGAGGCTTGGAGGGGCTTTGTGCTGGGAGAGAAGCTGAGCCCTGATTAGGGGGCGGGGCTTCACTGACTAGGGGTCCTATAAAGGCAGCAGTCACTCAGGCAGCGGCACAGACAGCTGCAGTGGCACAGGAGCTAGCAAAGAGAGCTGTAAACAGGGGAGTTTGAGTGGGAGTTCTGTTGGAGAAGAAGGTATTTGTGTGTGTGTTTGGTTTTGTATTGTTGGTATCTGTATGTGTAGAGGCTTGGAGGGGCTTTGTGCTGGGAGAGAAGCTGAGCCCTGATTAGGGGGCGGGGCTTCACTGACGAGGGGTCCTATAAAGGGAGCAGCCAGTCAGGCAGCGACACAGACAGCTGCAGCGGTACAGGAGCTAGCAAACAGAGCTGTAAACAGGGGAGTTTGAGTGGGAGTTCTGTTGGAGGAGAAGGTATATGTGTGTGTTTGGTTTCGTATTGGTAGTATTTGTATGTGTAGAGGCTTGGAGGGGCTTTGTGCTGGGAGAGAAGCTGAGCCCTTATTAGGGGGCGGGACTTCCCTGACTAGGGGTCCTATAAAGCTAGCAGCCAGTCAGGCAGCAGCACAGGAGCTAGCAAACAGTGCTGTAAACACGGGAGTTTGAGTGGGAGTTCTGTTGGAGGAGAAGGTATTTGTGTGTGTTTGGTTTTGTATTGGTGGCATCTGTATGTGTAGGGGCTTTTTGCTGGGAGAGAAGCTGAGCCCTGATTAGGGGGCGGGGCTTCACTGACTAGGGGTCCTATAAAGGTAGCAGCCAGTCAGGCAGCGGCACAGCAGCTAGCAAACAGTGCTGTAAACACGGGAGTTTGAGTGGGAGTTCTGTTGGAGGAGAAGGTATATGTGTGTGTTTGGTTTCGTATTGGTAGTATTTGTATGTGTAGAGGCTTGGAGGGGCTTTGTGCTGGGAGAGAAGCTGAGCCCTTATTAGGGGGCGGGACTTCCCTGACTAGGGGTCCTATAAGGGCAGCAGCCAGTCAGGCAGCGGCACAGACAGCTGCAGCGGCACTGGAGCTAGCAAATAGAGCTGTAAACAGGGGAGTTTGAGTCGGAGTTCTGTTGGAGGAGAAGCTATTTGTGTGTGTGTTTGGTATTGTATTGGCAGTATCTGTATGTGTAGGGGCTTTGTGCTGGGAGAAAAGCTGAGCCCTGATTAGGGGGCGGGGCTTCACTGACTAGGGGTCCTATAAAGGTAGCAGCCAGTCAGGCAGCAGCACAGGAGCTAGCAAACAGAGCTGTAAACAGGGGAGTTTGAGTGGGAGTTCTGTTGGAGGAGAAGGTATGTGTGTGTTTGGTTTTGTATTGGTAGTATCTGTATGAGTTGAGGCTTTGTGCTGGGAGAGAATCTGAGCCCTGATTAGGGGGCGGGGCTTCCCTGACTTGGGGTCCTATAAAGGTACCAACCAGTCAGGCAGCGGCACAGACAGCTGCAGCGGCACTGGAGCTAGCAAATAGAGCTGTAAACAGGGGAGTTTGAGTGGGAGTTCTGTTGGAGGAGAAGCTATTTGTGTGTGTGTTTGGTTTTGTATTGGTAGTATCTGTATGTGTAGAGGCTTGGAGGGGCTTTGTGCTGGGAGAGAAGCTGAGCCCTTATTAGGGGGCGGGGCTTCACTGACTAGGGGTCCTATAAAGGTAGCAGCCAGTCAGGCAGCGGCACAGGAGCTAGCAAACAGAGCTGTAAACAGGGGAGTCTGAGTGGGAGTTCTGTTGGAGGAGAAGGCATTTGTGTGTGTGTTTGGTTTTGTATTGGTAGCATCTGTATGTGTAGGGGCTTTGTGCTGGGAGAGAAGCTGAGCCCTGATTAGGGGGCGGGGCTTCACTGACTAGGGGTCCTATAAAGGTAGCAGCCAGTCAGGCAGCGTCACAGACAGCTGCAGGGGCACAGGAGCTAGCAAACAGAGCTGTAAACTGGGAAGTTTGAGTGGGAGTTCTGTTGGAGGAGAAGGTATTTGTGTGTGTTTGGTTTTGTGTTGGTGGTATCTGTATGTGTAGGGGCTTTGTGCTGGGAGAGAAGCTGAGCCCCGATTAGGGGGCGGGGCTTCACTGACGAGGGGTCCTATAAAGGGAGCAGCCAGTCAGGCAGCAACACAGACAGCTGCAGCGGTACAGGAGCTAGCAAACAGAGCTGTAAACAGGGGAGTTTGAGTGGGACTTCTGTTGGAGGAGAAGGTATTTGTGTGTGTGTTTGGTATTGTATTGGTAGTATCTGTATGAGTAGAGGCTTGGAGGGGCTTTGTGCTGGGAGCGAAGCTGAGCCCTGATTAGGGGGCGGGGCTTCACTGACTAGGGGTCCTAAAAAGGTAGCAGCCAGTCAGGCAGCGGCACAGGAGCTAGCAAACAGAGCTGTAAACAGGGGAGTTTGAGTGGGACTTCTGTTGGAAGAGAAGGTATTTGTGTGTGTGTTTGGTTTTGTATTGGTAGTATCTGTATGTGTAGGGGCTTTGTGCTGGGAGAAAAGCTGAGCCCTGATTAGGGGGCGGGGTTTCACTGACTAGGGGTCCTATAAAGGTAGCAGCCAGTCAGGCAGCGGCACAGGAGCTAGCAAACAGAGCTGTAAACTGGGAAGTTTGAGTGGGAGTTCTGTTGGAGGAGAAGGTATGTGTGTGTTTGGTTCTGTATTGGTAGTATCTGTATGAGTTGAGGCTTTGTGCTGGGAGAGAATCTGAGCCCTGATTAGGGGGCGATGCTTCCCTGATTAGCGGTCCTATAAAGGTAGCAGCCAGTCAGGCAGCGGCACAGACAGCTGCAGTGGCACAGCAGCTAGCAAACAGAGCTGTAAAGAGGGGAGTTTGAGTGGGAGTTCTGTTGGAGGAGAAGGTATTTGTGTGTGTTTGGTTTTGTATTGGTAGTATCTGTATGTGTAGAGGCTTGGAGGGGCTCTGTGCTGGGAGAGAAGCTGAGCCCTGATTAGGGGGCGGGGCTTCACTGACTAGGGGTCCTATAAAGGTACCAGCCAGTCAGGCAGCGGCACAGGAGCTAGCAAACAGAGCTGTAAACAGGGGAGTTTGAGTGGGAGTTCTGTTGGAGGAGAAGGTATTTGTGTGTGTTTTTGTATTGGTATTATCTGTATGTGTAGAGGCTTGGAGGGGCTTTGTGCTGGGAGAGAAGCTGGGCCCTGATTAGGGGGCGGGGCTTCACTGACTAGGTGTCCTATAAAGGGAGCAGCCAGTCAGGCAGCGGCACAGACAGCTGCAGCGGCACAGGAGCTAGCAAACTGAGCTGTAAACAGGGGGGTTTGAGTGGGAGTTCTTTTGGAGGAGAAGGTATTTGTGTGTGTTTTTGTATTGGTATTATCTGTATGTGTTGAGGCTTGGAGGGGCTTTGTGCTGCGAGAGAAGCTGGGCCCTGATTAGGGGGCGGGGCTTCACTGATTAGGGGTCCTAGAAAGGGAGCAGCCAGTCAGGCAGCGGCACAGACAGCTGCAGTGGCACAGGAGCTAGCAAACAGAGCTGTAAAGAGGGGAGTTTGAGTGGGAGTTCTGTAGGAGGAGAAGGTATTTGTGTGTGTTTTTGTATTGGTATTATCTGTATGTGTAGAGGCTTGGAGTGGCTAGGTGCTGCGAGAGAAGCTGAGCCCTGATTAGGGGGCGGGGCTTCACTGACTAGGGGTCCTATAAAGGTAGCAGCCAGTCAGGCAGCGGCACAGGAGCTAGCAAACAGAGCTGTGAACAGGGGAGTTTGAGTGGGAGTTCTGTTGGAGGAGAAGGTATTTGTGTGTGTTTTTGTATTGGTAGTATCTGTATGTGTAGAGGCTTGGAGGGGCTAGGTGCTGCGAGAGAAGCTGAGCCCTGATTAGGGGGCGGGGCTTCACTGACTAGGGGTCCTATAAAGGTAGGAGCCAGTCAGGCAGCGGCGCAGGAGCTAGCAAACAGAGCTGTAAGCAGGGGAGTTTGAGTGGGAGTTCTTTTGGAGGAGAAGGTATTTGTGTGTTTTTTTGTATTGGTAGTATCTGTATGTGTAGAGGCTTGGAGGGGCTTTGTGCTGGGAGAGAAGCTGAGCCCTGATTAGGGGGCGGGGCTTCACTGACTAGGGGTCCTATAAAGCTAGCTGCCAGTCAGGCAGCGGCACAGGAGCTAGCAAACAGAGCTGTAAACAGGGGAGTTTGAGTGGGATTTCTGTTGGAGGAGATGGTATTTGTGTGTGTTTGGTTTTTTATTGGTAGTATCTGTATGTGTAGAGGCTTGGAGAGGCTTTGTGCTGGGAGAGAAGCTGAGCCCTGATTAGGGGGCGGGGCTTCACTGACTAGGGGTCCTATAAAGGTAGCAGCCAGTCAGGCAGCGGAACAGACAGCTGCAGTGGCACAGGAGCTAGCAAACAGAGCTGTGAACAGGGGCATTTGAGTGGGAGTTCTGTTGGAGGAGAAGGTATTTGTGTGTGTTTTTGTATTGGTATTATCTGTATGTGTAGAGGCTTGGAGGGGCTAGGTGCTTTGAGAGAAGCTGAGCCCTGATTAGGGGCGGGGCTTCAGTGACTAGGGGTCCTATAAAGGTAGCAGCCAGTCAGGCAGCGGCACAGGAGCTAGCAAACAGAGCTGTGAACAGGGGAGTTTGAGTGGGAGTTCTGTTGGAGGAGAAGGTATTTGTGTGTGTTTTTGAATTCGTAGTATCTGTATGTGTAGAGGCTTGGAGGGGCTAGGTGCTGCGAGAGAAGCTGAGCCCTGATTAGGGGCCGGGGCTTCAATGACTAGGTGTCCTATAAAGGGAGCAGCCAGTCAGGCAGCGGCACAGACAGCTGCAGCGGCACAGGAGCTAGCAAACAGAGCTGTAAGCAGGGGAGTTTGAGTGGGAGTTCTTTTGGAGGAGAAGGTATTTGTGTGTGTTTTTGTATTGGTATTATCTGTAGGTGTAGAGGCTTGGAGGGGCTTTGTGATGGGAGAGAAGCTGGGCCCTGATTAGGGGGCGGGGCTTCACTGATTAGGGGTCCTAGAAAGGGAGCAGCCAATCAGGCAGCGGCACAGGAGCTAGCAAACAGAGCTGTAAGCAGGGGAGTTTGAGTGGGAGTTCTGTTGGAGGAGAAGGTATTTGTGTGTTTTTTTGTATTGGTAGTATCTGTATATGTAGAGGCTTGGAGGGGCTTTGTGCTGGGAGAGAAGCTGAACCCTGATTAGGGGGCGGGGCTTCACTGACTAGGGGTCCTATAAAGGTAGCAGCCAGTCAGGCAGCGGAACAGACAGCTGCAGCGGCACAGGAGCTAGCAAACAGAGCTGTAAAGAGGGGAGTTTGAGTGGGAGTTCTGTTGGAGGAGAAGGTATTTGTGTGTGTTTTTGTATTGGTAGTACCTGTATGTGTAGAGGTTTGAAGGGGCTTTGTGCTGGGAGAGAAGCTGAGCCCTGATTAGGGGGCGGGGCTTCACTGACTAGGGGTCCTATAAAGCTAGCAGCCAGTCAGGCAGCGGCACAGGAGCTAGCAAACAGAGCTGTAAACAGGGGAGTTTGAGTGGGAGTTCTGTTGGAGGAGAACGTATTTGTGTGTGTTTTTGTATTGGTATTATCTGTATGTGTAGAGGCTTGGAGGGGCTAGGTGCTGCGAGAGAAGCTGAGCCCTGATTAGGGGGCGGGGCTTCACTGACTAGGGGTCCTATAAAGGTAGGAGCCAGTCAGGAAGCGGCACAGGAGCTAGCAAACAGAGCTGTAAGCAGGGGAGTTTGAGTGGGAGTTCTTTTGGAGGAGAAGGTATTTGTGTGTTTTTTTGTATTGGTAGTATCTGTATGTGTAGAGGCTTGGAGGGGCTTTGTGCTGGGAGAGAAGCTGAGCCCTGATTAGGGGGCGGGGCTTCACTGACTAGGGGTCCTATAAAGCTAGCTGCCAGTCAGGCAGCGGCACAGGAGCTAGCAAACAGAGCTGTAAACAGGGGAGTTTGAGTGGGAGTTCTGTTGGAGGAGAACGTATTTGTGTGTGTTTGGTTTTGTATTGGTATTATCTGTATGTGTAGAGGCTTGGAGGGGCTAGGTGCTGTGAGAGAAGCTGAGCCCTGATTAGGGGGCGGGGCTTCACTGACTAGGGGTCCTATAAAGCTAGCTGCCAGTCAGGCAGCGGCACAGGAGCTAGCAAACAGAGCTGTAAACAGGGGAGTTTGAGTGGGATTTCTGTTGGAGGAGATGGTATTTGTGTGTGTTTGGTTTTTTATTGGTAGTATCTGTATGTGTAGAGGCTTGGAGAGGCTTTGTGCTGGGAGAGAAGCTGAGCCCTGATTAGGGGGCGGGGCTTCACTGACTAGGGGTCCTATAAAGGTAGCAGCCAGTCAGGCAGCGGAACAGACAGCTGCAGTGGCACAGGAGCTAGCAAACAGAGCTGTGAACAGGGGCATTTGAGTGGGAGTTCTGTTGGAGGAGAAGGTATTTGTGTGTGTTTTTGTATTGGTATTATCTGTATGTGTAGAGGCTTGGAGGGGCTAGGTGCTTTGAGAGAAGCTGAGCCCTGATTAGGGGCGGGGCTTCAGTGACTAGGGGTCCTATAAAGGTAGCAGCCAGTCAGGCAGCGGCACAGGAGCTAGCAAACAGAGCTGTGAACAGGGGAGTTTGAGTGGGAGTTCTGTTGGAGGAGAAGGTATTTGTGTGTGTTTTTGAATTCGTAGTATCTGTATGTGTAGAGGCTTGGAGGGGCTAGGTGCTGCGAGAGAAGCTGAGCCCTGATTAGGGGCCGGGGCTTCAATGACTAGGTGTCCTATAAAGGGAGCAGCCAGTCAGGCAGCGGCACAGACAGCTGCAGCGGCACAGGAGCTAGCAAACAGAGCTGTAAGCAGGGGAGTTTGAGTGGGAGTTCTTTTGGAGGAGAAGGTATTTGTGTGTGTTTTTGTATTGGTATTATCTGTAGGTGTAGAGGCTTGGAGGGGCTTTGTGATGGGAGAGAAGCTGGGCCCTGATTAGGGGGCGGGGCTTCACTGATTAGGGGTCCTAGAAAGGGAGCAGCCAATCAGGCAGCGGCACAGGAGCTAGCAAACAGAGCTGTAAGCAGGGGAGTTTGAGTGGGAGTTCTGTTGGAGGAGAAGGTATTTGTGTGTTTTTTTGTATTGGTAGTATCTGTATATGTAGAGGCTTGGAGGGGCTTTGTGCTGGGAGAGAAGCTGAACCCTGATTAGGGGGCGGGGCTTCACTGACTAGGGGTCCTATAAAGGTAGCAGCCAGTCAGGCAGCGGAACAGACAGCTGCAGCGGCACAGGAGCTAGCAAACAGAGCTGTAAAGAGGGGAGTTTGAGTGGGAGTTCTGTTGGAGGAGAAGGTATTTGTGTGTGTTTTTGTATTGGTAGTACCTGTATGTGTAGAGGTTTGAAGGGGCTTTGTGCTGGGAGAGAAGCTGAGCCCTGATTAGGGGGCGGGGCTTCACTGACTAGGGGTCCTATAAAGCTAGCAGCCAGTCAGGCAGCGGCACAGGAGCTAGCAAACAGAGCTGTAAAGAGGGGAGTTTGAGTGGGAGTTCTGTTGGAGGAGAACGTATTTGTGTGTGTTTTTGTATTGGTATTATCTGTATGTGTAGAGGCTTGGAGGGGCTAGGTGCTGCGAGAGAAGCTGAGCCCTGATTAGGGGGCGGGGCTTCACTGACTAGGGGTCCTATAAAGGTAGGAGCCAGTCAGGAAGCGGCACAGGAGCTAGCAAACAGAGCTGTAAGCAGGGGAGTTTGAGTGGGAGTTCTTTTGGAGGAGAAGGTATTTGTGTGTTTTTTTGTATTGGTAGTATCTGTATGTGTAGAGGCTTGGAGGGGCTTTGTGCTGGGAGAGAAGCTGAGCCCTGATTAGGGGGCGGGGCTTCACTGACTAGGGGTCCTATAAAGCTAGCTGCCAGTCAGGCAGCGGCACAGGAGCTAGCAAACAGAGCTGTAAACAGGGGAGTTTGAGTGGGAGTTCTGTTGGAGGAGAACGTATTTGTGTGTGTTTGGTTTTGTATTGGTATTATCTGTATGTGTAGAGGCTTGGAGGGGCTAGGTGCTGTGAGAGAAGCTGAGCCCTGATTATTGGCGGGGCTTCACTGACTAGGGGTCCTATAAAGGTAGCAGCCAGTCAGGCAGCGGCACAGACAGCTGCAGCGGCACAGGAGCTAGCAAACAGAGCTGTAAACAGGGGAGTTTGAGTGGGAGTTCTGTTGGAGGAGAAGGTATTTGTGTATTTTTTTGTATTGGTAGTATCTGTATATGTAGAGGCTTGGAGGGGCTTTGTGCTGGGAGAGAAGCTGGGCCCTGATTAGGGGGCGGGGCTTCACTGATTAGGGGTCCTAGAAAGGGAGCAGCCAGTCAGGCAGCGGCACAGACAGCTGCAGTGGCACAGGAGCTAGCAAACAGAGCTGTAAAGAGGGGAGTTTGAGTGGGAGTTCTGTTGGAGGAGAACGTATTTGTGTGTGTTTTTGTATTGGTATTATCTGTATGTGTAGAGGCTTGGAGGGGCTAGGTGCTGCGAGAGAAGCTGAGCCCTGATTAGGGGCGGGGCTTCACTGACTAGGGGTCCTATAAAGGTAGGAGCCAGTCAGGAAGCGGCACAGGAGCTAGCAAACAGAGCTGTAAGCAGGGGAGTTTGAGTGGGAGTTCTTTTGGAGGAGAAGGTATTTGTGTGTTTTTTTGTATTGGTAGTATCTGTATGTGTAGAGGCTTGGAGGGGCTTTGTGCTGGGAGAGAAGCTGAACCCTGATTAGGGGGCGGGGCTTCACTGACTAGGGGTCCTATAAAGGTAGCAGCCAGTCAGGCAGCGGAACAGACAGCTGCAGCGGCACAGGAGCTAGCAAACAGAGCTGTAAAGAGGGGAGTTTGAGTGGGAGTTCTGTTGGAGGAGAAGGTATTTGTGTGTGTTTTTGTATTGGTAGTACCTGTATGTGTAGAGGTTTGAAGGGGCTTTGTGCTGGGAGAGAAGCTGAGCCCTGATTAGGGGGCGGGGCTTCACTGACTAGGGGTCCTATAAAGCTAGCAGCCAGTCAGGCAGCGGCACAGGAGCTGGCAAACAGAGCTGTAAACAGGGGAGTTTGAGTGGGAGTTCTGTTGGAGGAGAACGTATTTGTGTGTGTTTTTGTATTGGTATTATCTGTATGTGTAGAGGCTTGGAGGGGCTAGGTGCTGCGAGAGAAGCTGAGCCCTGATTAGGGGGCGGGGCTTCACTGACTAGGGGTCCTATAAAGGTAGGAGCCAGTCAGGAAGCGGCACAGGAGCTAGCAAACAGAGCTGTAAGCAGGGGAGTTTGAGTGGGAGTTCTTTTGGAGGAGAAGGTATTTGTGTGTTTTTTTGTATTGGTAGTATCTGTATGTGTAGAGGCTTGGAGGGGCTTTGTGCTGGGAGAGAAGCTGAGCCCTGATTAGGGGGCGGGGCTTCACTGACTAGGGGTCCTATAAAGCTAGCTGCCAGTCAGGCAGCGGCACAGGAGCTAGCAAACAGAGCTGTAAACAGGGGAGTTTGAGTGGGAGTTCTGTTGGAGGAGAACGTATTTGTGTGTGTTTGGTTTTGTATTGGTATTATCTGTATGTGTAGAGGCTTGGAGGGGCTAGGTGCTGTGAGAGAAGCTGAGCCCTGATTAGGGGGCGGGGCTTCACTGACTAGGGGTCCTATAAAGCTAGCTGCCAGTCAGGCAGCGGCACAGGAGCTAGCAAACAGAGCTGTAAACAGGGGAGTTTGAGTGGGATTTCTGTTGGAGGAGATGGTATTTGTGTGTGTTTGGTTTTTTATTGGTAGTATCTGTATGTGTAGAGGCTTGGAGAGGCTTTGTGCTGGGAGAGAAGCTGAGCCCTGATTAGGGGGCGGGGCTTCACTGACTAGGGGTCCTATAAAGGTAGCAGCCAGTCAGGCAGCGGAACAGACAGCTGCAGTGGCACAGGAGCTAGCAAACAGAGCTGTGAACAGGGGCATTTGAGTGGGAGTTCTGTTGGAGGAGAAGGTATTTGTGTGTGTTTTTGTATTGGTATTATCTGTATGTGTAGAGGCTTGGAGGGGCTAGGTGCTTTGAGAGAAGCTGAGCCCTGATTAGGGGCGGGGCTTCAGTGACTAGGGGTCCTATAAAGGTAGCAGCCAGTCAGGCAGCGGCACAGGAGCTAGCAAACAGAGCTGTGAACAGGGGAGTTTGAGTGGGAGTTCTGTTGGAGGAGAAGGTATTTGTGTGTGTTTTTGAATTCGTAGTATCTGTATGTGTAGAGGCTTGGAGGGGCTAGGTGCTGCGAGAGAAGCTGAGCCCTGATTAGGGGCCGGGGCTTCAATGACTAGGTGTCCTATAAAGGGAGCAGCCAGTCAGGCAGCGGCACAGACAGCTGCAGCGGCACAGGAGCTAGCAAACAGAGCTGTAAGCAGGGGAGTTTGAGTGGGAGTTCTTTTGGAGGAGAAGGTATTTGTGTGTGTTTTTGTATTGGTATTATCTGTAGGTGTAGAGGCTTGGAGGGGCTTTGTGATGGGAGAGAAGCTGGGCCCTGATTAGGGGGCGGGGCTTCACTGATTAGGGGTCCTAGAAAGGGAGCAGCCAATCAGGCAGCGGCACAGGAGCTAGCAAACAGAGCTGTAAGCAGGGGAGTTTGAGTGGGAGTTCTGTTGGAGGAGAAGGTATTTGTGTGTTTTTTTGTATTGGTAGTATCTGTATATGTAGAGGCTTGGAGGGGCTTTGTGCTGGGAGAGAAGCTGAACCCTGATTAGGGGGCGGGGCTTCACTGACTAGGGGTCCTATAAAGGTAGCAGCCAGTCAGGCAGCGGAACAGACAGCTGCAGCGGCACAGGAGCTAGCAAACAGAGCTGTAAAGAGGGGAGTTTGAGTGGGAGTTCTGTTGGAGGAGAAGGTATTTGTGTGTGTTTTTGTATTGGTAGTACCTGTATGTGTAGAGGTTTGAAGGGGCTTTGTGCTGGGAGAGAAGCTGAGCCCTGATTAGGGGGCGGGGCTTCACTGACTAGGGGTCCTATAAAGCTAGCAGCCAGTCAGGCAGCGGCACAGGAGCTAGCAAACAGAGCTGTAAAGAGGGGAGTTTGAGTGGGAGTTCTGTTGGAGGAGAACGTATTTGTGTGTGTTTTTGTATTGGTATTATCTGTATGTGTAGAGGCTTGGAGGGGCTAGGTGCTGCGAGAGAAGCTGAGCCCTGATTAGGGGGCGGGGCTTCACTGACTAGGGGTCCTATAAAGGTAGGAGCCAGTCAGGAAGCGGCACAGGAGCTAGCAAACAGAGCTGTAAGCAGGGGAGTTTGAGTGGGAGTTCTTTTGGAGGAGAAGGTATTTGTGTGTTTTTTTGTATTGGTAGTATCTGTATGTGTAGAGGCTTGGAGGGGCTTTGTGCTGGGAGAGAAGCTGAGCCCTGATTAGGGGGCGGGGCTTCACTGACTAGGGGTCCTATAAAGCTAGCTGCCAGTCAGGCAGCGGCACAGGAGCTAGCAAACAGAGCTGTAAACAGGGGAGTTTGAGTGGGAGTTCTGTTGGAGGAGAACGTATTTGTGTGTGTTTGGTTTTGTATTGGTATTATCTGTATGTGTAGAGGCTTGGAGGGGCTAGGTGCTGTGAGAGAAGCTGAGCCCTGATTATTGGCGGGGCTTCACTGACTAGGGGTCCTATAAAGGTAGCAGCCAGTCAGGCAGCGGCACAGACAGCTGCAGCGGCACAGGAGCTAGCAAACAGAGCTGTAAACAGGGGAGTTTGAGTGGGAGTTCTGTTGGAGGAGAAGGTATTTGTGTATTTTTTTGTATTGGTAGTATCTGTATATGTAGAGGCTTGGAGGGGCTTTGTGCTGGGAGAGAAGCTGGGCCCTGATTAGGGGGCGGGGCTTCACTGATTAGGGGTCCTAGAAAGGGAGCAGCCAGTCAGGCAGCGGCACAGACAGCTGCAGTGGCACAGGAGCTAGCAAACAGAGCTGTAAAGAGGGGAGTTTGAGTGGGAGTTCTGTTGGAGGAGAACGTATTTGTGTGTGTTTTTGTATTGGTATTATCTGTATGTGTAGAGGCTTGGAGGGGCTAGGTGCTGCGAGAGAAGCTGAGCCCTGATTAGGGGGCGGGGCTTCACTGACTAGGGGTCCTATAAAGGTAGGAGCCAGTCAGGAAGCGGCACAGGAGCTAGCAAACAGAGCTGTAAGCAGGGGAGTTTGAGTGGGAGTTCTTTTGGAGGAGAAGGTATTTGTGTGTTTTTTTGTATTGGTAGTATCTGTATGTGTAGAGGCTTGGAGGGGCTTTGTGCTGGGAGAGAAGCTGAGCCCTGATTAGGGGGCGGGGCTTCACTGACTAGGGGTCCTATAAAGCTAGCTGCCAGTCAGGCAGCGGCACAGGAGCTAGCAAACAGAGCTGTAAACAGGGGAGTTTGAGTGGGAGTTCTGTTGGAGGAGAACGTATTTGTGTGTGTTTGGTTTTGTATTGGTATTATCTGTATGTGTAGAGGCTTGGAGGGGCTAGGTGCTGTGAGAGAAGCTGAGCCCTGATTATTGGCGGGGCTTCACTGACTAGGGGTCCTATAAAGGTAGGAGCCAGTCAGGCAGCGGCACAGGAGCTAGCAAACAGAGCTGTAAGCAGGGGAGTTTGAGTGGGAGTTCTTTTGGAGGAGAAGGTATTTGTGTGTTTTTTTGTATTGGTAGTATCTGTATGTGTAGAGGCTTGGAGGGGCTTTGTGCTGGGAGAGAAGCTGGGCCCTGATTAGGGGGCGGGGCTTCACTGACTAGGTGTCCTATAAAGGGAGCAGCCAGTCAGGCAGTGGCACAGACAGCTGCAGCGGCACAGGAGCTAGCAAACAGAGTTGTAAACAGGGGAGTTTGAGTGCGAGTTCTGTTGGAGGAGAAGGTATTTGTGTGTGTTTTTGTATTGGTAGTATCTGTATGTGTAGAGGCTTGGAGGGGCTAGGTGCTGCGAGAGAAGCTGAGCCCTGATTAGGGGGCGGGGCTTCACTGACTAGGGGTCCTATAACGGTAGCAGCCAGTCAGGCAGCGGCACAGGAGCTAGCAAACAGAGCTGTAAACAGGGGAGTTTGAGTGGGAGTTCTGTTGGAGGAGAAGGTATTTGTGTATTTTTTTGTATTGGTAGTATCTGTATATGTAGAGGCTTGGAGGGGCTTTGTGCTGGGAGAGAACCTGAGCCCTGATCAGGGGGCGGGGCTTCACTGACTAGGGGTCCTATAAAGGTAGGAGCCAGTCAGACAGTGGCACAGGAGCTAGCAAACAGAGCTGTAAGCAGGGGAGTTTGAGTGGGAGTTCTGTTGGAGGAGAAGGTATTTATGTGTGTTTGGTTTTTTATTGGTAGTATCTGTATGTGAAGGGGTTTGGCGGGGCTTTGTGCTGGGAGAGAAGCTGGGCCCTGATTAGGGGGCGGGGCTTCACTGACTAGGTGTCCTATAAAGGGAGCAGCCAGTCAGGCAGCGGCACAGACAGCTGCAGTGGCACAGGAGCTAGCAAACAGAGCTGTAAAGAGGGGAGTTTGAGTGGGAGTTCTGTTGGAGGAGAAGGTATTTGTGTGTTTTTTTGTATTGGTAGTATCTGTATATGTAGAGGCTTGGAGGGGCTTTGTGCTGGGAGAGAAGCTGAGCCCTGATCAGGGGGCGGGGCTTCACTGACTAGGGGTCCTATAAAGGTAGGAGCCAGTCAGACAGCGGCACAGGAGCTAGCAAACAGAGCTGTAAGCAGGGGAGTTTGAGTGGGAGTTCTGTTGGAGGAGAAGGTATTTGTGTGTTTTTTTGTATTGGTAGTATCTGTATATGTAGAGGCTTGGAGGGGCTTTGTGCTGGGAGAGAAGCTGAACCCTGATTAGGGGGCGGGGCTTCACTGACTAGGGGTCCTATAAAGGTAGCAGCCAGTCAGGCAGCGGAACAGACAGCTGCAGTGGCACAGGAGCTAGCAAACAGAGCTGTGAACAGGGGCGTTTGAGTGGGAGTTCTGTTGGAGGAGAAGGTATTTGTGTGTGTTTTTGTATTGGTATTATCTGTATGTGTAGAGGCTTGGAGGGGCTAGGTGCTGTGAGAGAAGCTGAGCCCTTCTTAGGGGGCGGGGCTTCACTGACTAGGGGTCCTATAAAGGTAGGAGCCAGTCAGGCAGCGGCACAGGAGCTAGCAAACAGAGCTGTAAACAGGGGAGTTTGAGTGCGAGTTCTGTTGGAGGAGAAGGTATTTGTGTGTGTTTTTGTATTGGTATTATCTGTATGTGTAGAGGCTTGGAGGGGCTAGGTGCTGCGAGAGAAGCTGAGCCCTGATTAGGGGGCGGGGCTTCACTGACTAGGGGTCCTATAAAGGTAGCAGCCAGTCAGGCAGCGGCACAGGAGCTAGCAAACAGAGCTGTAAACAGGGGAGTTTGAGTGGGAGTTCTGTTGGAGGAGAAGGTATTTGTGTGTGTTTTTGTATTCGTATTATCTGTATGTGTAGAGGCTTGGAGGGGCTTTGTGATGGGAGAGAAGCTGGGCCCTGATTAGGGGGCGGGGCTTCACTGATTAGCGGTCCTATAAAGGTAGCAGCCAGTCAGGCAGCGGCACAGACAGCTGCAGTGGCACAGCAGCTAGCAAACAGAGCTGTAAAGAGGGGAGTTTGAGTGGGAGTTCTGTTGGAGGAGAAGGTATTTGTGTGTGTTTGGTTTTGTATTGGTAGTATCTGTATGTGTAGAGGCTTGGAGGGGCTCTGTGCTGGGAGAGAAGCTGAGCCCTGATTAGGGGGCGGGGCTTCACTGACTAGGGGTCCTATAAAGGTACCAGCCAGTCAGGCAGCGGCACAGGAGCTAGCAAACAGAGCTGTAAACAGGGGAGTTTGAGTGGGAGTTCTGTTGGAGGAGAAGGTATTTGTGTGTGTTTTTGTATTGGTATTATCTGTATGTGTAGAGGCTTGGAGGGGCTTTGTGCTGGGAGAGAAGCTGGGCCCTGATTAGGGGGCGGGGCTTCACTGACTAGGTGTCCTATAAAGGGAGCAGCCAGTCAGGCAGCGGCACAGACAGCTGCAGCGGCACAGGAGCTAGCAAACTGAGCTGTAAACAGGGGGGTTTGAGTGGGAGTTCTTTTGGAGGAGAAGGTATTTGTGTGTGTTTTTGTATTGGTATTATCTGTATGTGTTGAGGCTTGGAGGGGCTTTGTGATGGGAGAGAAGCTGGGCCCTGATTAGGGGGCGGGGCTTCACTGATTAGGGGTCCTATAAAGGGAGCAGCCAGTCAGGCAGCGGCACAGACAGCTGCAGTGGCACAGGAGCTAGCAAACAGAGCTGTAAAGAGGGGAGTTTGAGTGGGAGTTCTGTTGGAGGAGAAGGTATTTGTGTGTTTTTTTGTATTGGTAGTATCTGTATATGTAGAGGCTTGGAGGGGCTTTGTGCTGGGAGAGAAGCTGAGCCCTGATCAGGGGGCGGGGCTTCAGTGACTAGGGGTCCTATAAAGGTAGCAGCCAGTCAGGCAGCGGCACAGGAGCTAGCAAACAGAGCTGTGAACAGGGGAGTTTGAGTGGGAGTTCTGTTGGAGGAGAAGGTATTTGTGTGTGTTTTTGTATTGGTAGTATCTGTATGTGTAGAGGCTTGGGGGGCTAGGTGCTGCGAGAGAAGCTGAGCCCTGATTAGGGGGCGGGGCTTCACTGACTAGGGGTCCTATAAAGGTAGCAGCCAGTCAGGCAGTGGCACAGGAGCCAGCAAACAGACCTGTAAACAGGGGAGTTTGAGTGGGAGTTCTGTTGGAGGAGAACGTATTTGTGTGTGCTTTTGTATTGGTATTATCTGTATGTGTAGAGGCTTGGAGGGGCTTTGTGCTGGGAGAGAAGCTGGGCCCTGATTAGGGGGCGGGGCTTCACTGATTAGGGGTCCTAGAAAGGGAGCAGCCAGTCAGGCAGCGGCACAGACAGCTGCAGTGGCACAGGAGCTAGCAAACAGAGCTGTAAAGAGGGGAGTTTGAGTGGGAGTTCTGTTGGAGGAGAAGGTATTTGTGTGTGTTTTTGTATTGGTAGTATCTGTATGTGTAGAGGCTTGGAGGGGCTAGGTGCTGCGAGAGAAGCTGAGCCCTGATTAGGGGGCGGGGCTTCACTGACTAGGGGTCCTATAAAGGTAGGAGCCAGTCAGGCAGCGGCGCAGGAGCTAGCAAACAGAGCTGTAAGCAGGGGAGTTTGAGTGGGAGTTCTTTTGGAGGAGAAGGTATTTGTGTGTTTTTTTGTATTGGTAGTATCTGTATGTGTAGAGGCTTGGAGGGGCTTTGTGCTGGGAGAGAAGCTGAGCCCTGATTAGGGGGCGGGGCTTCACTGACTAGGGGTCCTATAAAGCTAGCTGCCAGTCAGGCAGCGGCACAGGAGCTAGCAAACAGAGCTGTAAACAGGGGAGTTTGAGTGGGATTTCTGTTGGAGGAGATGGTATTTGTGTGTGTTTGGTTTTTTATTGGTAGTATCTGTATGTGTAGAGGCTTGGAGAGGCTTTGTGCTGGGAGAGAAGCTGAGCCCTGATTAGGGGGCGGGGCTTCACTGACTAGGGGTCCTATAAAGGTAGCAGCCAGTCAGGCAGCGGAACAGACAGCTGCAGTGGCACAGGAGCTAGCAAACAGAGCTGTGAACAGGGGCATTTGAGTGGGAGTTCTGTTGGAGGAGAAGGTATTTGTGTGTGTTTTTGTATTGGTATTATCTGTATGTGTAGAGGCTTGGAGGGGCTAGGTGCTTTGAGAGAAGCTGAGCCCTGATTAGGGGCGGGGCTTCAGTGACTAGGGGTCCTATAAAGGTAGCAGCCAGTCAGGCAGCGGCACAGGAGCTAGCAAACAGAGCTGTGAACAGGGGAGTTTGAGTGGGAGTTCTGTTGGAGGAGAAGGTATTTGTGTGTGTTTTTGAATTCGTAGTATCTGTATGTGTAGAGGCTTGGAGGGGCTAGGTGCTGCGAGAGAAGCTGAGCCCTGATTAGGGGCCGGGGCTTCAATGACTAGGTGTCCTATAAAGGGAGCAGCCAGTCAGGCAGCGGCACAGACAGCTGCAGCGGCACAGGAGCTAGCAAACAGAGCTGTAAGCAGGGGAGTTTGAGTGGGAGTTCTTTTGGAGGAGAAGGTATTTGTGTGTGTTTTTGTATTGGTATTATCTGTAGGTGTAGAGGCTTGGAGGGGCTTTGTGATGGGAGAGAAGCTGGGCCCTGATTAGGGGGCGGGGCTTCACTGATTAGGGGTCCTAGAAAGGGAGCAGCCAATCAGGCAGCGGCACAGGAGCTAGCAAACAGAGCTGTAAGCAGGGGAGTTTGAGTGGGAGTTCTGTTGGAGGAGAAGGTATTTGTGTGTTTTTTTGTATTGGTAGTATCTGTATATGTAGAGGCTTGGAGGGGCTTTGTGCTGGGAGAGAAGCTGAACCCTGATTAGGGGGCGGGGCTTCACTGACTAGGGGTCCTATAAAGGTAGCAGCCAGTCAGGCAGCGGAACAGACAGCTGCAGCGGCACAGGAGCTAGCAAACAGAGCTGTAAAGAGGGGAGTTTGAGTGGGAGTTCTGTTGGAGGAGAAGGTATTTGTGTGTGTTTTTGTATTGGTAGTACCTGTATGTGTAGAGGTTTGAAGGGGCTTTGTGCTGGGAGAGAAGCTGAGCCCTGATTAGGGGGCGGGGCTTCACTGACTAGGGGTCCTATAAAGCTAGCAGCCAGTCAGGCAGCGGCACAGGAGCTAGCAAACAGAGCTGTAAAGAGGGGAGTTTGAGTGGGAGTTCTGTTGGAGGAGAACGTATTTGTGTGTGTTTTTGTATTGGTATTATCTGTATGTGTAGAGGCTTGGAGGGGCTAGGTGCTGCGAGAGAAGCTGAGCCCTGATTAGGGGGCGGGGCTTCACTGACTAGGGGTCCTATAAAGGTAGGAGCCAGTCAGGAAGCGGCACAGGAGCTAGCAAACAGAGCTGTAAGCAGGGGAGTTTGAGTGGGAGTTCTTTTGGAGGAGAAGGTATTTGTGTGTTTTTTTGTATTGGTAGTATCTGTATGTGTAGAGGCTTGGAGGGGCTTTGTGCTGGGAGAGAAGCTGAGCCCTGATTAGGGGGCGGGGCTTCACTGACTAGGGGTCCTATAAAGCTAGCTGCCAGTCAGGCAGCGGCACAGGAGCTAGCAAACAGAGCTGTAAACAGGGGAGTTTGAGTGGGAGTTCTGTTGGAGGAGAACGTATTTGTGTGTGTTTGGTTTTGTATTGGTATTATCTGTATGTGTAGAGGCTTGGAGGGGCTAGGTGCTGTGAGAGAAGCTGAGCCCTGATTATTGGCGGGGCTTCACTGAGTAGGGGTCCTATAAAGGTAGGAGCCAGTCAGGCAGCGGCACAGGAGATAGCAAACAGAGCTGTAAGCAGGGGAGTTTGAGTGGGAGTTCTTTTGGAGGAGAAGGTATTTGTGTGTTTTTTTGTATTGGTAGTATCTGTATGTGTAGAGGCTTGGAGGGGCTTTGTGCTGGGAGAGAAGCTGGGCCCTGATTAGGGGGCGGGGCTTCACTGACTAGGTGTCCTATAAAGGGAGCAGCCAGTCAGGCAGTGGCACAGACAGCTGCAGCGGCACAGGAGCTAGCAAACAGAGTTGTAAACAGGGGAGTTTGAGTGCGAGTTCTGTTGGAGGAGAAGGTATTTGTGTGTGTTTTTGTATTGGTAGTATCTGTATGTGTAGAGGCTTGGAGGGGCTAGGTGCTGCGAGAGAAGCTGAGCCCTGATTAGGGGGCGGGGCTTCACTGACTAGGGGTCCTATAACGGTAGCAGCCAGTCAGGCAGCGGCACAGGAGCTAGCAAACAGAGCTGTAAACAGGGGAGTTTGAGTGGGAGTTCTGTTGGAGGAGAAGGTATTTGTGTATTTTTTTGTATTGGTAGTATCTGTATATGTAGAGGCTTGGAGGGGCTTTGTGCTGGGAGAGAACCTGAGCCCTGATCAGGGGGCGGGGCTTCACTGACTAGGGGTCCTATAAAGGTAGGAGCCAGTCAGACAGTGGCACAGGAGCTAGCAAACAGAGCTGTAAGCAGGGGAGTTTGAGTGGGAGTTCTGTTGGAGGAGAAGGTATTTATGTGTGTTTGGTTTTTTATTGGTAGTATCTGTATGTGAAGGGGTTTGGCGGGGCTTTGTGCTTGGAGAGAAGCTGAACCCTGATTAGGGGGAGGGGCTTCACTGACTAGGGGTCCTATAAAGGTAGCAGCCAGTCAGGCAGCGGAACAGACAGCTGCAGCGGCACAGGAGCTAGCAAACAGACCTGTAAAGAGGGGAGTTTGAGTGGGAGTTCTGTTGGAGGAGAAGGTATTTGTGTGTGTTTCGTTTTGTATTGGTAGTATCTGTATGTGTAGAGGCTTGAAGGGGCTTTGTGCTGGGAGAGAAGCTGAGCCCTGATTAGGGGGCGGGGCTTCACTGACTAGGGGTCCTATAAAGGTAGCAGCCAGTCAGGCAGCGGCACAGGAGCTAGCAAACAGACCTGTAAACAGGGGAGTTTGAGTGGGAGTTCTGTTGGAGGAGAACGTATTTGTGTGTGTTTTTGTATTGGTATTATCTGTATGTGTAGAGGCTTGGAGGGCCTTTGTGCTGGGAGAGAAGCTGAGCCCTTCTTAGGGGGCGGGGCTTCACTGACTAGGGGTCCTATAAAGGTAGCAGCCAGTCAGGCAGCGGCACAGGAGCTAGCAAACAGAGCTGTGAACAGGGGAGTTTGAGTGGGAGTTCTGTTGGAGGAGAAGGTATTTGTGTGTGTTTTTGTATTGGTAGTATCTGTATGCGTAGAGGCTTGGAGGGGCTAGGTGCTGCGAGAGAAGCTGAGCCCTGATTAGGGGGCGGGGCTTCACTGACGAGGGGTCCTATAAAGGTAGCAGCCAGTCAGGCAGCGGCACAGGAGCTAGCAAACAGAGCTGTGAACAGGGGAGTTTGAGTGGGAGTTCTGTTGGAGGAGAAGGTATTTGTGTGTGTTTTTGTATTGGTATTATCTGTATGTGTAGAGGCTTGGAGGGGCTTTGTGCTGGGAGAGAAGCTGGGCCCTGATTAGGGGGCGGGGCTTCACTGACTAGGTGTCCTATAAAGGGAGCAGCCAGTCAGGCAGCGGCACAGACAGCTGCAGTGGCACAGGAGCTAGCAAACAGAGCTGTAAAGAGGGGAGTTTGAGTGGGAGTTCTGTTGGAGGAGAAGGTATTTGTGTGTTTTTTTGTATTGGTAGTATCTGTATATGTAGAGGCTTGGAGGGGCTTTGTGCTGGGAGAGAAGCTGAGCCCTGATCAGGGGGCGGGGCTTCACTGACTAGGGGTCCTATAAAGGTAGGAGCCAGTCAGACAGCGGCACAGGAGCTAGCAAACAGAGCTGTAAGCAGGGGAGTTTGAGTGGGAGTTCTGTTGGAGGAGAACGTATTTGTGTGTGTTTGGTTTTGTATTGGTAGTATCTGTATGTGTAGAGGCTTGGAGAGGCTTTGTGCTGGGAGAGAAGCTGAACCCTGATTAGGGGGCGGGGCTTCACTGACTAGGGGTCCTATAAAGGTAGCAGCCAGTCAGGCAGCGGAACAGACAGCTGCAGTGGCACAGGAGCTAGCAAACAGAGCTGTGAACAGGGGCGTTTGAGTGGGAGTTCTGTTGGAGGAGAAGGTATTTGTGTGTGTTTTTGTATTGGTATTATCTGTATGTGTAGAGGCTTGGAGGGGCTAGGTGCTGTGAGAGAAGCTGAGCCCTTCTTAGGGGGCGGGGCTTCACTGACTAGGGGTCCTATAAAGGTAGGAGCCAGTCAGGCAGCGGCACAGGAGCTAGCAAACAGAGCTGTAAACAGGGGAGTTTGAGTGCGAGTTCTGTTGGAGGAGAAGGTATTTGTGTGTGTTTTTGTATTGGTATTATCTGTATGTGTAGAGGCTTGGAGGGGCTAGGTGCTGCGAGAGAAGCTGAGCCCTGATTAGGGGGCGGGGCTTCACTGACTAGGGGTCCTATAAAGGTAGCAGCCAGTCAGGCAGCGGCACAGGAGCTAGCAAACAGAGCTGTAAACAGGGCAGTTTGAGTGGGAGTTCTGTTGGAGGAGAAGGTATTTGTGTGTGTTTTTGTATTCGTATTATCTGTATGTGTAGAGGCTTGGAGGGGCTTTGTGATGGGAGAGAAGCTGGGCCCTGATTAGGGGGCGGGGCTTCACTGATTAGCGGTCCTATAAAGGTAGCAGCCAGTCAGGCAGCGGCACAGACAGCTGCAGTGGCACAGCAGCTAGCAAACAGAGCTGTAAAGAGGGGAGTTTGAGTGGGAGTTCTGTTGGAGGAGAAGGTATTTGTGTGTGTTTGGTTTTGTATTGGTAGTATCTGTATGTGTAGAGGCTTGGAGGGGCTCTGTGCTGGGAGAGAAGCTGAGCCCTGATTAGGGGGCGGGGCTTCACTGACTAGGGGTCCTATAAAGGTACCAGCCAGTCAGGCAGCGGCACAGGAGCTAGCAAACAGAGCTGTAAACAGGGGAGTTTGAGTGGGAGTTCTGTTGGAGGAGAAGGTATTTGTGTGTGTTTTTGTATTGGTATTATCTGTATGTGTAGAGGCTTGGAGGGGCTTTGTGCTGGGAGAGAAGCTGGGCCCTGATTAGGGGGCGGGGCTTCACTGACTAGGTGTCCTATAAAGGGAGCAGCCAGTCAGGCAGCGGCACAGACAGCTGCAGCGGCACAGGAGCTAGCAAACTGAGCTGTAAACAGGGGGGTTTGAGTGGGAGTTCTTTTGGAGGAGAAGGTATTTGTGTGTGTTTTTGTATTGGTATTATCTGTATGTGTTGAGGCTTGGAGGGGCTTTGTGATGGGAGAGAAGCTGGGCCCTGATTAGGGGGCGGGGCTTCACTGATTAGGGGTCCTATAAAGGGAGCAGCCAGTCAGGCAGCGGCACAGACAGCTGCAGTGGCACAGGAGCTAGCAAACAGAGCTGTAAAGAGGGGAGTTTGAGTGGGAGTTCTGTTGGAGGAGAAGGTATTTGTGTGTTTTTTTGTATTGGTAGTATCTGTATATGTAGAGGCTTGGAGGGGCTTTGTGCTGGGAGAGAAGCTGAGCCCTGATCAGGGGGCGGGGCTTCAGTGACTAGGGGTCCTATAAAGGTAGCAGCCAGTCAGGCAGCGGCACAGGAGCTAGCAAACAGAGCTGTGAACAGGGGAGTTTGAGTGGGAGTTCTGTTGGAGGAGAAGGTATTTGTGTGTGTTTTTGTATTGGTAGTATCTGTATGTGTAGAGGCTTGGGGGGCTAGGTGCTGCGAGAGAAGCTGAGCCCTGATTAGGGGGCGGGGCTTCACTGACTAGGGGTCCTATAAAGGTAGCAGCCAGTCAGGCAGTGGCACAGGAGCCAGCAAACAGACCTGTAAACAGGGGAGTTTGAGTGGGAGTTCTGTTGGAGGAGAACGTATTTGTGTGTGCTTTTGTATTGGTATTATCTGTATGTGTAGAGGCTTGGAGGGGCTTTGTGCTGGGAGAGAAGCTGGGCCCTGATTAGGGGGCGGGGCTTCACTGATTAGGGGTCCTAGAAAGGGAGCAGCCAGTCAGGCAGCGGCACAGACAGCTGCAGTGGCACAGGAGCTAGCAAACAGAGCTGTAAAGAGGGGAGTTTGAGTGGGAGTTCTGTAGGAGGAGAAGGTATTTGTGTGTGTTTTTGTATTGGTATTATCTGTATGTGTAGAGGCTTGGAGTGGCTAGGTGCTGCGAGAGAAGCTGAGCCCTGATTAGGGGGCGGGGCTTCACTGACTAGGGGTCCTATAAAGGTAGCAGCCAGTCAGGCAGCGGCACAGGAGCTAGCAAACAGAGCTGTGAACAGGGGAGTTTGAGTGGGAGTTCTGTTGGAGGAGAAGGTATTTGTGTGTGTTTTTGTATTGGTAGTATCTGTATGTGTAGAGGCTTGGAGGGGCTAGGTGCTGCGAGAGAAGCTGAGCCCTGATTAGGGGGCGGGGCTTCACTGACTAGGGGTCCTATAAAGGTAGGAGCCAGTCAGGCAGCGGCGCAGGAGCTAGCAAACAGAGCTGTAAGCAGGGGAGTTTGAGTGGGAGTTCTTTTGGAGGAGAAGGTATTTGTGTGTTTTTTTGTATTGGTAGTATCTGTATGTGTAGAGGCTTGGAGGGGCTTTGTGCTGGGAGAGAAGCTGAGCCCTGATTAGGGGGCGGGGCTTCACTGACTAGGGGTCCTATAAAGCTAGCTGCCAGTCAGGCAGCGGCACAGGAGCTAGCAAACAGAGCTGTAAACAGGGGAGTTTGAGTGGGATTTCTGTTGGAGGAGATGGTATTTGTGTGTGTTTGGTTTTTTATTGGTAGTATCTGTATGTGTAGAGGCTTGGAGAGGCTTTGTGCTGGGAGAGAAGCTGAGCCCTGATTAGGGGGCGGGGCTTCACTGACTAGGGTCCTATAAAGGTAGCAGCCAGTCAGGCAGCGGAACAGACAGCTGCAGTGGCACAGGAGCTAGCAAACAGAGCTGTGAACAGGGGCATTTGAGTGGGAGTTCTGTTGGAGGAGAAGGTATTTGTGTGTGTTTTTGTATTGGTATTATCTGTATGTGTAGAGGCTTGGAGGGGCTAGGTGCTTTGAGAGAAGCTGAGCCCTGATTAGGGGCGGGGCTTCAGTGACTAGGGGTCCTATAAAGGTAGCAGCCAGTCAGGCAGCGGCACAGGAGCTAGCAAACAGAGCTGTGAACAGGGGAGTTTGAGTGGGAGTTCTGTTGGAGGAGAAGGTATTTGTGTGTGTTTTTGAATTCGTAGTATCTGTATGTGTAGAGGCTTGGAGGGGCTAGGTGCTGCGAGAGAAGCTGAGCCCTGATTAGGGGCCGGGGCTTCAATGACTAGGTGTCCTATAAAGGGAGCAGCCAGTCAGGCAGCGGCACAGACAGCTGCAGCGGCACAGGAGCTAGCAAACAGAGCTGTAAGCAGGGGAGTTTGAGTGGGAGTTCTTTTGGAGGAGAAGGTATTTGTGTGTGTTTTTGTATTGGTATTATCTGTAGGTGTAGAGGCTTGGAGGGGCTTTGTGATGGGAGAGAAGCTGGGCCCTGATTAGGGGGCGGGGCTTCACTGATTAGGGGTCCTAGAAAGGGAGCAGCCAATCATTCAGCGGCACAGGAGCTAGCAAACAGAGCTGTAAGCAGGGGAGTTTGAGTGGGAGTTCTGTTGGAGGAGAAGGTATTTGTGTGTTTTTTTGTATTGGTAGTATCTGTATATGTAGAGGCTTGGAGGGGCTTTGTGCTGGGAGAGAAGCTGAACCCTGATTAGGGGGCGGGGCTTCACTGACTAGGGGTCCTATAAAGGTAGCAGCCAGTCAGGCAGCGGAACAGACAGCTGCAGCGGCACAGGAGCTAGCAAACAGAGCTGTAAAGAGGGGAGTTTGAGTGGGAGTTCTGTTGGAGGAGAAGGTATTTGTGTGTGTTTTTGTATTGGTAGTACCTGTATGTGTAGAGGTTTGAAGGGGCTTTGTGCTGGGAGAGAAGCTGAGCCCTGATTAGGGGGCGGGGCTTCACTGACTAGGGGTCCTATAAAGCTAGCAGCCAGTCAGGCAGCGGCACAGGAGCTAGCAAACAGAGCTGTAAACAGGGGAGTTTGAGTGGGAGTTCTGTTGGAGGAGAACGTATTTGTGTGTGTTTTTGTATTGGTATTATCTGTATGTGTAGAGGCTTGGAGGGGCTAGGTGCTGCGAGAGAAGCTGAGCCCTGATTAGGGGGCGGGGCTTCACTGACTAGGGGTCCTATAAAGGTAGGAGCCAGTCAGGAAGCGGCACAGGAGCTAGCAAACAGAGCTGTAAGCAGGGGAGTTTGAGTGGGAGTTCTTTTGGAGGAGAAGGTATTTGTGTGTTTTTTTGTATTGGTAGTATCTGTATGTGTAGAGGCTTGGAGGGGCTTTGTGCTGGGAGAGAAGCTGAGCCCTGATTAGGGGGCGGGGCTTCACTGACTAGGGGTCCTATAAAGCTAGCTGCCAGTCAGGCAGCGGCACAGGAGCTAGCAAACAGAGCTGTAAACAGGGGAGTTTGAGTGGGAGTTCTGTTGGAGGAGAACGTATTTGTGTGTGTTTGGTTTTGTATTGGTATTATCTGTATGTGTAGAGGCTTGGAGGGGCTAGGTGCTGTGAGAGAAGCTGAGCCCTGATTATTGGCGGGGCTTCACTGACTAGGGGTCCTATAAAGGTAGCAGCCAGTCAGGCAGCGGCACAGACAGCTGCAGCGGCACAGGAGCTAGCAAACAGAGCTGTAAACGGGGGAGTTTGAGTGGGAGTTCTGTTGGAGGAGAAGGTATTTGTGTATTTTTTTGTATTGGTAGTATCTGTATATGTAGAGGCTTGGAGGGGCTTTGTGCTGGGAGAGAAGCTGGGCCCTGATTAGGGGGCGGGGCTTCACTGATTAGGGGTCCTAGAAAGGGAGCAGCCAGTCAGGCAGCGGCACAGACAGCTGCAGTGGCACAGGAGCTAGCAAACAGAGCTGTAAAGAGGGGAGTTTGAGTGGGAGTTCTGTTGGAGGAGAACGTATTTGTGTGTGTTTTTGTATTGGTATTATCTGTATGTGTAGAGGCTTGGAGGGGCTAGGTGCTGCGAGAGAAGCTGAGCCCTGATTAGGGGGCGGGGCTTCACTGACTAGGGGTCCTATAAAGGTAGGAGCCAGTCAGGAAGCGGCACAGGAGCTAGCAAACAGAGCTGTAAGCAGGGGAGTTTGAGTGGGAGTTCTTTTGGAGGAGAAGGTATTTGTGTGTTTTTTTGTATTGGTAGTATCTGTATGTGTAGAGGCTTGGAGGGGCTTTGTGCTGGGAGAGAAGCTGAGCCCTGATTAGGGGGCGGGGCTTCACTGACTAGGGGTCCTATAAAGCTAGCTGCCAGTCAGGCAGCGGCACAGGAGCTAGCAAACAGAGCTGTAAACAGGGGAGTTTGAGTGGGAGTTCTGTTGGAGGAGAACGTATTTGTGTGTGTTTGGTTTTGTATTGGTATTATCTGTATGTGTAGAGGCTTGGAGGGGCTAGGTGCTGTGAGAGAAGCTGAGCCCTGATTATTGGCGGGGCTTCACTGACTAGGGGTCCTATAAAGGTAGCAGCCAGTCAGGCAGCGGCACAGACAGCTGCAGCGGCACAGGAGCTAGCAAACAGAGCTGTAAACAGGGGAGTTTGAGTGGGAGTTCTGTTGGAGGAGAAGGTATTTGTGTATTTTTTTGTATTGGTAGTATCTGTATATGTAGAGGCTTGGAGGGGCTTTGTGCTGGGAGAGAAGCTGAGCCCTGATCAGGGGGCGGGGCTTCACTGATTAGGGGTCCTATAAAGGTAGGAGCCAGTCAGGCAGCGGCACAGGAGCTAGCAAACAGAGCTGTAAGCAGGGGAGTTTGAGTGGGAGTTCTTTTGGAGGAGAAGGTATTTGTGTGTTTTTTTGTATTGGTAGTATCTGTATGTGTAGAGGCTTGGAGGGGCTTTGTGCTGGGAGAGAAGCTGGGCCCTGATTAGGGGGCGGGGCTTCACTGACTAGGTGTCCTATAAAGGGAGCAGCCAGTCAGGCAGTGGCACAGACAGCTGCAGCGGCACAGGAGCTAGCAAACAGAGTTGTAAACAGGGGAGTTTGAGTGCGAGTTCTGTTGGAGGAGAAGGTATTTGTGTGTGTTTTTGTATTGGTAGTATCTGTATGTGTAGAGGCTTGGAGGGGCTAGGTGCTGCGAGAGAAGCTGAGCCCTGATTAGGGGGCGGGGCTTCACTGACTAGGGGTCCTATAAAGGTAGGAGCCAGTCAGACAGTGGCACAGGAGCTAGCAAACAGAGCTGTAAGCAGGGGAGTTTGAGTGGGAGTTCTGTTGGAGGAGAAGGTATTTATGTGTGTTTGGTTTTTTATTGGTAGTATCTGTATGTGAAGGGGTTTGGCGGGGCTTTGTGCTTGGAGAGAAGCTGAACCCTGATTAGGGGGAGGGGCTTCACTGACTAGGGGTCCTATAAAGGTAGCAGCCAGTCAGGCAGCGGAACAGACAGCTGCAGCGGCACAGGAGCTAGCAAACAGACCTGTAAAGAGGGGAGTTTGAGTGGGAGTTCTGTTGGAGGAGAAGGTATTTGTGTGTGTTTCGTTTTGTATTGGTAGTATCTGTATGTGTAGAGGCTTGAAGGGGCTTTGTGCTGGGAGAGAAGCTGAGCCCTGATTAGGGGGCGGGGCTTCACTGACTAGGGGTCCTATAAAGGTAGCAGCCAGTCAGGCAGCGGCACAGGAGCTAGCAAACAGACCTGTAAACAGGGGAGTTTGAGTGGGAGTTCTGTTGGAGGAGAACGTATTTGTGTGTGTTTTTGTATTGGTATTATCTGTATGTGTAGAGGCTTGGAGGGCCTTTGTGCTGGGAGAGAAGCTGAGCCCTTCTTAGGGGGCGGGGCTTCACTGACTAGGGGTCCTATAAAGGTAGCAGCCAGTCAGGCAGCGGCACAGGAGCTAGCAAACAGAGCTGTGAACAGGGGAGTTTGAGTGGGAGTTCTGTTGGAGGAGAAGGTATTTGTGTGTGTTTTTGTATTGGTAGTATCTGTATGCGTAGAGGCTTGGAGGGGCTAGGTGCTGCGAGAGAAGCTGAGCCCTGATTAGGGGGCGGGGCTTCACTGACGAGGAGTCCTATAAAGGTAGCAGCCAGTCAGGCAGCGGCACAGGAGCTAGCAAACAGAGCTGTGAACAGGGGAGTTTGAGTGGGAGTTCTGTTGGAGGAGAAGGTATTTGTGTGTGTTTTTGTATTGGTATTATCTGTATGTGTAGAGGCTTGGAGGGGCTTTGTGCTGGGAGAGAAGCTGGGCCCTGATTAGGGGGCGGGGCTTCACTGACTAGGTGTCCTATAAAGGGAGCAGCCAGTCAGGCAGCGGCACAGACAGCTGCAGCGGCACAGGAGCTAGCAAACAGAGCTGTAAAGAGGGGAGTTTGAGTGGGAGTTCTGTTGGAGGAGAAGGTATTTGTGTGTGTTTTTGTATTGGTAGTATCTGTATGTGTAGAGGCTTGGAGTGGCTAGGTGCTGCGAGAGAATCTGAGCCCTGATTAGGGGGCGGGGCTTCACTGACTAGGGGTCCTATAAAGGTAGCAGCCAGTCAGGCAGCGGCACAGGAGCTAGCAAACAGAGCTGTGAACAGGGGAGTTTGAGTGGGAGTTCTGTTGGAGGAGAAGGTATTTGTGTGTGTTTGGTTTTGCATTGGTAGTATCTGTATGTGCAGGGGCTTTGTGCTGGGAGAGAAGCTGAGCCCTGATCAGGGGGCGGGGCTTCACTGACTAGGGGTCCTATAAAGGTAGGAGCCAGTCAGGCAGCGGCACAGACAGCTGCAGCGGCACAGGAGCTAGCAAACAGAGCTGTAAGCAGGGGAGTTTGAGTGGGAGTTCTTTTGGAGGAGAAGGTATTTGTGTGTGTTTTTGTATTGGTATTATCTGTATGTGTAGAGGCTTGGAGGGGCTTTGTGATGGGAGAGAAGCTGGGCCCTGATTAGGGGGCGGGGCTTCACTGATTAGGGGTCCTAGAAAGGGAGCAGCCAGTCAGGCAGCGGCACAGGAGCTAGCAAACAGAGCTGTAAGCAGGGGAGTTTGAGTGGGAGTTCTGTTGGAGGAGAAGGTATTTGTGTGGTTTTTTGTATTGGTAGTATCTGTATATGTAGAGGCTTGGAGGGGCTTTGTGCTGGGAGAGAAGCTGAACCCTGATCAGGGGGCGGGGCTTCACTGACTAGGGGTCCTATAAAGGTAGCAGCCAGTCAGGCAGCGGAACAGACAGCTGCAGCGGCACAGGAGCTAGCAAACAGAGCTGTAAAGAGGGGAGTTTGAGTGGGAGTTCTGTTGGAGGAGAAGGTATTTGTGTGTGTTTTTGTATTGGTAGTATCTGTATGTGTAGAGGCTTGAAGGGGCTTTGTGCTGGGAGAGAAGCTGAGCCCTGATTAGGGGGCGGGGCTTCACTGACTAGGGGTCCTATAAAGGTAGCAGCCAGTCAGGCAGCGGCACAGGAGCTAGCAAACAGACCTGTAAACAGGGGAGTTTGAGTGGGAGTTCTGTTGGAGGAGAACGTATTTGTGTGTGTTTTTGTATTGGTATTATCTGTATGTGTAGAGGCTTGGAGGGCCTTTGTGCTGGGAGAGAAGCTGAGCCCTTCTTAGGGGGCGGGGCTTCACTGACTAGGGGTCCTATAAAGGTAGCAGCCAGTCAGGCAGCGGCACAGGAGCTAGCAAACAGAGCTGTGAACAGGGGAGTTTGAGTGGGAGTTCTGTTGGAGGAGAAGGTATTTGTGTGTGTTTTTGTATTGGTAGTATCTGTATGTGTAGAGGCTTGGAGGGGCTAGGTGCTGCGAGAGAAGCTGAGCCCTGATTAGGGGGCGGGGCTTCACTGACGAGGGGTCCTATAAAGGTAGCAGCCAGTCAGGCAGCGGCACAGGAGCTAGCAAACAGAGCTGTAAACAGGGGAGTTTGAGTGGGAGTTCTGTTGGAGGAGAAGGTATTTGTGTATTTTTTTGTATTGGTAGTATCTGTATATGTAGAGGCTTGGAGGGGCTTTGTGCTGGGAGAGAAGCTGAGCCCTGATCAGGGGGCGGGGCTTCACTGATTAGGGGTCCTATAAAGGTAGGAGCCAGTCAGGCAGCGGCACAGGAGCTAGCAAACAGAGCTGTAAGCAGGGGAGTTTGAGTGGGAGTTCTGTTGGAGGAGAACGTATTTGTGTGTGTTTGGTTTTGTATTGGTAGTATCTGTATGTGTAGAGGCTTGGAGAGGCTTTGTGCTGGGAGAGAAGCTGAACCCTGATTAGGGGGCGGGGCTTCACTGACTAGGGGTCCTATAAAGGTAGCAGCCAGTCAGGCAGCGGAACAGACAGCTGCAGTGGCACAGGAGCTAGCAAACAGAGCTGTGAACAGGGGCGTTTGAGTGGGAGTTCTGTTGGAGGAGAAGGTATTTGTGTGTGTTTTTGTATTGGTATTATCTGTATGTGTAGAGGCTTGGAGGGGCTTTGTGCTGGGAGAGAAGCTGGGCCCTGATTAGGGGGCGGGGCTTCACTGACTAGGTGTCCTATAAAGGGAGCAGCCAGTCAGGCAACGGCACAGACAGCTGCAGCGGCACAGGAGCTAGCAAACAGAGCTGTAAACAGGGGAGTTTGAGTGGGAGTTCTGTTGGAGGAGAAGGTATTTGTGTATTTTTTTGTATTGGTAGTATCTGTATATGTAGAGGCTTGGAGGGGCTTTGTGCTGGGAGAGAAGCTGAGCCCTGATCAGGGGGCGGGGCTTCACTGACGAGGGGTCCTATAAAGGTAGGAGCCAGTCAGGCAGCGGCACAGGAGCTAGCAAACAGAGCTGTAAGCAGGGGAGTTTGAGTGGGAGTTCTGTTGGAGGAGAACGTATTTGTGTGTGTTTTTGTATTGGTATTATCTGTATGTGTAGAGGCTTGGAGGGGCTTTGTGCTGGGAGAGAAGCTGGGCCCTGATTAGGGGGCGGGGCTTCACTGACTAGGTGTCCTATAAAGGGAGCAGCCAGTCAGGCAACGGCACAGACAGCTGCAGCGGCACAGGAGCTAGCAAACAGAGCTGTAAACAGGGGAGTTTGAGTGGGAGTTCTGTTGGAGGAGAAGGTATTTGTGTATTTTTTTGTATTGGTAGTATCTGTATATGTAGAGGCTTGGAGGGGCTTTGTGCTGGGAGAGAAGCTGAGCCCTGATCAGGGGGCGGGGCTTCACTGATTAGGGGTCCTATAAAGGTAGGAGCCAGTCAGGCAGCGGCACAGGAGCTAGCAAACAGAGCTGTAAGCAGGGGAGTTTGAGTGGGAGTTCTGTTGGAGGAGAACGTATTTGTGTGTGTTTTTGTATTGGTATTATCTGTATGTGTAGAGGCTTGGAGGGGCTAGGTGCTGCGAGAGAAGCTGAGCCCTGATTAGGGGGCGGGGCTTCACTGACTAGGGGTCCTATAAAGGTAGCAGCCAGTCAGGCAGCGGCACAGGAGCTAGCAAACAGAGCTGTAAACAGGGGAGTTTGAGTGGGAGTTCTGTTGGAGGAGAAGGTATTTGTGTGTGTTTTTGTATTCGTATTATCTGTATGTGTAGAGGCTTGGAGGGGCTTTGTGATGGGAGAGAAGCTGGGCCCTGATTAGGGGGCGGGGCTTCACTGATTAGCGGTCCTATAAAGGTAGCAGCCAGTCAGGCAGCGGCACAGACAGCTGCAGTGGCACAGCAGCTAGCAAACAGAGCTGTAAAGAGGGGAGTTTGAGTGGGAGTTCTGTTGGAGGAGAAGGTATTTGTGTGTGTTTGGTTTTGTATTGGTAGTATCTGTATGTGTAGAGGCTTGGAGGGGCTCTGTGCTGGGAGAGAAGCTGAGCCCTGATTAGGGGGCGGGGCTTCACTGACTAGGGGTCCTATAAAGGTACCAGCCAGTCAGGCAGCGGCACAGGAGCTAGCAAACAGAGCTGTAAACAGGGGAGTTTGAGTGGGAGTTCTGTTGGAGGAGAAGGTATTTGTGTGTGTTTTTGTATTGGTATTATCTGTATGTGTAGAGGCTTGGAGGGGCTTTGTGCTGGGAGAGAAGCTGGGCCCTGATTAGGGGGCGGGGCTTCACTGACTAGGTGTCCTATAAAGGGAGCAGCCAGTCAGGCAGCGGCACAGACAGCTGCAGCGGCACAGGAGCTAGCAAACTGAGCTGTAAACAGGGGGGTTTGAGTGGGAGTTCTGTTGGAGGAGAAGGTATTTGTGTGTGTTTTTGTATTGGTAGTATCTGTATATGTAGAGGCTTGGAGGGGCTTTGTGCTGGGAGAGAAGCTGAGCCCTGATCAGGGGGCGGGGCTTCAGTGACTAGGGGTCCTATAAAGGTAGCAGCCAGTCAGGCAGCGGCACAGGAGCTAGCAAACAGAGCTGTGAACAGGGGAGTTTGAGTGGGAGTTCTGTTGGAGGAGAAGGTATTTGTGTGTGTTTTTGTATTGGTAGTATCTGTATGTGTAGAGGCTTGGGGGGCTAGGTGCTGCGAGAGAAGCTGAGCCCTGATTAGGGGGCGGGGCTTCACTGACTAGGGGTCCTATAAAGGTAGCAGCCAGTCAGGCAGTGGCACAGGAGCCAGCAAACAGACCTGTAAACAGGGGAGTTTGAGTGGGAGTTCTGTTGGAGGAGAACGTATTTGTGTGTGCTTTTGTATTGGTATTATCTGTATGTGTAGAGGCTTGGAGGGGCTTTGTGCTGGGAGAGAAGCTGGGCCCTGATTAGGGGGCGGGGCTTCACTGATTAGGGGTCCTAGAAAGGGAGCAGCCAGTCAGGCAGCGGCACAGACAGCTGCAGTGGCACAGGAGCTAGCAAACAGAGCTGTAAAGAGGGGAGTTTGAGTGGGAGTTCTGTAGGAGGAGAAGGTATTTGTGTGTGTTTTTGTATTGGTATTATCTGTATGTGTAGAGGCTTGGAGTGGCTAGGTGCTGCGAGAGAAGCTGAGCCCTGATTAGGGGGCGGGGCTTCACTGACTAGGGGTCCTATAAAGGTAGCAGCCAGTCAGGCAGCGGCACAGGAGCTAGCAAACAGAGCTGTGAACAGGGGAGTTTGAGTGGGAGTTCTGTTGGAGGAGAAGGTATTTGTGTGTGTTTTTGTATTGGTAGTATCTGTATGTGTAGAGGCTTGGAGGGGCTAGGTGCTGCGAGAGAAGCTGAGCCCTGATTAGGGGGCGGGGCTTCACTGACTAGGGGTCCTATAAAGGTAGGAGCCAGTCAGGCAGCGGCGCAGGAGCTAGCAAACAGAGCTGTAAGCAGGGGAGTTTGAGTGGGAGTTCTTTTGGAGGAGAAGGTATTTGTGTGTTTTTTTGTATTGGTAGTATCTGTATGTGTAGAGGCTTGGAGGGGCTTTGTGCTGGGAGAGAAGCTGAGCCCTGATTAGGGGGCGGGGCTTCACTGACTAGGGGTCCTATAAAGCTAGCTGCCAGTCAGGCAGCGGCACAGGAGCTAGCAAACAGAGCTGTAAACAGGGGAGTTTGAGTGGGATTTCTGTTGGAGGAGATGGTATTTGTGTGTGTTTGGTTTTTTATTGGTAGTATCTGTATGTGTAGAGGCTTGGAGAGGCTTTGTGCTGGGAGAGAAGCTGAGCCCTGATTAGGGGGCGGGGCTTCACTGACTAGGGGTCCTATAAAGGTAGCAGCCAGTCAGGCAGCGGAACAGACAGCTGCAGTGGCACAGGAGCTAGCAAACAGAGCTGTGAACAGGGGCATTTGAGTGGGAGTTCTGTTGGAGGAGAAGGTATTTGTGTGTGTTTTTGTATTGGTATTATCTGTATGTGTAGAGGCTTGGAGGGGCTAGGTGCTTTGAGAGAAGCTGAGCCCTGATTAGGGGCGGGGCTTCAGTGACTAGGGGTCCTATAAAGGTAGCAGCCAGTCAGGCAGCGGCACAGGAGCTAGCAAACAGAGCTGTGAACAGGGGAGTTTGAGTGGGAGTTCTGTTGGAGGAGAAGGTATTTGTGTGTGTTTTTGAATTCGTAGTATCTGTATGTGTAGAGGCTTGGAGGGGCTAGGTGCTGCGAGAGAAGCTGAGCCCTGATTAGGGGCCGGGGCTTCAATGACTAGGTGTCCTATAAAGGGAGCAGCCAGTCAGGCAGCGGCACAGACAGCTGCAGCGGCACAGGAGCTAGCAAACAGAGCTGTAAGCAGGGGAGTTTGAGTGGGAGTTATTTTGGAGGAGAAGGTATTTGTGTGTGTTTTTGTATTGGTATTATCTGTAGGTGTAGAGGCTTGGAGGGGCTTTGTGATGGGAGAGAAGCTGGGCCCTGATTAGGGGGCGGGGCTTCACTGATTAGGGGTCCTAGAAAGGGAGCAGCCAATCAGGCAGCGGCACAGGAGCTAGCAAACAGAGCTGTAAGCAGGGGAGTTTGAGTGGGAGTTCTGTTGGAGGAGAAGGTATTTGTGTGTTTTTTTGTATTGGTAGTATCTGTATATGTAGAGGCTTGGAGGGGCTTTGTGCTGGGAGAGAAGCTGAACCCTGATTAGGGGGCGGGGCTTCACTGACTAGGGGTCCTATAAAGGTAGCAGCCAGTCAGGCAGCGGAACAGACAGCTGCAGCGGCACAGGAGCTAGCAAACAGAGCTGTAAAGAGGGGAGTTTGAGTGGGAGTTCTGTTGGAGGAGAAGGTATTTGTGTGTGTTTTTGTATTGGTAGTACCTGTATGTGTAGAGGTTTGAAGGGGCTTTGTGCTGGGAGAGAAGCTGAGCCCTGATTAGGGGGCGGGGCTTCACTGACTAGGGGTCCTATAAAGCTAGCAGCCAGTCAGGCAGCGGCACAGGAGCTAGCAAACAGAGCTGTAAACAGGGGAGTTTGAGTGGGAGTTCTGTTGGAGGAGAACGTATTTGTGTGTGTTTTTGTATTGGTATTATTTGTATGTGTAGAGGCTTGGAGGGGCTAGGTGCTGCGAGAGAAGCTGAGCCCTGATTAGGGGGCGGGGCTTCACTGACTAGGGGTCCTATAAAGGTAGGAGCCAGTCAGGAAGCGGCACAGGAGCTAGCAAACAGAGCTGTAAGCAGGGGAGTTTGAGTGGGAGTTCTTTTGGAGGAGAAGGTATTTGTGTGTTTTTTTGTATTGGTAGTATCTGTATGTGTAGAGGCTTGGAGGGGCTTTGTGCTGGGAGAGAAGCTGAGCCCTGATTAGGGGGCGGGGCTTCACTGACTAGGGGTCCTATAAAGCTAGCTGCCAGTCAGGCAGCGGCACAGGAGCTAGCAAACAGAGCTGTAAACAGGGGAGTTTGAGTGGGAGTTCTGTTGGAGGAGAACGTATTTGTGTGTGTTTTTGTATTGGTAGTATCTGTATGTGTAGAGGCTTGGAGGGGCTAGGTGCTGCGAGAGAAGCTGAGCCCTGATTAGGGGGCGGGGCTTCACTGACTAGGGGTCCTATAAAGGTAGGAGCCAGTCAGGCAGCGGCGCAGGAGCTAGCAAACAGAGCTGTAAGCAGGGGAGTTTGAGTGGGAGTTCTTTTGGAGGAGAAGGTATTTGTGTGTTTTTTTGTATTGGTAGTATCTGTATGTGTAGAGGCTTGGAGGGGCTTTGTGCTGGGAGAGAAGCTGAGCCCTGATTAGGGGGCGGGGCTTCACTGACTAGGGGTCCTATAAAGCTAGCTGCCAGTCAGGCAGCGGCACAGGAGCTAGCAAACAGAGCTGTAAACAGGGGAGTTTGAGTGGGATTTCTGTTGGAGGAGATGGTATTTGTGTGTGTTTGGTTTTTTATTGGTAGTATCTGTATGTGTAGAGGCTTGGAGAGGCTTTGTGCTGGGAGAGAAGCTGAGCCCTGATTAGGGGGCGGGGCTTCACTGACTAGGGGTCCTATAAAGGTAGCAGCCAGTCAGGCAGCGGAACAGACAGCTGCAGTGGCACAGGAGCTAGCAAACAGAGCTGTGAACAGGGGCATTTGAGTGGGAGTTCTGTTGGAGGAGAAGGTATTTGTGTGTGTTTTTGTATTGGTATTATCTGTATGTGTAGAGGCTTGGAGGGGCTAGGTGCTTTGAGAGAAGCTGAGCCCTGATTAGGGGCGGGGCTTCAGTGACTAGGGGTCCTATAAAGGTAGCAGCCAGTCAGGCAGCGGCACAGGAGCTAGCAAACAGAGCTGTGAACAGGGGAGTTTGAGTGGGAGTTCTGTTGGAGGAGAAGGTATTTGTGTGTGTTTTTGAATTCGTAGTATCTGTATGTGTAGAGGCTTGGAGGGGCTAGGTGCTGCGAGAGAAGCTGAGCCCTGATTAGGGGCCGGGGCTTCAATGACTAGGTGTCCTATAAAGGGAGCAGCCAGTCAGGCAGCGGCACAGACAGCTGCAGCGGCACAGGAGCTAGCAAACAGAGCTGTAAGCAGGGGAGTTTGAGTGGGAGTTCTTTTGGAGGAGAAGGTATTTGTGTGTGTTTTTGTATTGGTATTATCTGTAGGTGTAGAGGCTTGGAGGGGCTTTGTGATGGGAGAGAAGCTGGGCCCTGATTAGGGGGCGGGGCTTCACTGATTAGGGGTCCTAGAAAGGGAGCAGCCAATCAGGCAGCGGCACAGGAGCTAGCAAACAGAGCTGTAAGCAGGGGAGTTTGAGTGGGAGTTCTGTTGGAGGAGAAGGTATTTGTGTGTTTTTTTGTATTGGTAGTATCTGTATATGTAGAGGCTTGGAGGGGCTTTGTGCTGGGAGAGAAGCTGAACCCTGATTAGGGGGCGGGGCTTCACTGACTAGGGGTCCTATAAAGGTAGCAGCCAGTCAGGCAGCGGAACAGACAGCTGCAGCGGCACAGGAGCTAGCAAACAGAGCTGTAAAGAGGGGAGTTTGAGTGGGAGTTCTGTTGGAGGAGAAGGTATTTGTGTGTGTTTTTGTATTGGTAGTACCTGTATGTGTAGAGGTTTGAAGGGGCTTTGTGCTGGGAGAGAAGCTGAGCCCTGATTAGGGGGCGGGGCTTCACTGACTAGGGGTCCTATAAAGCTAGCAGCCAGTCAGGCAGCGGCACAGGAGCTAGCAAACAGAGCTGTAAAGAGGGGAGTTTGAGTGGGAGTTCTGTTGGAGGAGAACGTATTTGTGTGTGTTTTTGTATTGGTATTATCTGTATGTGTAGAGGCTTGGAGGGGCTAGGTGCTGCGAGAGAAGCTGAGCCCTGATTAGGGGGCGGGGCTTCACTGACTAGGGGTCCTATAAAGGTAGGAGCCAGTCAGGAAGCGGCACAGGAGCTAGCAAACAGAGCTGTAAGCAGGGGAGTTTGAGTGGGAGTTCTTTTGGAGGAGAAGGTATTTGTGTGTTTTTTTGTATTGGTAGTATCTGTATGTGTAGAGGCTTGGAGGGGCTTTGTGCTGGGAGAGAAGCTGAGCCCTGATTAGGGGGCGGGGCTTCACTGACTAGGGGTCCTATAAAGCTAGCTGCCAGTCAGGCAGCGGCACAGGAGCTAGCAAACAGAGCTGTAAACAGGGGAGTTTGAGTGGGAGTTCTGTTGGAGGAGAACGTATTTGTGTGTGTTTGGTTTTGTATTGGTATTATCTGTATGTGTAGAGGCTTGGAGGGGCTAGGTGCTGTGAGAGAAGCTGAGCCCTGATTATTGGCGGGGCTTCACTGAGTAGGGGTCCTATAAAGGTAGGAGCCAGTCAGGCAGCGGCACAGGAGCTAGCAAACAGAGCTGTAAGCAGGGGAGTTTGAGTGGGAGTTCTTTTGGAGGAGAAGGTATTTGTGTGTTTTTTTGTATTGGTAGTATCTGTATGTGTAGAGGCTTGGAGGGGCTTTGTGCTGGGAGAGAAGCTGGGCCCTGATTAGGGGGCGGGGCTTCACTGACTAGGTGTCCTATAAAGGGAGCAGCCAGTCAGGCAGTGGCACAGACAGCTGCAGCGGCACAGGAGCTAGCAAACAGAGTTGTAAACAGGGGAGTTTGAGTGCGAGTTCTGTTGGAGGAGAAGGTATTTGTGTGTGTTTTTGTATTGGTAGTATCTGTATGTGTAGAGGCTTGGAGGGGCTAGGTGCTGCGAGAGAAGCTGAGCCCTGATTAGGGGGCGGGGCTTCACTGACTAGGGGTCCTATAACGGTAGCAGCCAGTCAGGCAGCGGCACAGGAGCTAGCAAACAGAGCTGTAAACAGGGGAGTTTGAGTGGGAGTTCTGTTGGAGGAGAAGGTATTTGTGTATTTTTTTGTATTGGTAGTATCTGTATATGTAGAGGCTTGGAGGGGCTTTGTGCTGGGAGAGAACCTGAGCCCTGATCAGGGGGCGGGGCTTCACTGACTAGGGGTCCTATAAAGGTAGGAGCCAGTCAGACAGTGGCACAGGAGCTAGCAAACAGAGCTGTAAGCAGGGGAGTTTGAGTGGGAGTTCTGTTGGAGGAGAAGGTATTTATGTGTGTTTGGTTTTTTATTGGTAGTATCTGTATGTGAAGGGGTTTGGCGGGGCTTTGTGCTTGGAGAGAAGCTGAACCCTGATTAGGGGGAGGGGCTTCACTGACTAGGGGTCCTATAAAGGTAGCAGCCAGTCAGGCAGCGGCACAGGAGCTAGCAAACAGACCTGTAAACAGGGGAGTTTGAGTGGGAGTTCTGTTGGAGGAGAACGTATTTGTGTGTGTTTTTGTATTGGTATTATCTGTATGTGTAGAGGCTTGGAGGGCCTTTGTGCTGGGAGAGAAGCTGAGCCCTTCTTAGGGGGCGGGGCTTCACTGACTAGGGGTCCTATAAAGGTAGCAGCCAGTCAGGCAGCGGCACAGGAGCTAGCAAACAGAGCTGTGAACAGGGGAGTTTGAGTGGGAGTTCTGTTGGAGGAGAAGGTATTTGTGTGTGTTTTTGTATTGGTAGTATCTGTATGCGTAGAGGCTTGGAGGGGCTAGGTGCTGCGAGAGAAGCTGAGCCCTGATTAGGGGGCGGGGCTTCACTGACGAGGGGTCCTATAAAGGTAGCAGCCAGTCAGGCAGCGGCACAGGAGCTAGCAAACAGAGCTGTGAACAGGGGAGTTTGAGTGGGAGTTCTGTTGGAGGAGAAGGTATTTGTGTGTGTTTTTGTATTGGTATTATCTGTATGTGTAGAGGCTTGGAGGGGCTTTGTGCTGGGAGAGAAGCTGGGCCCTGATTAGGGGCGGGGCTTCACTGACTAGGTGTCCTATAAAGGGAGCAGCCAGTCAGGCAGCGGCACAGACAGCTGCAGTGGCACAGGAGCTAGCAAACAGAGCTGTAAAGAGGGGAGTTTGAGTGGGAGTTCTGTTGGAGGAGAAGGTATTTGTGTGTTTTTTTGTATTGGTAGTATCTGTATATGTAGAGGCTTGGAGGGGCTTTGTGCTGGGAGAGAAGCTGAGCCCTGATCAGGGGGCGGGGCTTCACTGACTAGGGGTCCTATAAAGGTAGGAGCCAGTCAGACAGCGGCACAGGAGCTAGCAAACAGAGCTGTAAGCAGGGGAGTTTGAGTGGGAGTTCTGTTGGAGGAGAAGGTATTTGTGTGTTTTTTTGTATTGGTAGTATCTGTATATGTAGAGGCTTGGAGGGGCTTTGTGCTGGGAGAGAAGCTGAACCCTGATTAGGGGGCGGGGCTTCACTGACTAGGGGTCCTATAAAGGTAGCAGCCAGTCAGGCAGCGGAACAGACAGCTGCAGCGGCACAGGAGCTAGCAAACAGAGCTCTCAACAGGGGAGTTTGAGTGGGAGTTCTGTTGGAGGAGAAGGTATTTGTGTGTGTTTTTGTACTGGTAGTATCTGTATGTGTAGAGGCTTGGAGGGGCTAGGTGCTGCGAGAGAAGCTGAGCCCTGATTAGGGGGCGGGGCTTCACTGACTAGGGGTCCTATAAAGCTAGCTGCCAGTCAGGCAGCGGCACAGGAGCTAGCAAACAGAGCTGTAAACAGGGGAGTTTGAGTGGGACTTCTGTTGGAGGAGAACGTATTTGTGTGTGTTTGGTTTTGTATTGGTAGTATCTGTATGTGTAGAGGCTTGGAGAGGCTTTGTGCTGGGAGAGAAGCTGAACCCTGATTAGGGGGCGGGGCTTCACTGACTAGGGGTCCTATAAAGGTAGCAGCCAGTCAGGCAGCGGAACAGACAGCTGCAGTGGCACAGGAGCTAGCAAACAGAGCTGTGAACAGGGGCGTTTGAGTGGGAGTTCTGTTGGAGGAGAAGGTATTTGTGTGTGTTTTTGTATTGGTATTATCTGTATGTGTAGAGGCTTGGAGGGGCTAGGTGCTGTGAGAGAAGCTGAGCCCTTCTTAGGGGGCGGGGCTTCACTGACTAGGGGTCCTATAAAGGTAGGAGCCAGTCAGGAAGCGGCACAGGAGCTAGCAAACAGAGCTGTAAACAGGGGAGTTTGAGTGCGAGTTCTGTTGGAGGAGAAGGTATTTGTGTGTGTTTTTGTATTGGTATTATCTGTATGTGTAGAGGCTTGGAGGGGCTAGGTGCTGCGAGAGAAGCTGAGCCCTGATTAGGGGGCGGGGCTTCACTGACTAGGGGTCCTATAAAGGTAGCAGCCAGTCAGGCAGCGGCACAGGAGCTAGCAAACAGAGCTGTAAACAGGGGAGTTTGAGTGGGAGTTCTGTTGGAGGAGAAGGTATTTGTGTGTGTTTTTGTATTCGTATTATCTGTATGTGTAGAGGCTTGGAGGGGCTTTGTGATGGGAGAGAAGCTGGGCCCTGATTAGGGGGCGGGGCTTCACTGATTAGCGGTCCTATAAAGGTAGCAGCCAGTCAGGCAGCGGCACAGACAGCTGCAGTGGCACAGCAGCTAGCAAACAGAGCTGTAAAGAGGGGAGTTTGAGTGGGAGTTCTGTTGGAGGAGAAGGTATTTGTGTGTGTTTGGTTTTGTATTGGTAGTATCTGTATGTGTAGAGGCTTGGAGGGGCTCTGTGCTGGGAGAGAAGCTGAGCCCTGATTAGGGGGCGGGGCTTCACTGACTAGGGGTCCTATAAAGGTACCAGCCAGTCAGGCAGCGGCACAGGAGCTAGCAAACAGAGCTGTAAACAGGGGAGTTTGAGTGGGAGTTCTGTTGGAGGAGAAGGTATTTGTGTGTGTTTTTGTATTGGTATTATCTGTATGTGTAGAGGCTTGGAGGGGCTTTGTGCTGGGAGAGAAGCTGGGCCCTGATTAGGGGGCGGGGCTTCACTGACTAGGTGTCCTATAAAGGGAGCAGCCAGTCAGGCAGCGGCACAGACAGCTGCAGCGGCACAGGAGCTAGCAAACTGAGCTGTAAACAGGGGGGTTTGAGTGGGAGTTCTTTTGGAGGAGAAGGTATTTGTGTGTGTTTTTGTATTGGTATTATCTGTATGTGTTGAGGCTTGGAGGGGCTTTGTGATGGGAGAGAAGCTGGGCCCTGATTAGGGGGCGGGGCTTCACTGATTAGGGGTCCTATAAAGGGAGCAGCCAGTCAGGCAGCGGCACAGACAGCTGCAGTGGCACAGGAGCTAGCAAACAGAGCTGTAAAGAGGGGAGTTTGAGTGGGAGTTCTGTTGGAGGAGAAGGTATTTGTGTGTTTTTTTGTATTGGTAGTATCTGTATATGTAGAGGCTTGGAGGGGCTTTGTGCTGGGAGAGAAGCTGAGCCCTGATCAGGGGGCGGGGCTTCAGTGACTAGGGGTCCTATAAAGGTAGCAGCCAGTCAGGCAGCGGCACAGGAGCTAGCAAACAGAGCTGTGAACAGGGGAGTTTGAGTGGGAGTTCTGTTGGAGGAGAAGGTATTTGTGTGTGTTTTTGTATTGGTAGTATCTGTATGTGTAGAGGCTTGGGGGGCTAGGTGCTGCGAGAGAAGCTGAGCCCTGATTAGGGGGCGGGGCTTCACTGACTAGGGGTCCTATAAAGGTAGCAGCCAGTCAGGCAGTGGCACAGGAGCCAGCAAACAGACCTGTAAACAGGGGAGTTTGAGTGGGAGTTCTGTTGGAGGAGAACGTATTTGTGTGTGCTTTTGTATTGGTATTATCTGTATGTGTAGAGGCTTGGAGGGGCTTTGTGCTGGGAGAGAAGCTGGGCCCTGATTAGGGGGCGGGGCTTCACTGATTAGGGGTCCTAGAAAGGGAGCAGCCAGTCAGGCAGCGGCACAGACAGCTGCAGTGGCACAGGAGCTAGCAAACAGAGCTGTAAAGAGGGGAGTTTGAGTGGGAGTTCTGTAGGAGGAGAAGGTATTTGTGTGTGTTTTTGTATTGGTATTATCTGTATGTGTAGAGGCTTGGAGTGGCTAGGTGCTGCGAGAGAAGCTGAGCCCTGATTAGGGGGCGGGGCTTCACTGACTAGGGGTCCTATAAAGGTAGCAGCCAGTCAGGCAGCGGCACAGGAGCTAGCAAACAGAGCTGTGAACAGGGGAGTTTGAGTGGGAGTTCTGTTGGAGGAGAAGGTATTTGTGTGTGTTTTTGTATTGGTAGTATCTGTATGTGTAGAGGCTTGGAGGGGCTAGGTGCTGCGAGAGAAGCTGAGCCCTGATTAGGGGGCGGGGCTTCACTGACTAGGGGTCCTATAAAGGTAGGAGCCAGTCAGGCAGCGGCGCAGGAGCTAGCAAACAGAGCTGTAAGCAGGGGAGTTTGAGTGGGAGTTCTTTTGGAGGAGAAGGTATTTGTGTGTTTTTTTGTATTGGTAGTATCTGTATGTGTAGAGGCTTGGAGGGGCTTTGTGCTGGGAGAGAAGCTGAGCCCTGATTAGGGGGCGGGGCTTCACTGACTAGGGGTCCTATAAAGCTAGCTGCCAGTCAGGCAGCGGCACAGGAGCTAGCAAACAGAGCTGTAAACAGGGGAGTTTGAGTGGGATTTCTGTTGGAGGAGATGGTATTTGTGTGTGTTTGGTTTTTTATTGGTAGTATCTGTATGTGTAGAGGCTTGGAGAGGCTTTGTGCTGGGAGAGAAGCTGAGCCCTGATTAGGGGGCGGGGCTTCACTGACTAGGGGTCCTATAAAGGTAGCAGCCAGTCAGGCAGCGGAACAGACAGCTGCAATGGCACAGGAGCTAGCAAACAGAGCTGTGAACAGGGGCATTTGAGTGGGAGTTCTGTTGGAGGAGAAGGTATTTGTGTGTGTTTTTGTATTGGTATTATCTGTATGTGTAGAGGCTTGGAGTGGCTAGGTGCTGCGAGAGAAGCTGAGCCCTGATTAGGGGGCGGGGCTTCACTGACTAGGGGTCCTATAAAGGTAGCAGCCAGTCAGGCAGCGGCACAGGAGCTAGCAAACAGAGCTGTGAACAGGGGAGTTTGAGTGGGAGTTCTGTTGGAGGAGAAGGTATTTGTGTGTGTTTTTGTATTGGTAGTATCTGTATGTGTAGAGGCTTGGAGGGGCTAGGTGCTGCGAGAGAAGCTGAGCCCTGATTAGGGGGCGGGGCTTCACTGACTAGGGGTCCTATAAAGGTAGGAGCCAGTCAGGCAGCGGCGCAGGAGCTAGCAAACAGAGCTGTGAACAGGGGAGTTTGAGTGGGAGTTCTGTTGGAGGAGAAGGTATTTGTGTGTGTTTTTGAATTCGTAGTATCTGTATGTGTAGAGGCTTGGAGGGGCTAGGTGCTGCGAGAGAAGCTGAGCCCTGATTAGGGGCCGGGGCTTCAATGACTAGGTGTCCTATAAAGGGAGCAGCCAGTCAGGCAGCGGCACAGACAGCTGCAGCGGCACAGGAGCTAGCAAACAGAGCTGTAAGCAGGGGAGTTTGAGTGGGAGTTCTTTTGGAGGAGAAGGTATTTGTGTGTGTTTTTGTATTGGTATTATCTGTAGGTGTAGAGGCTTGGAGGGGCTTTGTGATGGGAGAGAAGCTGGGCCCTGATTAGGGGGCGGGGCTTCACTGATTAGGGGTCCTAGAAAGGGAGCAGCCAATCAGGCAGCGGCACAGGAGCTAGCAAACAGAGCTGTAAGCAGGGGAGTTTGAGTGGGAGTTCTGTTGGAGGAGAAGGTATTTGTGTGTTTTTTTGTATTGGTAGTATCTGTATATGTAGAGGCTTGGAGGGGCTTTGTGCTGGGAGAGAAGCTGAATCCTGATTAGGGGGCGGGGCTTCACTGACTAGGGGTCCTATAAAGGTAGCAGCCAGTCAGGCAGCGGAACAGACAGCTGCAGCGGCACAGGAGCTAGCAAACAGAGCTGTAAAGAGGGGAGTTTGAGTGGGAGTTCTGTTGGAGGAGAAGGTATTTGTGTGTGTTTTTGTATTGGTAGTACCTGTATGTGTAGAGGTTTGAAGGGGCTTTGTGCTGGGAGAGAAGCTGAGCCCTGATTAGGGGGCGGGGCTTCACTGACTAGGGGTCCTATAAAGCTAGCAGCCAGTCAGGCAGCGGCACAGGAGCTAGCAAACAGAGCTGTAAAGAGGGGAGTTTGAGTGGGAGTTCTGTTGGAGGAGAACGTATTTGTGTGTGTTTTTGTATTGGTATTATCTGTATGTGTAGAGGCTTGGAGGGGCTAGGTGCTGCGAGAGAAGCTGAGCCCTGATTAGGGGGCGGGGCTTCACTGACTAGGGGTCCTATAAAGGTAGGAGCCAGTCAGGAAGCGGCACAGGAGCTAGCAAACAGAGCTGTAAGCAGGGGAGTTTGAGTGGGAGTTCTTTTGGAGGAGAAGGTATTTGTGTGTTTTTTTGTATTGGTAGTATCTGTATGTGTAGAGGCTTGGAGGGGCTTTGTGCTGGGAGAGAAGCTGAGCCCTGATTAGGGGGCGGGGCTTCACTGACTAGGGGTCCTATAAAGCTAGCTGCCAGTCAGGCAGCGGCACAGGAGCTAGCAAACAGAGCTGTAAACAGGGGAGTTTGAGTGGGAGTTCTGTTGGAGGAGAACGTATTTGTGTGTGTTTGGTTTTGTATTGGTATTATCTGTATGTGTAGAGGCTTGGAGGGGCTAGGTGCTGTGAGAGAAGCTCAGCCCTGATTATTGGCGGGGCTTCACTGAGTAGGGGTCCTATAAAGGTAGGAGCCAGTCAGGCAGCGGCACAGGAGCTAGCAAACAGAGCTGTAAGCAGGGGAGTTTGAGTGGGAGTTCTTTTGGAGGAGAAGGTATTTGTGTTTTTTTGTATTGGTAGTATCTGTATGTGTAGAGGCTTGGAGGGGCTTTGTGCTGGGAGAGAAGCTGGGCCCTGATTAGGGGGCGGGGCTTCACTGACTAGGTGTCCTATAAAGGGAGCAGCCAGTCAGGCAGTGGCACAGACAGCTGCAGCGGCACAGGAGCTAGCAAACAGAGTTGTAAACAGGGGAGTTTGAGTGCGAGTTCTGTTGGAGGAGAAGGTATTTGTGTGTGTTTTTGTATTGGTAGTATCTGTATGTGTAGAGGCTTGGAGGGGCTAGGTGCTGCGAGAGAAGCTGAGCCCTGATTAGGGGGCGGGGCTTCACTGACTAGGGGTCCTATAACGGTAGCAGCCAGTCAGGCAGCGGCACAGGAGCTAGCAAACAGAGCTGTAAACAGGGGAGTTTGAGTGGGAGTTCTGTTGGAGGAGAAGGTATTTGTGTATTTTTTTGTATTGGTAGTATCTGTATATGTAGAGGCTTGGAGGGGCTTTGTGCTGGGAGAGAACCTGAGCCCTGATCAGGGGGCGGGGCTTCACTGACTAGGGGTCCTATAAAGGTAGGAGCCAGTCAGACAGTGGCACAGGAGCTAGCAAACAGAGCTGTAAGCAGGGGAGTTTGAGTGGGAGTTCTGTTGGAGGAGAAGGTATTTATGTGTGTTTGGTTTTTTATTGGTAGTATCTGTATGTGAAGGGGTTTGGCGGGGCTTTGTGCTTGGAGAGAAGCTGAACCCTGATTAGGGGGAGGGGCTTCACTGACTAGGGGTCCTATAAAGGTAGCAGCCAGTCAGGCAGCGGAACAGACAGCTGCAGCGGCACAGGAGCTAGCAAACAGACCTGTAAAGAGGGGAGTTTGAGTGGGAGTTCTGTTGGAGGAGAAGGTATTTGTGTGTGTTTCGTTTTGTATTGGTAGTATCTGTATGTGTAGAGGCTTGAAGGGGCTTTGTGCTGGGAGAGAAGCTGAGCCCTGATTAGGGGGCGGGGCTTCACTGACTAGGGGTCCTATAAAGGTAGCAGCCAGTCAGGCAGCGGCACAGGAGCTAGCAAACAGACCTGTAAACAGGGGAGTTTGAGTGGGAGTTCTGTTGGAGGAGAACGTATTTGTGTGTGTTTTTGTATTGGTATTATCTGTATGTGTAGAGGCTTGGAGGGCCTTTGTGCTGGGAGAGAAGCTGAGCCCTTCTTAGGGGGCGGGGCTTCACTGACTAGGGGTCCTATAAAGGTAGCAGCCAGTCAGGCAGCGGCACAGGAGCTAGCAAACAGAGCTGTGAACAGGGGAGTTTGAGTGGGAGTTCTGTTGGAGGAGAAGGTATTTGTGTGTGTTTTTGTATTGGTAGTATCTGTATGCGTAGAGGCTTGGAGGGGCTAGGTGCTGCGAGAGAAGCTGAGCCCTGATTAGGGGGCGGGGCTTCACTGACGAGGGGTCCTATAAAGGTAGCAGCCAGTCAGGCAGCGGCACAGGAGCTAGCAAACAGAGCTGTGAACAGGGGAGTTTGAGTGGGAGTTCTGTTGGAGGAGAAGGTATTTGTGTGTGTTTTTGTATTGGTATTATCTGTATGTGTAGAGGCTTGGAGGGGCTTTGTGCTGGGAGAGAAGCTGGGCCCTGATTAGGGGGCGGGGCTTCACTGACTAGGTGTCCTATAAAGGGAGCAGCCAGTCAGGCAGCGGCACAGACAGCTGCAGTGGCACAGGAGCTAGCAAACAGAGCTGTAAAGAGGGGAGTTTGAGTGGGAGTTCTGTTGGAGGAGAAGGTATTTGTGTGTTTTTTTGTATTGGTAGTATCTGTATATGTAGAGGCTTGGAGGGGCTTTGTGCTGGGAGAGAAGCTGAGCCCTGATCAGGGGGCGGGGCTTCACTGACTAGGGGTCCTATAAAGGTAGGAGCCAGTCAGACAGCGGCACAGGAGCTAGCAAACAGAGCTGTAAGCAGGGGAGTTTGAGTGGGAGTTCTGTTGGAGGAGAAGGTATTTGTGTGTTTTTTTGTATTGGTAGTATCTGTATATGTAGAGGCTTGGAGGGGCTTTGTGCTGGGAGAGAAGCTGAACCCTGATTAGGGGGCGGGGCTTCACTGACTAGGGGTCCTATAAAGGTAGCAGCCAGTCAGGCAGCGGAACAGACAGCTGCAGCGGCACAGGAGCTAGCAAACAGAGCTCTCAACAGGGGAGTTTGAGTGGGAGTTCTGTTGGAGGAGAAGGTATTTGTGTGTGTTTTTGTATTGGTAGTATCTGTATGTGTAGAGGCTTGGAGGGGCTAGGTGCTGCGAGAGAAGCTGAGCCCTGATTAGGGGGCGGGGCTTCACTGACTAGGGGTCCTATAAAGCTAGCTGCCAGTCAGGCAGCGGCACAGGAGCTAGCAAACAGAGCTGTAAACAGGGGAGTTTGAGTGGGAGTTCTGTTGGAGGAGAACGTATTTGTGTGTGTTTGGTTTTGTATTGGTAGTATCTGTATGTGTAGAGGCTTGGAGAGGCTTTGTGCTGGGAGAGAAGCTGAACCCTGATTAGGGGGCGGGGCTTCACTGACTAGGGGTCCTATAAAGGTAGCAGCCAGTCAGGCAGCGGAACAGACAGCTGCAGTGGCACAGGAGCTAGCAAACAGAGCTGTGAACAGGGGCGTTTGAGTGGGAGTTCTGTTGGAGGAGAAGGTATTTGTGTGTGTTTTTGTATTGGTATTATCTGTATGTGTAGAGGCTTGGAGGGGCTAGGTGCTGTGAGAGAAGCTGAGCCCTTCTTAGGGGGCGGGGCTTCACTGACTAGGGGTCCTATAAAGGTAGGAGCCAGTCAGGCAGCGGCACAGGAGCTAGCAAACAGAGCTGTAAACAGGGGAGTTTGAGTGCGAGTTCTGTTGGAGGAGAAGGTATTTGTGTGTGTTTTTGTATTGGTATTATCTGTATGTGTAGAGGCTTGGAGGGGCTAGGTGCTGCGAGAGAAGCTGAGCCCTGATTAGGGGGCGGGGCTTCACTGACTAGGGGTCCTATAAAGGTAGCAGCCAGTCAGGCAGCGGCACAGGAGCTAGCAAACAGAGCTGTAAACAGGGGAGTTTGAGTGGGAGTTCTGTTGGAGGAGAAGGTATTTGTGTGTGTTTTTGTATTCGTATTATCTGTATGTGTAGAGGCTTGGAGGGGCTTTGTGATGGGAGAGAAGCTGGGCCCTGATTAGGGGGCGGGGCTTCACTGATTAGCGGTCCTATAAAGGTAGCAGCCAGTCAGGCAGCGGCACAGACAGCTGCAGTGGCACAGCAGCTAGCAAACAGAGCTGTAAAGAGGGGAGTTTGAGTGGGAGTTCTGTTGGAGGAGAAGGTATTTGTGTGTGTTTGGTTTTGTATTGGTAGTATCTGTATGTGTAGAGGCTTGGAGGGGTTCTGTGCTGGGAGAGAAGCTGAGCCCTGATTAGGGGGCGGGGCTTCACTGACTAGGGGTCCTATAAAGGTACCAGCCAGTCAGGCAGCGGCACAGGAGCTAGCAAACAGAGCTGTAAACAGGGGAGTTTGAGTGGGAGTTCTGTTGGAGGAGAAGGTATTTGTGTGTGTTTTTGTATTGGTATTATCTGTATGTGTAGAGGCTTGGAGGGGCTTTGTGCTGGGAGAGAAGCTGGGCCCTGATTAGGGGGCGGGGCTTCACTGACTAGGTGTCCTATAAAGGGAGCAGCCAGTCAGGCAGCGGCACAGACAGCTGCAGCGGCACAGGAGCTAGCAAACTGAGCTGTAAACAGGGGGGTTTGAGTGGGAGTTCTTTTGGAGGAGAAGGTATTTGTGTGTGTTTTTGTATTGGTATTATCTGTATGTGTTGAGGCTTGGAGGGGCTTTGTGATGGGAGAGAAGCTGGGCCCTGATTAGGGGGCGGGGCTTCACTGATTAGGGGTCCTATAAAGGGAGCAGCCAGTCAGGCAGCGGCACAGACAGCTGCAGTGGCACAGGAGCTAGCAAACAGAGCTGTAAAGAGGGGAGTTTGAGTGGGAGTTCTGTTGGAGGAGAAGGTATTTGTGTGTTTTTTTGTATTGGTAGTATCTGTATATGTAGAGGCTTGGAGGGGCTTTGTGCTGGGAGAGAAGCTGAGCCCTGATCAGGGGGCGGGGCTTCAGTGACTAGGGGTCCTATAAAGGTAGCAGCCAGTCAGGCAGCGGCACAGGAGCTAGCAAACAGAGCTGTGAACAGGGGAGTTTGAGTGGGAGTTCTGTTGGAGGAGAAGGTATTTGTGTGTGTTTTTGTATTGGTAGTATCTGTATGTGTAGAGGCTTGGGGGGCTAGGTGCTGCGAGAGAAGCTGAGCCCTGATTAGGGGGCGGGGCTTCACTGACTAGGGGTCCTATAAAGGTAGCAGCCAGTCAGGCAGTGGCACAGGAGCCAGCAAACAGACCTGTAAACAGGGGAGTTTGAGTGGGAGTTCTGTTGGAGGAGAACGTATTTGTGTGTGCTTTTGTATTGGTATTATCTGTATGTGTAGAGGCTTGGAGGGGCTTTGTGCTGGGAGAGAAGCTGGGCCCTGATTAGGGGGCGGGGCTTCACTGATTAGGGGTCCTAGAAAGGGAGCAGCCAGTCAGGCAGCGGCACAGACAGCTGCAGTGGCACAGGAGCTAGCAAACAGAGCTGTAAAGAGGGGAGTTTGAGTGGGAGTTCTGTAGGAGGAGAAGGTATTTGTGTGTGTTTTTGTATTGGTATTATCTGTATGTGTAGAGGCTTGGAGTGGCTAGGTGCTGCGAGAGAAGCTGAGCCCTGATTAGGGGGCGGGGCTTCACTGACTAGGGGTCCTATAAAGGTAGCAGCCAGTCAGGCAGCGGCACAGGAGCTAGCAAACAGAGCTGTGAACAGGGGAGTTTGAGTGGGAGTTCTGTTGGAGGAGAAGGTATTTGTGTGTGTTTTTGTATTGGTAGTATCTGTATGTGTAGAGGCTTGGAGGGGCTAGGTGCTGCGAGAGAAGCTGAGCCCTGATTAGGGGGCGGGGCTTCACTGACTAGGGGTCCTATAAAGGTAGGAGCCAGTCAGGCAGCGGCGCAGGAGCTAGCAAACAGAGCTGTAAGCAGGGGAGTTTGAGTGGGAGTTCTTTTGGAGGAGAAGGTATTTGTGTGTTTTTTTGTATTGGTAGTATCTGTATGTGTAGAGGCTTGGAGGGGCTTTGTGCTGGGAGAGAAGCTGAGCCCTGATTAGGGGGCGGGGCTTCACTGACTAGGGGTCCTATAAAGCTAGCTGCCAGTCAGGCAGCGGCACAGGAGCTAGCAAACAGAGCTGTAAACAGGGGAGTTTGAGTGGGATTTCTGTTGGAGGAGATGGTATTTGTGTGTGTTTGGTTTTTTATTGGTAGTATCTGTATGTGTAGAGGCTTGGAGAGGCTTTGTGCTGGGAGAGAAGCTGAGCCCTGATTAGGGGGCGGGGCTTCACTGACTAGGGGTCCTATAAAGGTAGCAGCCAGTCAGGCAGCGGAACAGACAGCTGCAGTGGCACAGGAGCTAGCAAACAGAGCTGTGAACAGGGGCATTTGAGTGGGAGTTCTGTTGGAGGAGAAGGTATTTGTGTGTGTTTTTGTATTGGTATTATCTGTATGTGTAGAGGCTTGGAGGGGCTAGGTGCTTTGAGAGAAGCTGAGCCCTGATTAGGGGCGGGGCTTCAGTGACTAGGGGTCCTATAAAGGTAGCAGCCAGTCAGGCAGCGGCACAGGAGCTAGCAAACAGAGCTGTGAACAGGGGAGTTTGAGTGGGAGTTCTGTTGGAGGAGAAGGTATTTGTGTGTGTTTTTGAATTCGTAGTATCTGTATGTGTAGAGGCTTGGAGGGGCTAGGTGCTGCGAGAGAAGCTGAGCCCTGATTAGGGGCCGGGGCTTCAATGACTAGGTGTCCTATAAAGGGAGCAGCCAGTCAGGCAGTGGCACAGACAGCTGCAGCGGCACAGGAGCTAGCAAACAGAGCTGTAAGCAGGGGAGTTTGAGTGGGAGTTCTTTTGGAGGAGAAGGTATTTGTGTGTGTTTTTGTATTGGTATTATCTGTAGGTGTAGAGGCTTGGAGGGGCTTTGTGATGGGAGAGAAGCTGGGCCCTGATTAGGGGGCGGGGCTTCACTGATTAGGGGTCCTAGAAAGGGAGCAGCCAATCAGGCAGCGGCACAGGAGCTAGCAAACAGAGCTGTAAGCAGGGGAGTTTGAGTGGGAGTTCTGTTGGAGGAGAAGGTATTTGTGTGTTTTTTTGTATTGGTAGTATCTGTATATGTAGAGGCTTGGAGGGGCTTTGTGCTGGGAGAGAAGCTGAACCCTGATTAGGGGGCGGGGCTTCACTGACTAGGGGTCCTATAAAGGTAGCAGCCAGTCAGGCAGCGGAACAGACAGCTGCAGCGGCACAGGAGCTAGCAAACAGAGCTGTAAAGAGGGGAGTTTGAGTGGGAGTTCTGCTGGAGGAGAAGGTATTTGTGTGTGTTTTTGTATTGGTAGTACCTGTATGTGTAGAGGTTTGAAGGGGCTTTGTGCTGGGAGAGAAGCTGAGCCCTGATTAGGGGGCGGGGCTTCACTGACTAGGGGTCCTATAAAGCTAGCAGCCAGTCAGGCAGCGGCACAGGAGCTAGCAAACAGAGCTGTAAACAGGGGAGTTTGAGTGGGAGTTCTGTTGGAGGAGAACGTATTTGTGTGTGTTTTTGTATTGGTATTATCTGTATGTGTAGAGGCTTGGAGGGGCTAGGTGCTGCGAGAGAAGCTGAGCCCTGATTAGGGGGCGGGGCTTCACTGACTAGGGGTCCTATAAAGGTAGGAGCCAGTCAGGAAGCGGCACAGGAGCTAGCAAACAGAGCTGTAAGCAGGGGAGTTTGAGTGGGAGTTCTTTTGGAGGAGAAGGTATTTGTGTGTTTTTTTGTATTGGTAGTATCTGTATGTGTAGAGGCTTGGAGGGGCTTTGTGCTGGGAGAGAAGCTGAGCCCTGATTAGGGGGCGGGGCTTCACTGACTAGGGGTCCTATAAAGCTAGCTGCCAGTCAGGCAGCGGCACAGGAGCTAGCAAACAGAGCTGTAAACAGGGGAGTTTGAGTGGGAGTTCTGTTGGAGGAGAACGTATTTGTGTGTGTTTGGTTTTGTATTGGTATTATCTGTATGTGTAGAGGCTTGGAGGGGCTAGGTGCTGTGAGAGAAGCTGAGCCCTGATTATTGGCGGGGCTTCACTGACTAGGGGTCCTATAAAGGTAGCAGCCAGTCAGGCAGCGGCACAGACAGCTGCAGCGGCACAGGAGCTAGCAAACAGAGCTGTAAACGGGGGAGTTTGAGTGGGAGTTCTGTTGGAGGAGAAGGTATTTGTGTATTTTTTTGTATTGGTAGTATCTGTATATGTAGAGGCTTGGAGGGGCTTTGTGCTGGGAGAGAAGCTGGGCCCTGATTAGGGGGCGGGGCTTCACTGATTAGGGGTCCTAGAAAGGGAGCAGCCAGTCAGGCAGCGGCACAGACAGCTGCAGTGGCACAGGAGCTAGCAAACAGAGCTGTAAAGAGGGGAGTTTGAGTGGGAGTTCTGTTGGAGGAGAACGTATTTGTGTGTGTTTTTGTATTGGTATTATCTGTATGTGTAGAGGCTTGGAGGGGCTAGGTGCTGCGAGAGAAGCTGAGCCCTGATTAGGGGGCGGGGCTTCACTGACTAGGGGTCCTATAAAGGTAGGAGCCAGTCAGGAAGCGGCACAGGAGCTAGCAAACAGAGCTGTAAGCAGGGGAGTTTGAGTGGGAGTTCTTTTGGAGGAGAAGGTATT